>NC_133457.1:61700449-62006282 GCF_048565385.1 Saimiri boliviensis | reverse complement strand
AAGTAGCCTGCCACAATTCCTGCTCATTCTCTCTCTACAGTAAACCTGTTCCATCATTTTGTTGGTCTGAATTCTGTAAGTTCTTTTTCCTTTCTACTTTGATATACGAGAAGGACTCACATACCATATTGCTATGGTAGTCACTGGTTCTCCAATGCATAATTCTCCTCAATCAGCAATATTCTATGCTACCAGCTTCAATTTCAATCTCCTTTCCCTTAGTTTCCAAGACAGAAGTATTCATATCTTCTCATTAATAGTCCAAGTATTCATGAATGCATTGATACCCCAATCATATTGATTTAAAAAATTGGTAACAACTATGAAGTATACTTAAGCTCTACTTAATAAAATAATGTGAAATTCAGCAATAACATGAAATTACCAAAGAAAAAGTGCAGTGATACAAGCCTTTAGGTCATTGGCCAGTTTTGATCAAGTCACAGAGAATGCCGTTATATAAGAGATTGAACTCCTCTAGAGAATTGCAGGCAGGGCATATTCTTGTCAGAAATCACTGCAGTTATGACTGTAGGTTTATACATTGGTAAGAAAGGCTCTTAGTATACATTTCAGCAATTTCCAGGACAATAATTGTATCTGTACACTCGGTGAACTTACATATTGTCCAGGGTTTGGTGACATAGGCAAAGGTTCCAGGAAGCTTCTCAGTCTTCTAAATTCTAGACACTGAGTCATCTTGAAGATCGAGGTTTTCTTTCCTCTGTAAGTTCTTTTTGAAACATCCACCTAAAAGGATAGGTGTCTAATAATTTACTGTCTGCAGTAAATTATCAACAACAAAGACAATTTTAAAGCATGACTCCTATTTATCAACTTGGTGGATATCTTCTAAAACTGTGACCTCATTTCATCATCAAGGAGGCCTGAAGGTCAGGTCATTTGGTAAAGGAATATAACAGTACCTTCCTTTCACCCTCTTACCCGCTGTGTTCATGTGTGTTATCACTTCTCTAAGAGAGTATATTCTTGTGGGCCATTTGAGGATCTAAGATTAAGTTTCTTAAAGCTCTTCAAGGGCATTTTGAAAATGCTCTTAAGCTGAGGAAACAGCTCAGTAAACCTCTTCAGCTTTCTGAGATCTAAGGTCCAGTTGTCTAATTGCAACAGAAACCCTCAGGTTATGGTTCATCTTCTTGTGGAAGTCCCATGGGTTGGGGGTTATGCGAGGCGGGGAGAAGAGGGGTGAGGAGTCCGCTGCCATGGTCCCAGCAAGAGATGATGGTGGCTTGGTCTTGGGGACTGCAGTAGAGATGGGGAAAAGTGGTCATCCTGAGGATAAAGACAAGACTTGTGAGTGGATTGAATGTGGTGGATGAGGAAAGAGAGGACTCAAGGGTGACATGTTTCTGACCTGGAGCTGGATCAGTTGTGGCCCCTTTTTCTAATGGAGAAGGGTAGTTTCTTTGCAGCTATGGGGCTGAGAGTCTGACTGAGTTCAGGACGGAATGGAAGGTGGAATACTGTAGACAGTGCGTATAGACACCTCTTTCAAGGGGGTAGTGTGTGTGTGTGTGTGTGTGTGTGTGTGTGTGAAGGAGATAATAGAAGTGGGACAGTAGCTGAAGAGGGATGTAGAGAAAATGCAGGTTGTGTTTTCTTAAACTTGGGAGATATGACAGAATCTTTATGTGATGATGGAGCCAGTCTCTGGTTTGGGGAACTGAGAGAGAAGCAGGGTCGAGGTGAAATCAGTTTCTAGCATCTTGAATTTGAGATGATCATCTGATTGGATGACATAAAGTGTGCTGTGAAATACGAGGCTGTCAATTTTAGGAAACACCTACGGTCCAAAGTCCATTCCTTCATCAGCTGGACTGGCCACCTTTGACCAGACACCTGGTTGGAAAGACAGTGCATCATAGCAAAGACCTGGAACCAACCCAAATGCTCATTGATGATAGACTAGACAGGGAAAATGTGGCACATATATACCATGGAATACTATATAGCCATAAAAAGGATGAATCCATGTCCTTTGTAGGGACGTGAATGAATCTGGAAACCATCATTCCTAGCACACTGACACAAGAACAGAAACCGAACACCACATATTCTCACTCATAGGTGGGTGTTGAACAATGAGAACACATGGACACAGGGAGGGGAACATCACACCCTGGGGCCTGTTGGGGGTTAGAGGGTTAGGGGAGGGATAGCGGGGTGGGGAGATGGGGGAGGGATAACATTGGGAGAAATACCTAATGTAGGTGATGGGGGATGGAGGCAGCAAACCACCATGGCATGTGTATACCTATGTAACAATCTTGCAAGTTCTGCACATGTACCCCAGAACTTAAATAATAATAATAATAATAATAATAATAAAGAATTTTCTGTGATGATGGAGATATCCTTTATCTGCCCAGCGCAATAGGGTAGCCACTAGCCACATGGGCATTTCCTCCTGTCTGAGGAACTGAATTTTAAGTTTCATGTGAAAATCAATAGCCATGTGTACTTAGTGGATACTATATTAGACAACGCAGCCTTTATCCCACTTTTATTTTTTCATAACACTTATCAG
The DNA here is from genome assembly GCF_048565385.1 of Saimiri boliviensis. NCBI lineage: Eukaryota > Metazoa > Chordata > Mammalia > Primates > Cebidae > Saimiri > Saimiri boliviensis. The sequence continues at coordinate 62,003,734 of NC_133457.1, read as the reverse complement.
TACCTGACATTACATATTTATTTGAATATTGTTTATTAATATAAAGGAGGCTTTGTAAGAAAAGGAACTTTATCTGTTTCATTCACTAATTCATTCCTAATATTGAGAACACTGCCTGACAGATGGTAGGTCTGTGAATATCTGTTGAATGAATATGATATTTTAATTAAGTAGAAATAAGTGGATGCAGTAAACAGACACCAAAAGCATGTTGTGAGCATGCCATGTGACAAGTCCTAGAAAAGATGTTGTCCTCAGTGAGGACAAAGTCATACTTTTGTATTATAGTTTGTGTGTGTGTGTGTGTGTGTGTGTGTGTGTGTGTGTGTGTGTTTGTGTGTATTTATGGTATTTGTACATATATTTTGAGACAGTCTCACTCTGTCGCCCAGGCTGGAGTGCAGTGGTATTATCTCTGCTCACTGCAACCTCTGCCTTTCAGACTCCTCCCACCTTAGCCTCCCAAGTAGCTGGAACCACAGGTGTGAGCCACCAGCCTAGCTGATGTTTTGTAGAGATGAAGTTTCGTCATGTTGCCTAGGCTGTTCTCAAACTCCTGGACTCAAGTGATCCACCTGCCTTGGCCTTCCAAAGTGCTGGGATTACAGGTCTGAGCCACAGCACCCAGCCTGTATTATGGTATATTTTGCTGTTGAAATATAAACAGATTTTAGATATTGGCATTTTAATGTGAATTGGTTTCTAAGATCATTTCATTCTTCACAGACAGTTGAAAATGGACCTTGGAGGGAAAAAGTACGAGAGATTATGAAGGATCAAGTAAGAGGGTGGCAACAATAAGCTTTATCTATGTCTTAATTCTTCTTAACCGAGCCAGTTGTTGTTTGGTCTGTACTCTGCTGCCATCTACTGCTCAGAGATGAAAATTGCAAGATGACATTGAAAACATTGAAGGCAAGAGAGCAGAGTTAATTGTTCAGAAAAATAAAGATTCTTCTTGAAGCTTTGAGATGACCCAGATGTTATCTAAATGCATATGTAAATAACATTTACATACTAACCATCTGGATTTCAAGCATGACACTTTGGTGTGGCTGGAAAAGGGGGTGATAGGTGCAGGCAGATAACAGTCCTTACAGTGCCGTGTAAAATAATCTCTTAAACACCCTTTCAGTTAGAGAATAACTGAAACTGAGCCCCAGCAGGAAAATGGCCCAGAGCAGCGAGTTTAACTAGGCTGCAGAATAGATACAGGGAGATGTGGGGTAAGGGCAAAGTGAGATGTGTGCAAAGGGGGCTCTGCAAAAGCCCCAAGAGGTTTTCTGAGGCAGGGACGTTGAAGTGGGTCATTTGATGGAGTCTTCGGCTGCCTTGATGGCCACCCAGTGCCTGGTCAGCTGCGAGTCCTGAGGTCCTCCACTCTGATCAAATCACACATGGTGTGTGGCATTTGGTGCTGAGCATTCTTGGTCAAGAGAGGCATGGATGACATGGGGCCATCCAGAACTTTACTGTGCACACAGATCTCTCTGAGGTCAAGAGGAAATGCAGATTCTGGTTCAAGGGCTCTGGGGCAGCTGAGAGCTCTAACAAGCTCACAGGAAGTGCTGAGGGTGCTGGTCCAGGGTCCAGGGGCTGCACTCAGAATAGGGACGAGTGAGGGAGGGTGACCAGGAGACCAGGTCCTGTAAGGATTCACCAGAGGATCCTCGGTTGCCATATCAGCCAGAGTTCTTTAGAGAGACAGAACCAATGGGATATATGTTTATAGAGATGTATGAAAGGGGATTTATTCGGGGACTTGGCTCACATGATTGTGGATACTGGGAAGTCCCATGACTGGCTGTCTGCAAACTGGAGACCCTGGGATACCGGTAGCATGGCTCAGTCCAAGTCCAAAGGCCGGAGAACCCAGGGGTTACTGGTATAAGTCTTGGAGCCAAAAGGCTGGAGAGCCTGCAGTTCTAATGTCCAAGGAGGAAAGGGGAGAAAGGGGGAGACAGAGAGGGAGAGAGAGAGAGACCAATTGCCTTTCCCCTGCTTTTGTTCTATCCAAGCCCCCAGCCGACTGGATGCTGCTCATCCATATTGAGGGCAGAGCTTCTGCGCTTGGTCCACCTGGATTCACAGGCCAATCTCCTCTGGAAACACCTAACAGACCCCACCCCCACGATGCTTTACCAGTATTAGGTATTCCTTAATCCCGTCAAGTTTGCATCTCAAATTAATCATCACAGATGCTAGCTTGGAGAAGCCAGAGGTGAACTGAGGATCGTGGCACTTGTTTCCCATCTTTGGAGGGACGTGTTCTTATTCAGCATCACTGGAGAAGGCAGATTTAGAAAGCAGGAGTGGGAAAGGAATTCTGAATCAACATAGGGGTGAATCTCCTCACAAGCTAAGCTTGCCATAAATGGGATGGACTGCTGCGTAGAGTTGTGGAGTCTTTTCCATTTTGAGATTTCATTCAGACATGAACGATAGTCTGGTGGGAGGATGTTTGAGACACGTTTTCTGTTTGGGTGGAGGTTTGGGTTTGATCGTATCAGAAGTCCTACAGATTCTGGGAGGAAGAATTATTCCAGGATAACATCACTCATTTGATTTCAAGGTTTAACATAGGAACTATTCTGAAGCCAAATATGTGAGGTGCTTGTTGCAAAAATAAGCCAAAAACCTTGCAGAGAGTGTGTGACCTTAAATGTAATTAAGCTGCTTAGGTAGGGGAAATAAATGATAACACTGGAGAATATCAAATAACTCGTGACAGCAGAAACTGGAGGCAGAAGAATTGAAAACATCAGGCCATCTGGGGCCCCTTTCTGGAAGGGACAAATGGCACCACTGATCTTAACTGCCCCCAGTTCTGCTTATGTAGTCGTTGATGCTCAGGGCATGATCCTGAGACTGGAAGAGAAAAGCTAGACCATGAAGAAGCGAGAAGAGGCATAGTGTATCTCAGATGGGTCTGTATAATACTCTAAAAACAGATTTGGCATTTTGAAAATATATCCTTCAGTATCTGGATAGTTAATGTGATAAATTTTCAAAGAAAGTACAAGTTTCCAAAACATTTGATCTGCTACAAGCTCAGTTGAGGCAGGTTTTGGAATTGGGGGTTTCCATGAGGAAGGTAATGTTTCTTTCACTTATTTTGAGTAGGAACACACTTCTTACTTTGGTGTACTAAGTCAGCCAAATGTTTTATTTAATTAGCTTATTTTTAAGATGGACCTTCACTCTGTCATCCAGGCTGGAGTGAGTGGTTCCATCTCAGCTCACTGCAACCTCCATCTCCAGGATTCAAGTGATTCTCTTGCCTCAGCCTCCTGAGTAGCTGGGATTACAGGTGCCTGCCACTATGCCCAGCTAATTTTTTTTTTTGTGTGTGTATTTTTAGTAGAGATGGGGTTTCACCATGTTGGCCAGGTTGGTCTCAAACTCCTGACCTCAAGTGATCCACCCGCCTAAGCCTCCCAAAGTACTGGGATTACATGAGCCACTGTACCTGGCCAGTCAGCCAAATGCTTTTAATGCTGCTAATTTATAAATATTTGTGAGAGACATATTTTTTCAGCACTCACCAGGGAATATGATTAATGTATATGGTCCATCTGGTCATTCTAGATATCACATTATTTTGTTTTCCTTCCCTTCTAAACTAGATTTTCTAGCCTAAATTATTCTGGTAATTACCCTGTTGTCCCCTTTGGGCTATGTCAGTTTCTATATGCAGACTGAGTGGAATTTCATTTTACTTCTAAATTTATGATTTTCCATTTGTTGAGGTTAATTATGGAGACATTGATTAGATTGTCTGGTGGTGACTCAGGCTCAGTAATTAAGACACATGCTGCTTATGGAGATGTAAGCTCACTGGCAGAAACCGGAGCAAGTGTGGAGAATTTATTCTGGTCTGGAGAGACAGGGGAAAGGCGGCTCCACCCTGCCATTCTAGGTGTTGCCCATGGCTGTGATGGGTCCCAGGGAGAGGCAGAGTTTCCCCCACTGTCCACGTGTCCAGGCACTGGTAGGAGCATGGGGAGCCTTTGTCCCAGTTCCAGGAGAGATATGAGGGTGTGTGCCTGTGGACAGATTGATTTCTTCTACAGCTGTGGTGGCACTAATGAGTCTCTTGGTTGGATAAGATTCCCAGGTTTATTCTAGTAAGTTTTCACACAGTGGTCTAATTAACTGCTTACTTTACCTTTGGTCTGAGCAGTCAGCTTCAACCATGAGAAACAGGGCAATTACCCTTGGATCTTGCATGTGTGGGTGCCGGCTAGTTTGGAAGGAGGCTGGATTATTGAGTTGCATCTGATTATTGAACCTTCCCTCAAACTGGAAAATTTCTTCCATGGCAGGGGGCACCAACACATCTTTTACTTGCTGTGAGATATGCTGGGTTTGTGCCCTCGTTTTTTTTTTTTTTTCATGTGAAATATAACACATAACTTTAGTTTTATTTTTTCTAGCATAGTGACCTAAATACTTGCCACACTTACCTCTTGAGATTAGGTTAAGATCCAACTTTTTCCAACAATCATAATCTCATATCAAATCTTTTGTTGGGGAAGGAGGACAGGACATAACAATTTGGCAATGGGAATTGGCTTACCAGAGATGAGAAAGCCAGTCACCTGGGCTTGTTTGAAGGAATGAGACTTAGGTGGGATACGTTTCGAGGGAGGAAAATGAGGGAGCATTTGAGATTCTGTATTCATTCAGAGTGAAGGTGACTGTGCCTTTTTTTCTATTTTAAAAATTGACCAATTCTATCCTTTTCTAAAACCTGGTGAAAGTCCAATGCAAACTGGGACTAAGAGCTAATACTTTGCTAGGCAGATTATATACATCGAATGAAACTCCTGACATAAGCATATTTGCCAGTCCCATTCTCCCCTCTTTTATTTTGAGACAGGATCTTGCTCTCTTGCTCAGTTTGGAGTGCAGTGGTGCAATCATGGCACATTTCAGCCTCGACTTCCAAGGCTCAAGTGATCCTTTTACCTCAGCCTCCTGAGTAGCTGGGACCACAGGCATGCACTACCATGCCTGGCTAATATTTTTACTATTTGTAGAGACAGGGTCTCCCCGTGTTGCCCAGGCTGGTCTTGAACTCCTGGCCTCAAGAGAGCCTCCCACCTTGGCCTCCCAAAGAGCTGGGATTACAGGTGTGAGCCACTGCAACTTGCCTCAGCCCCATTTTTTTTTTAAACAAATGAGAAAACAGAGGCTCAGATGAACACAGAAATTTGTCCAAGACCATCCAGCTGCAGGTCTTGGAGTTGGAATTATTCAAAGACTCCTGGCCTGTTTGATTCTTAATCCCCCACCCCTCCCAATGAGGACCTGTATTTAACATCTCTCCTCTGCTTATTGGTCGTCGTCTTCTTTTTTTTTTATTTTTAATTTTTGTGGGTATGTATTAGTCCATCCTCATGCTTCTGATAAAGACATACCCGAGACTGAGAAGAAAAAGAAGTTTAATGGACTTACAGTTTCACATGGTTGGGGAGGACTTCCCACAATCATGGTGGAAGGCAAGGAGGAGCAAGTCACATCTTACATGGATGGCAGCAGGCAAAGAGAGAACTTGTGCAGGGAAACTCCCGTTTTTAAAACCATCAGATCTCGTGAGAATGATTGACTATCATTAAGAACAGCACAGGAAAGACCTGCCTCCATGATTCAATTACCTCCTGCTGGGTTCCTCCCACAACATGTGGGAACTGTGGGTATTACAATTCAAGATGAGATTTAGGTGGGGATACAGCCAAACTATATCATTCTGCCCTGGCCCCTCCCAAATCTCGTGTCCTCACATTTCAAAGCCAATCGTACCTTCTCAACAGTCCCCCAAAGTCTGAACTCATTTCAGCATTAGCTTAAGGGTCCACAGTACAAAGTCTCATCCAAGACGAGGAAAGTCCCTTCTGCCTATGAGCCTGTAGAATCAAAAGCAAGTTAGTTACTTCCTAGATACAATCAGGGTACAGGTATTGGGTAAATACAGCCATTTCAACTGGGAGAAATTGGCCAAAACAAAGGGGCTACAGGCCCCTTGCAAGTCTGAAATCCAGTGGGGCAGTGAAATCTTAAAGCTCCAAAATGATCTCCTTTGACTCCAGGTTTCACATCCAGGTCACGCTGATGTGAGAGGTGAGTTCCCATGGTCTTGGGCAGCTCTGATCCTGTGGTTTTGCAGGGTCCAGCCTCTCTTCTGGCTGCTTTCACAGGCTGGCATTGAGAATCTGTGGCTTTTGCAGGCACATGGTGCAAGCTGTCAGTGGGTCTACCATTCTGGGGTCTGAAGGACAGTGGCCCTCTTCTCACAGCTCCACTAGGTGGTGCCCTAGTAGGGACTTTGTGTGGGGGATCCGACCCCACACTTCCCTTCTGCACTGCCCTAGCAGAAGGTCTGCATAAGAGCCCTGCCCCTGCAGCAAACTTTTGCCTGGACTCCAGGCTTTTCCATACATCCTCTGAAATCTAGGTGGAGGTTCCCAAACCCCAGTTCTTGACTTCTGTGCACTGGCAGGCTTAACACCCCGTGGAAGCTGCCAAGGCTTGCATCCTCTGAAGTCACAACCTGAGCTTTATGTTTGTCCCTTTCAGCCATTGCTGGAGTGGCTGGGATGCAGGGAACCAAGTCCCTAGACTGCACACAGCATGGGGATCCTGGGCCCAGCCCAGAAAACCACTTTTTCCTTGTAGGTCTCTGGGCCTGTGATAGGATGGGCTGCCATGAAGACCTCTGGCATGTCCTGGAGACATTTTCCCCATTGTCTTGGGAATTAACTTTAGGTCCTTGTTACTTATGCAAATTTCTGCAGCCAGCTTTAATTTACTGTCAGAAAATGGGATTTTCTTTTCTATCACATTGTCAGGCTGCAAAGTTTCCAAACTTTTATACTGTTTTCCTTTATAAAACTTGAATGCTTTTAACAGCACCCAAGTCACCTCTTGAATTCTTTACTGCTTAGAAATTTCTTCTGCCAGATACCCTAAATCATCTCTCTCAAGTTCAAATTTTCATAAATCTCTAGGGCAGGGGCAAAATGCCACCAGTTGCTTTGCTAAAATGTAACAAGAGCCACTTTTGCGTCAGTTCCCAACAAGTTCCTCATTTCCATCTGAAACTACCTCAGTCTGGACTTTATTGTCCATACGGCTATCAGCATTTTGGGCAAAGCCATTCAACAAGACTCTAGGAAGTTACATACTTTCCCACATTTTTCTGTCTTCTGAGCCCTCCAAACTGTTCCATTCTTTGCCTGTTAGCCAGTTCCAAAGTTGCTTCCACATTTTTGGGTATCTTTTCAGCAACACCCCACTCTACTGGAACTGATATATTGTATCAGTCTGTTTTCATGCTGCTGATAAAGACATGCCTGAGACTGGGAAGAAAAAGAGGTCTAAGGGACTTACGGTTCCACATGGCTGGGGAGGCCTTCCCACAATCATGGTGGAAGGTAAGGAGGAGCAAGTCACATCTTACCTGGATGGCAGCAGGCAAAGAGAGAGAGCTTGTGCAGGCAAACTCCCATTATTAAAACTGTGAGATCTCGTGAGACTTATTCACTATCATGAGAACAGCATGGGAAAGACCTGGCTCCATGAATCAATTACCTCTCACTGGGATTCCCCCAACACATGTGGGAATTGTGGGAGTTACAATTCAAGATGAGATTTGGGTCAGGACACAGCCAAACCATATCAGGGTACATACTAAGTGCGTACCTTTTTGGATACTTGAGATGTTTTAATACAGGCATGCAATGTATAATCATTACATCATGGAGAATGGGGTATCCATCCTCTAGCATTTATCCTTGTGTGATTACTTTTGTACCAACCTAATACAAATAATCCAATTATACTCTTTTAGTTATTTTAAAATGTATAATTAAATTATCATTGACTATAGTCACTCTATTTTATATTCAAATAATAGGTTTTATTTGTTCTAACTATTCTTTTTGTACCAATTAACCATCCCCATCTCCCCCTCACTCCTGCCCCAAACTTTTTCATTTTAATTCCCAGTTTTTTCCTTTTTTTCCCTTCTGCCCAGCCTTTGCATTGCCCAAAATCATTTTCCAATGCTCATGAAAGCTAGTCAGTGCTCAAAGTATCCTTGATCCTTGTTCTAACTCAATGCTATCTAATAGACCTTTCTGTGACAATAGACGTGTGCCTATCTGTGTTTCCCAATTTGTAGCCACAAGCGGCTTTTGAGCAGTTGAAATGTGCCTAATGCAGCTGAGAAGCTAAATTTTTAATTTAATTTTAATTGATAAATTTAAGTAGCCACTGTGACAATGGTGCTACCGTATTGGATGGCATAGTAAATTTAACTCACTGGTTCTTTAGTTGAATGTGAGCACTTGTCACTGAGGTCAAGTTAGCTTTGTCGGTGTTGGGTTAAGCTGTAAGCTCACATAGGTTTATCATTTGCTTTTTTTTTTTTTTTTTTTTTGAGACGGAGTTTCGCTCTCGTTACCCAGGCTGGAGTGCAATGGCGCGATCTCGGCTCACCGCAACCTCCGCCTCCTGGGTTCAGGCAATTCTCCTGCCTCAGCCTCCTGAGTAGCTGGGATTACAGGCACACGCCACCATGCCCAGATGATTTTTTTTTTTGTATTTTTAGTAGAGACGGGGTTTCACCATGTCGACCAGGATGGTCTCGAACTCTCGACCTCGTGATCCACCCGCCTCGGCCTCCCAAAGTGCTGAGATTACAGGCTTGAGCCACCGCGCCCGGCAGTTTATCATTTGCTTATCGTGACTGTGCATGCCTGTTGTTTCATTAGTATCCCTTCTTTGTTCTAATCACAATTTTGGTGGTTTGGGGTTTTGGTTTCTAATAGGTTCAGCGAAATGAGGACAAATCTACTACCTTGAAGTTGGCTGATTTTGGACTTGCAAAGCATGTGGTGAGACCTATATTTACTGTGTGTGGGACCCCGACTTATGTAGCTCCTGAAATTCTTTCTGAGAAAGGTAAGTGCTACACATCGATCTGTGGGACTCTAGCTCTTTTACTAACAAATGTTTCATTTCTAATATTTACTAGTTTTCAATATGAAATAAATTTCAGAGAATTGACACTTAGGCTTGGATATGGACCTTAATGAAAATATTTGAAGTAGGCTTGACCAAAGCATGAGAGCTTTCTCCTCATTAGGCATGCCCTTGTTATAGTGAGTGGGTCAGTGTGTGTGTGTGTGTGTGTGTGTGTGTGTGTGTGTGTGTGTCTAATGTGTTTCGGCAGGACAGTGAGATGAAAGATGATGGAGAATCAGGTGGGGAACTCAAGCAAGCAGGCCGTTAGGGCCACTGACCGAAGGCTATCTCTAATGGGAGAGAATTAAAGCAGTCCTTATAGTACTTGATTTGAAAATTTCTTCACCAACCTAGCATGTAAAGGAAAAGGGGATCCCATTTTCCCCCCTGAACTCTATGAATATTTACTACCTACTTGTATATTATGCAAGGATCCAATGAACTGTTTTAGTAACATACTTTCTAAAACATTTGAAAAGGAAATAGTAGTTATGATATGGCTCTAAATATATGAATGACTATTTGACTACTGTGGCACTCCAGGAGAAATCCGTTTACCCACCATAGGTATATAGGAAGACTCTTGTCAGATTGCAGGGTTGGTGACAGGGAGAAGGGATGGATAGTTTTCCAGCAGCAGAAGCATCAGGACAACTGAGATGAGGAGATGGATGGGTGCGGTGGCTCACACCTGTACGCCCAGAACTTTGGGAGGCTGAAGAGGGTAGATCACCTGAGGTCAGGAGTTCGAAACAAGCCTGGCCAACATGGTGAGAACCCCCCTGTCTACCAAAAATACAAAAAAGTTAGCTGGACGTGGTGGTGCATGCCTGTAATCCCAGCTACTTGGGAGGCTGAGGCAGGAGAATTGCTTGAACCTGGGAGGTGGAGGTTTCAGTGAGCCAAGGTCATGCCATTGCACTCCAGCCTGGACAACAAGAGTGAAACTCTGTGTCAAAAAACAAAAACAAAACAAACGAACAAAAAAGATGAGGAGATGATAACATGCATGAGGTCAGGTGGTAGAGACATGGAGAAGACTAGACTCAATGGACCAGAGAGAAACACAGTTGGTTGGTGTATTAGTCAGGTTTTTGTGTTGCCATAGAAATAACGAAGGCTGGGTAATTTATAAAGAAAAGAAGTTTAATTGGCTCAGGGTTCTGCAGGCTCACAAGCATGGTGGCAGCCATCTGCTCTGCTTCTGGTAAGGGCTTTAGGAAGCTTACACTCATGGTGGAAGGTGACAGGTAACTGGCATGTTACATGGTGGGACTGGGAGCAAGAGAGAGAGAGGGAGGAGGTCCCAGATTTCTAAACAACCAGATCCTAAGTGAACTACCTGAGTGAGAACTCACTTGTCACCAAGGGGATGGTACTAAACCATTCATGAAGGATCCATCCCAATCATCCAATCACTTCCCACCAGGCCCCACCTCCAACACTGGGAATCACATTTCAAAGTGAGATTTGGAGGGGACAGATATACAAACTGTATCAGTTGGGCAGGTTGAGCTTAAATTCTCTAGAAATGAGAAGACTGGGTAGAGGTGTTTAGACTTGGTGTGGCATTGATGAACTGGAGAAGAGAAGAGAAGAAAACAAATAGGCAACATGAACTCTTGGGAAAACCACATATTGGTGGTAGTGCCGACTAAAACAGGGTATTGGAAAGGATGGCTCTTTTGGGGGATGGGGGATGGGGTGAGTTTAGTTTTGAACACACTGACTTTGTAGAGATATCAGGATTGATAATGGAGTTGTCCACTTGGCAAGGAGGTGAATCTGTGAGCTGAGCACGTGGCTTTGAGACTCCTCAACACAGAGCTGGTTGGTAATGAGCTCTTTGGTGATGCCCCAGTGAGAGCCAAGGACAGATTCTTGAGGAGGCCGAGAGCTCAGGGATGAGAGAAGGAAGGAGGGGTCAGTAGAGACAGGGTGGGGAAGCTCAGAGAGGATCTGGAAAGTGTATTGTCACAGAGGCCAAGGGACATTTCCAGAGATTGATGAGGCCCAGCAAAATCAGTCCCTCTCAGCAGTGGGATGTTTGCAAACTGAGGAGAGGCCAAAAGGGGTCACTAGTGACTTATTCTCTTAATATTTTCCTGCTGATTTGTGTTTTGACAAACTTACTCTGGGGCTTAATCATGAATATCTAACTTCTGAATTACAGCGGTCAACTGTTTTCTTTTTCTAATTGTAGAAAGTTAGAAGGTGTTTGAAAATGTATATATTGCTGTGATAAGTTCTGGGAGGACAGTTATGTAGTATGTATCAAAAAACTTTATTGTATATTACTTTGTTCATTTCTGGAAAGTTATTTTAAGAATATAATTAGAGATGTGCACCAATAATGATGCTTATCAGAAAGTTCCTTATTGTTGTAAAAAAAGTAGAATAAACTTAAATTACAACATAGGGATTTATTATGTAAAGGGGATACTAATAGTTATTAGAAATTGTGTTCGTAAAAAATATTTTTTATATTTTTCATAGGAAATTCTTATGTTGGAAATGCCATTATATAATATTAAGTAAATAAAAGAGAGTATAGGTGCAATGTGATCCTAATTTTATTTAGAAAAGTAAATAAAAATTTTATTTAGAAAGATATACATGTCTGTGTGTGTGTGTGTGTGTGTGTGTGTGTTGTACCAGTGTGTGCACATGTGGGTGATATAGCTAGTAAACATCAGTCTTTTAATAATCATTTAAAAAGCCAGTAAATGATATTTTTTAAACAAGAGCGAAGGCAATGGTTATATAGGAAGCAGAGATTGCTAGTGTAGACTGGGGCTTCTCTAACTATCTCTGGTGAAAGGCCAAGTTTTAAAATTTCCAGTACAGTGTGGGCTCATGGTCCTGCTGCATGTGACCAGAACACATCTCGTGTCACATGTGAGTCACCATGTGTTTGACAATGCCTGGACTGATACGTGTGGCTGTTCAACGAGATGTGCCCATCGACCATGCAGCTGAATGTCACAGTCTTGTTAAATTGCTATAAGAATTTCCAAACACTTGCTTTCAATTTACGTGCTCATTTTATTACAAGCCAGTAATAAGGGATTGCAAAGTGGCAGTGGTCCATGGACCACACTTTGAGTAATGATGGTGTAGACTCCTTATGTATAGGAGTTAGCAGCAGGGAGCTGTGTTTGGAAGTAGCTCTTGGTTGCTGAGAGCTGGGATCCTCTGTGACTTAGATCCATTTAGAACCACAATACTCCCTCATTTATTTCATCAGCTTTGACCCTGCCTGGCCTCAGGTTTGCTTGTGTCTCTGCCTCTGTCTGCACAGGTTATGGACTGGAGGTGGACATGTGGGCTGCTGGCGTGATCCTCTATATCCTGCTGTGCGGCTTTCCCCCCTTCCGCAGTCCTGAGAGGGACCAGGACGAGCTCTTTAACATCATCCAGCTGGGCCACTTTGAGTTCCTCCCCCCTTACTGGGACAATATCTCTGATGGTGAGATCTGGGGCTTCCTCACGCAGGAGAGGAGGGGGTGGGTTTTTCAGGTCGGATGTGTAGAGGACCCACCACAAAAAGTAAAACAAATTAGCCAGGTGTGGTCCCAGCTTCTCTGGAGGGTGAAGCAGGGGGATCACTTAAGCCCAGGAGTCTGAGGCTGTAGTGAGCTATGATTATGCCACCACACTTCAGCCTGGGTGACAGAAACTCTGGTTCGAAATAAAAATAAGTAGAATAGGAGTGGTAACATTTTTTTTCAATTTTCCTTAGACATGCTGTTTAATTTTAGTTATTGGGCTGCCTCCATCCCTAGCCTCTATTCCTCACTGGCATTGGAGGATGAGGGAAGGGAAAATCTTCACTTTTTTCCCCCTTTAAATAAGGTAGGGATAGGGAGGCTCATTACAGTAGATGAGGATCTTGAGCTGACAAGGCAGTGGCAACTGGGAATTGAAGGACTAAAAAGCATCTTGGAAAGTCCTGTGTGGCACTGTCCTTAGATTTGGGCATGGCTGACCCTGTCCTGGACCCTGCTCTAGTCATAGCCTTCTCTACAGAGTGGGGAGAGTATGGGGGCTAGGGGATGTGCCCGCAGGGTCCAGGTCTCCTCTTCTAGATCACTTCCTTAGGACCCCTAAGTTCCCTGTCCAAATAGCCCAAGCCCACGTCCAAGGTTTGTGAGGCCCCTTTCCAGCCTCTTCTCACCGTGCCATAGAGTGGCCCAGGAGCAGCTGTCTGGGGAGGGTAGAGAGGGCTTGGACATATTGGCTGGGGTGTCTCGTTGTCCACACTCATACAAAGGGTCTGAGGATTCTCAACTTAAATCTGGCCTTCCAGCCTCTAGGTCATTTGAGGACCTTGCAGGAGTGATGCTGGCAGTGGTGGGGCTGGGGCATTTTGTGGGCAGACTTTTCCCAGCTGGAATTGGGTGGTGGAGAGGAATCTGGGCCCTCTGTGCTCAGGAGAAGCTGGACATCTGCGTAGGGGAGGGGTGATTGGTGGGTGAGCAGCAGGTCTTTAGTAAGAGGCTGGCTTCAATAAAGGCAAAGGACAGCAACAGAAAAGTAGATGTTTTCCTCTTGCATATTTCTTGAATGATTGGAAGAGCAGGTTCAATGAGCCAGGCTGGGAGAGCCGGCAAGCCAGGGGAAATCTCTTCTGCTCTCTGCCTGCTGCTGGGCCTACCAGCTGTCACCTCATTTCTCTAAAATCAGTCACAGTCTTGGGCAGAAAATAAAATCAATTTTGAATTTGTACTATTTACTTTTTAGGTTTCTTTACACATTTTTCCATTTTGTCAATGTAAAGGCATATTTATTGACTTGGGAAGTTTGAACATATTTTATTTAGCAAGTGTTAGTCTGGATTTGGAACCTTAAGGTATGTAGATGTATAGCATGTGGCCTCCATTTGTTCCTTTGCTCTGGTGCCAGGGATGTTAAGAGGGGGCCTGGCCCCGCGAATCTAGAGAAATGAATGAACATCCTCTTCCGCTGTGCTGTCCAACGTGGTAGCTCCCTCCCCGCCGCCACACATGGGTATTTAAAAGCAAATGTAGATTAATTCAGAGTAAATCATGTACATATTCACTTCCTCAGTTTCACATGCCAGATTTCAAATGCTCAGTAACCGCAGGTGGATAGTGCAGATAGTGTTCCCGTCTTCTGCTGGACCGTGCTGCTCTAGAATATGAAGGAGCCTTTCAGCCAGCCTTGGTGCTGACATGCATGTCTATGTTCTTATTGCATGTGTGGGGAATTAAAATTCAGAACCACCTGCATTCATCACATTTTCCCCTTCTCTCATTCTGACAGCTGCCAAAGATCTGGTGAGCCGATTGCTGGTGGTAGACCCCAAAAAGCGCTACACAGCTCATCAGGTTCTTCAGCACCCCTGGATCGAAACGGCTGGCAAGACCAATACAGTGAAACGACAGAAGCAGGTGTCCCCCAGCAGTGAGGGCCACTTCCGGAGCCAGCACAAGAGGGTTGCTGAGCAGGTATCATAGTCTCCACCTTAGGAATCTGTTCAGCCCCCAGTTCTGCTCAAGGACAGAAAAAGATAGAAGTCTGAGGGAAAAACAATGAAAGAGGCTTCTTCACATAATTGGCAAATCAGAGGGAGAGACACTCAGTATATTTTAAAGCATATTAAAAAAATAAACTAAGTCAATGTTAAATGTCACAACATATTTTTAGATTTGTATATTTAAAGCCTTTAATGCATTTTTTGGGGGTAAGCGTTGTCATTAGTGAGGAATTTTGGTAATAATGATGTGTTTTGCTTCCTCTCTGTAACCAAGGTTATTCTGTACTACAGGAGGGGTGCCTACCAGGTCTAACTCCCCCCGTGAGATGAATAAGGTGCACTGTGGTCTTACTGTATTAATAAAATGTGCTCTGAATAACAGAAGTGGGCCTGCATTCTGATTACTTCTTTATGCTGGTGATGAGAGCCAGGGAATGAATTATATATAGTTCAGACACAACTCCTGAAGCTGATATGACTACATATGGATGTGGAGGGCACTTGATTAATTGGCAAGACCTGTTTATTTAGGATGTACTAATCTTGGTCTCTAGCATTTCGATCTTACCAAAATCAGATTTGGTGCAGTCTGAGACATGGAAAGAAAAAAGCAAACCATCAAATCATTCTTGCCTCTGTAATACCGTTATACTGCTTTTCAGCCCAATTATCCCTGAGCCTGAGTCATTTCTGTGTGAAGTCAGGCACTCAGGCTGTGACTGTGTTAACGTTTTCAGATCACGAGGGAGCCATTTAGTGCATTAATATATCAGAAATGCAGTAAATGGATTACACTGGGGCTCGAAGGAGCGCACATTCCTACCTGCAGGGCATACACCCAGGACACGCTCCAGATTTCTGTGCTGAAATATTGGTCTTTGCAGATGACTCTGGGAGTATGTGTGAGCTGACAGCACGACATACCCTAATACTTCCCAAATTGACCTTCCTAATTATGCATGACCTGGTCAGTAGGCCACAAAATCCAGTCAAGAGTGTGGGTTTCTCACTTCTACCTTCCCTAACATTTTTGGAGCCATCTAGGTGAAGGGGTGTTTTAATTAGGAGAATAGGAACAGTACTAGAGAACTCAGCATAAGGAATTGCTTAATCAGGTTTTGGAAAATGGAAAAAGCACAGAGGAGGCTCTGGTATAATTTAGACGTAGTAACTGCGGGAAGTGGCTCCCATTCTTAGGTGGAGAACCAAGGGAAGAGGCTGGGGTTATTATAACCTAAAAGATTGAAGGAGAGGCCAGGCACGGTGGCTCATACTTGTAATCCCAGCACTTTGGGAGGCTGAGGTGGGCAGATCACGAGGTTAGGAGGTTGAGACCGTCCTGGCTAACACATTAAACCCTGTCTCTACCAAAAATACAAAAAATTAGCTGGGCATGGTGGTGTGTTCCTGTAATCTCAGCTACTCAGGAGACTGAGGCAGGAGAATCACCTGAACCTGGCAGGCAGAGGTTGCAGTCAGCCAAGATCATGCCACTGCACTCCAGCCTGAAGACAGAGTGAGATGAGACTCCATCTCATCATCTCAAAAAAAAATTGAAGGAGAAATCCCCTGTAGTGGACACTGTAGTGTGCCACTCAGGTCCTCCAAGACTGAGGGGAACAAGCTGTTTGGGGTGCTGCTGGATGATGGCCCTCAGCTTTCAGCCCTTTACAGAAATTACCCTCTACTGGAAGAGATACCTTTCAGCTCCCTCCTGAAGCAAGTCACATCAAATGACTAGTCCATGTAGGGTATGGAGGCTCAGCTTCTTTGTCCCAAATAGGGACAATACTGAAGGGCCATCCAACTATGGGCCTGCTTGTGTGGGTGGGCTGAACTTGTGGTTGAGACTGCATCAGAGCCCAGCTTCTCCCTTGCCCAGCCCTGCTGCTTTCCTTTGCCTTCCAGGGGTGATGATTCTGAGACCACTCCCTAATCAGGCTTTTGCATGCTCATCTGGATTTCAGAGTTGGCTGCTCAGGAAACCAAACCCTTGACACCCCCTAGAAACTTGAAACCATGTCAAAGAAGTACCAGCTGGTGCTTTAACCTCAGAAGCTTGGAGGAGGGGCCTGACGGAGCTGGGACTCAGACCCCTGAGGAGAGGTGGCAGCATAATGGGACTCATTCTGAAAACGGGAAAGAGGCTGGAAGCTGGATTCAGTTGCTGCTGGAACATCTTTTGATAAAGACACCAGTAACCTTCATTTCACTAAATCCAAAAGATAATTTTCAATCCTCAAATTGGCATCATTTGACCCTATTGACCATTCTCTCTTTGAGTAATGTCTCCTGTTGACTACCGTTGATGTCACATTTTTCTGTTTTTTTTTTTTTTTTTTTTTTTTTCTCATATATCTTCGGATCTCCTGTATAGATTCAGTTTTCTTCCAGATGCTCAAAATTGTAGTTCCATTCTTAATGGCTAGGGAAATGCAAATTAAAATCACAATGAAATATCGCTATACACTCAGTAGAACAGCTAAAATAAAATGGCTAAAATGAAAAGACCGACCATACCAGCTACTAGCGAGGACGCCGAGCAACTGAACTCCCATACATTTCTGCTGGATGGAGAAAATGGGACTTCCCCTTTGGAGCATGGTTTGGTAGTTCCTTTAAAAGTTAAACACGTACCTACCATATGATCTAGCTATTCCACTTCTAGATATTTACCTGGGAGAAATTCAAGTGTATGTCCTATGAAGACTTCACAGTATTTATAAGTGCTTTATTTGTTGTAGCCCCAAAGTGGAAACAGCTTGACTGTGCCTGAATTGGTGCAAGGATAAACAGGTTGTACATTCACATAATGAATAACAGCCACAAAAAAGGGACGAACTATTCATACACAACAACATGGATGGACTGCTGAATAATTGGGCTGAATGAAAGAAGAAGAAAAAGACTACATTTTGATTATTTCACTTATGTACTATTCCAGAAAATACGAGTGAATTGGTAAGGACAGAAAGTGATCAGGGGTTTCCTGGAGATGGAAGCGGGGAGGGGAGGGACAGAGGGATTGCAAGGGAACACTTGGTAACTTTGGGGATGATGGACATGTTCATTTTCTTGAATGCTACAGTGGAGTTGTGGGGGTATGTATGTCAAAACTTAACAAATTGTACGGTTTTGTTATGTGCAGTTTATTGTGTGTCAATTATACCTCAATAAAGTTGTTACAAATATAGTTGCAGGTCCTCAAAGACCAGTCCTAGACCCTATTTTCACTCTATTTCCCTTGGCAGCTTTATTCACATTCACTATCTATTTGCAGATAAGCCGCTCCTTCGCGGCCTCCAGTTATATTTCCATCCGAGGCTTCTGTAAGTTCTAGGCTAATCTTTCCAACTGTCTACATGACATATCCATGCACAGGCCTCAGGAGTTCCTCCAAGGCAGAATGCACTATTATCACCCCCAAACCTGGTCCTCCTCTATTTCTCCCCATCTCAGGGAATGGTGGTGTTCAGCAAGTTCAAAACACAGGCCTCAACCTTGATACCTGACTCTCTGACTCCTCAATCAGTCCATCCCCACTGATTTACTTCCTCAGTGTTGCTTGGCTCTGTCCACTTAACTTGCTTCGTTTCTCTTCTGATGGACATTTAGGCTGTTTCTCACTAATTCTTTATCCTTTTTTTTTTTTTTTTTGAGACGGAGTTTCGCTCTTGTTACCCAGGCTGGAGTGCAATGGCACAATCTTGGCTCACCGCAACCTCCGCCTCCTGGGTTCAGGCAATTCTCCTGCCTCAGCCTCCTGAGTAGCTGGGATTACAGGCACGCGCCACCACGCCCAGCTAATTTTTGTATTTTTAGTAGAGACGGGGTTTCACCATGTTGACCGGGATGGTCTCGATCTCTTGACCTCGTGATCCACCCGCCTTGGCCTCCCAAAGTGCTGGGATTACAGGCTTGAGCCACCACGCCCGGCCACTAATTCTTTATTCTTACAAACATGCTGTATTTACCATCCATCCTGTATGCATCCCTTGTGCATGTTTACGAGAGTTTCTTAGAGAGAACATCTCCAACTTGGTCAGATACTGCCAACTTGATTTTGAATGAATTCATCCTCCCATAAAGAGTGATGAAAGCGTCCTCTTTTCTCTCATGGTTTATCACCTGGTTTTGCTTTTTAATTACTCAGATGATCATATTTGAGTTCCAGTGTGTATCTCATTTCCACCCAGAGCAATGCCACCACTGGGTGTGATTCTCAGCCCTACTTTACAGATGGGGAGACTGAGGCTCAGAGAAACGGCCTGACTTGCCGATCATCACTTAGTTTACAAAAAAATGCCAGCTGCCAGATATGCACCGCAGTGCAGAGGGGCACCATCCCTTCAGTTCCCAGCCTTTGCTCTGCGTCTGTCCTGCAAGGCCAGATCCCAAATGCCTGTGGATGAGCAACACTAAAAAGACTCCCTTCTGCAACAGAGGTACATATACTAGAGGCCCCTTTAACTCCAGCCCCAGTCCTTCCACTTCATGAGACCTGAAAGGCTGTGTTTGAAAACAGTGGCCAGTACTGTGGGGCCTGGGACATTGCATACAACTCAGTCACCTATAGATTGGTTGGGAGTTGAGGGTGGAGGTGGCTTAGGAGTCATGGCTGGTTCTTCCAGGGGAGACACCTCCAGTGAAGAAGCCTTAGGGGTGACTGTCAGGTGACTTGTGTTCTTTCCCTAGGGCTTGGCTCCAGCTCCTCCTGAGTTGGGCAATCATAAGGCAATTGCTTTGTATTTCTTACCTGCTCCAGGTGACAGGTGAGTTTCTGATTCTTTCTCTCCCTGAAAACTTATGATACTGATGTGGAGGCTCTGATTGCCTTATTGATCCCTGAAGCACCCACTATCCTGGTCCTGCCCCAGGCTGAATTGCGTCTCCTCACTCAGTCATATCTTTCTCTGGGGAAGCTCACATCTAATAACTGGTCGATCTGGATTAAAAAGGTCCAGACCCTGTCCTTCAACTCAGGACAGCTCCACAGGGCCACCCTGTAGCTCCATGGGGGATCATATGTGGCCTTTGCTTCACCTAGCCCACAGTTAGCTCCTTCTTCTGCTCAGTCTCACATCATTCATACCCTCTTGCCCAGCAGGTGCTGACACAGGACAGTCCCCAGTAAACTTCCTGCACACAGGCCTCTCTCTCAGTGTCTGCTTCCTGGGGAAACCAGACTGTGACTTTCTCACACCTGGTGAGAATGAGCAGGAGGCCACTGAGCTTGGGAACTGTCTAGCCCCTCTTGACTGGAATGAATCTGCCTAATGCTTGGCTGCTCAGACTGAGGCTGATCCCAGAGGACCAGGGCAGAGATTGGATCTGGGTCCAGGGCTCTCTGAGTGAGTGCACCCTGGTGGCTTTGACGAAGCTTAGGGCTTTTAGCCATATAATCCAGGGTACCAGCAAACTCAGAGGGTTTGCAGAAATAATTCTGATTTTCTTTATTCAAAAGGGGGATCAGAAGAATTCCAGTGAGCAAGACTGGCATGTGAATAACTGGGGTCCATCCCTATAGCTGTGCTGAGGCGTGGAGAGCAGCTCACCCAGGCAGTGCTGGATGCTGCTGGCCAGAGTGGGAGGAAGCTGAGCCTACCTGGAGAAATCTGAGGACACCATGTTCTCCTAAGCAGACCCTGAGACAAGGACATAGGTGGGTAGTTTATTTGGGAGGCAAACCTAAGAAGTGTGGAGAGGGAATGGGGAAGTGAGTCCAGGAAGACAGGAAAGCTGGGAAAGGGTGCATTCCTGTGTGGGGGACTCGGTGGGTGACTGGCGCTCACATCCACTGGGAGCGCGGTGTAGAACACACCTCAACCGTCCCAGGACTGGGCAAGAAAGCTGGCATTGTGTCTACCCACTCCTGTCCTTTGTTCTTTGAACGTTCCTCTTGGGTGTGTGTGTGAACTGCCTGCTGCTTCTGTCCTGTTTTGAGCCAAGCAAGCTTCCAGTAGATGGCAGGTCCTTGACATTTTCTCAGTGAATCCTCAAATGATCTCATTGTATAGGCATTATTATCCCACCCCAGCATCTCTTGCATAAATGACTGTCATTAGAATGAATTGTAAACAGAAATTTAATCATGCTGCCCTCAGCTTAGGATGCTTCCCATTGCAGTTTAGAACTCAGGCCACCTCCTCACCACGGTCTAGAGAAGAGAAGTGGCCTGGCTCTCCTCACCTCAATGATTCCATTTCCTCCCTCTCCAGATGCTAGCTCTGCTGCAGTCACACAAATGCTGCTGTGCTTCTCAAACACAGCCGTCGCCTTTTGGGGACTTTGTACTGATCATTTCCTTTCTCCAGAATGATTTTCCGCCAGGTCTTTGAGGTCTCAGAGCAAATCCTGCCTCCCCCAAGAGCATCCCTCAGATGCTGTCCTGCCCTCTTTGTCCTTTCCTCTGGTGCACTCACCAGCCTCTGAAATAACCTAATTTATTTTGTCTACCTGTTTGCTCCCCGCCACCCCCTCTTTCAGAATGTAAGCTTCAGGAGGACGGGAAGGAACCTTCTCTGTCTTGTTCCTTTTGTATTATCAGTGCCTAGAAAAATGTAGGCTCACAATAAATATCTGTTGTATGCATGAAGCAATTCCCAATGTATCAGTGAGGGAACTGAGGTTCCAAGCCACGCAGGTCACAAATGGCAGAGCTGAGATCTGAACTCATAATGATCAAAGATTATGGATCTTCCCTCCGTGCCACGTGCCTAGGAAACCTGGAAAACTCACCTCTCCCCTTTCTTGCATCTTGATTCCAAGTTTTAGCATCCTGCCTTTAGTCCCAGTGTAGAGTCCCCAGGATCATTCCTCTATGGCAGACACGAATGGCTGAGTTTTTGTGAGACAAAAGCTCCATTGCTGTTTTTCATTCACTGAATGGATATTTTTTCACGTTTTAGAATTTCTTCAACTGGAGTGCATTTTACAGTTGATGAATGCTTGATATTGTTTCCTTTTCCCCTTGAAAGAACTTATAAAACCTAGGGTGTATCTTACAGTAACGGCATCCTAGAATCTGGAAATAGATTGCAGTGAAAACCCTGCAGTTGTTTTCCAGAACGCAATGGTAGTTGAGATAAATAGTAGAAATTTCTCTCTTTCCCTTGGGTTGTATTCTTTCTGTTTTACACAGGTACTGTACAGAGCAGCCTCAGATATTTATTTTGTTGTTAATGGTATATTGTGTTTTTCCTTGTCTATCTTCCTGATAGAATCTTGGAATCAAATAATAAAGGAACATAAAGATATATCTAGATTTGTTTTGACAAGTTTCATATCTCTGAATGTACTCAGGGAGGAAAATTTGACCGTAAGAGAAATTACATTGAGAAATCCAGCTGCTATTATAAAAGCCATTCAGCACAGAGAAAATGATGTGCCTTCTATTGTGGTACCTGTGTAATTTATGTCAACAGAAAGCCAATAACTTCATCATGATCTGAAAGTAAATTTCGCTTGAGAGATCTTGGGCTGTCTCCCGATGTGATAGGAGAAGCATGCTGTATACATTCTCAGCTCCAAGTTCCCAAAAGAACTTTGGTGGGAGCTGAGGTTAGAGGAAAACAGATGGCTCTCAGATTGCTCTCATTTCCTGTCAGTCATCACCAAAGCCTCCCAGGCATTAGACAGTGAGAGATTTATGCAGGAGCATCACGGAGGTAACTCTGGAAACAGAAAGTATGATTTTAGTAGGAATTTTTCCAAAACCTCGGATGTCATTTTGAACTGACGTGTTTAAATTAATGTGTTTTTCCAGCAAATATGGATTCATCCAGTCTTAATTCAAGCTGCTTAATTAACCCACTGACCTTGGTTTCCCTATCTGGATATAGCAGGTGTTAATATTTGTCTGAAACCACAGGTATGCAACAATTATTGCCTAATTTTATTTTCCGTAAGTCTAATTATGTTTTCACTGTGTACCGTCATCCTGATGGCCGGCAGGCGGTGATCTTAGCTGTCACTTCACACTGGACTGCAGTCCCTGAATCTTGTGAAGTGCTAAGTCATGGGGTGCATCCTGTAGTCATTAGTTCCCACGGGGTTACTATTGACTCACCTGCCCAGTGGTTCTTTGTCACTCTAGGGCTGAAGAATACTTTGTACCACTGCCCTTGGTCCTCTTTCCACGACCACACTGATCTAGGGCTGAAGAATACTTTGATAACTGCCCTTGGTCCTCTTTCCATGACCACACTGATGATTCCTTCTTGGGGTCCTGACCCCTTGCTGTGTCACCGCTTGGATCCCTGGGGCTCCAGAGCCTATGGAATACTTTTTCTCAGTTTCCTTGAGCTAGGGAGGATCTCTTTGTATGGCTTGGGGGAGAACTTTTTCTTCCTTCTTTTCTCTCTGTAAACTCCTTTCTCTCTTCCTATATCCTCCGCAGACCTCCAGATCTACTCTGGGCAGGGCTAGGATCAGGGTGAGGTGAATCAGGGATCCTTCTCATCCACTACATTTAAGGGTATGCCTCAAAAATAATAAATTTCTTTTGGTATTTGTTTTGCTTTTCTAAACTATTGCATAAAAATATTATTTATCTTGATTACTGAGTGTTTTGGTAGCTCCTTAAATTTTGCAACTGAGGAGGCTGGGTGCAATGGCTCACATCTGCAATTCTAGCACTTTGGAAAGTCAAAAGACAGGAAGATTGCTTGAGCTCAGGAGTTTGGGACCAGGCTGGGAAACATAGACCTCATCTCTAAAAAAAAAAAATAATTATAATTTTTATTTTTTTAAGCCAGGCATAGTGGCATGTGCCCGTAGTCCCAGCTACTTGAGAGGCTGTGGTAAGAGGATGGCTTGAGCCTGGTAGATGGAGGTTGCAGTGAGCCAGGATCATGCCACTGTACTCCAGCCTGGGCAACAGAGCCTGACCCAGTCTGAAAAAAAAATGTTCAAGTGAGGATAGTGCCTCACTCACCTCATCATAATTCCGGTTGTGGATTTTGGGAATCAACATGGTAGATCCTATGGCTTACTTCTTGATATAGTTTGGATGTTTGTCCCCTCCAAATTTCATGTTGAAATGTGATTACTAGTGTTGGAGGTGGGGCCTGATGGGAGGTGTTGGCAGTGGGGTGGATGCCTCAGGAATGGCTTGGTGTTCTCCACTTGGTAATGAGTTCATGTAAGATCTGGTTGCCGAAAAGTATCCACTGCCTCCCTGTCTTGTTTCTTTTGTTTTTTTCTTCTCTTTCTTGCTCGCTCTCTCACCATGCTGGTTCCCCTTGCCTTTTGTCATTATTATAATCTTCCTGAGGCCTCACCAGAAGCAGATGTCTGCACTACACTTTCTGTACAGCCTGCAGAACTGTGAGTCAAAATAAACCTCTTTTCTTTATAAATTATCCAGTGTCACGTATACCTTTATAGCAATGCAAATGGGCTAATACACATGTCCTTTCTCTCTTGCCATGTACCCTAATAACCAGCTTGAATTGAAAGAAAGAGAGGGGAAATTTAAGGAGGACAAACCACATAATTACTATCTACGGACATTATTTAGCCACACATAAAATTGGAGGGATGGGCTTTATCTCAAGAGCTCATTAGTCAAGAGTATATTCATAATGCTCATCCACCTATGCTTATAATACCAGGGAGAGGATGAGGCTGTGGTTGATATCTCAGGTATGTAAAAAGGAAGACACTTGCTCTCTCATCCATCTCAATCATCAGCAGGAATTAAAGTTGCTTTTCAGCTCAGATTCATGGCTTCAGAGACATAGCCAACTGACACAGTCTCACTACTAGAAAAGTTGCAACAGAAATGATAGTGGCCCATGACCTGTTGGATGTCTCTTTGTTTCATTTTTCCTCATTTCTTTGAGGCTCAACTCCTTACTTTCTGGCTGTGGCCCTAGGCTGATCTGTACTTTTGGACTCGTTAAGAAACAAAACCCAAAACAGTTTTTAAAGAAGAGCCTCCATTCCCCAAATTGACATCAGTGAAGTTTGATTCTATTTTTACAAAAGGCCCAACTTCAGCCCGGTGGCTCCAGCTCAGCAGAGGGAGAGCAGAGGCTTCAAACGTGAGGGTGGTTCCTTTTATTGTGCTGCTTTCTTCAAACTTCCCCTCAGGGGGGAAGAAATCAAAATCAGAGAAACAATATAAGGTTGTGAAAAGTCAGTGGAGCTGCTCTCCCTCTTGGAATCAGAGGATTCAGGTCTTTGTACCTGCGAGGCAGCCTCTTCAAGCTGCCTGGCTTGATTCATTCAGCCCTCATAAAAATCGAAGGGCTGAACATCACTCTGTTTTCTCCGCTTTATCTACTCCCTTGAAAATAAACAGAAGCACCATGGGACATTTTGTCCCACATTTGCCGCTTCTAAGGGTTTTTTTCCAGTACCCTTCCAGGAGCTCTGAGTGACCGAGTGCTGTTTTCCCTGGTTCTGTTTCCCCAGGTTGTGCTTTCATGGCTGGCTCACATCCCTCTCAAACAGAACAGAGGCAGCAGCTGGGTCTAGTCCCCACCAGACGGGTTCCCCTTACCTCTGCTTTGTTCCCTCCTGTTTATGGCACTGTTCCTGACGATGGATCCATGCCTTCTGAGCTGCATCTTCATCAGGAATCAGAGAGTTGCCAGCAAGATACACAGCCCAAACAACTCAGGTGGAAAGAGGGCTTACTGAAAGGTCGTGGGGGGAATCTCCAGGAAAAGATCTTCACGAGAATAAGAAGGTGACTTGCATGGCTTCTCCAGCCTCGCTGTCCCTGTGAGGCTCAGTGGGCTCTCAGCGAGGCCTTGGACAGGGTGTTCTCTTTTCTCTGCTGCACTCCATTGTGATTCACACCAGCTTCCTGGGTCTTGCTCCATCACGTTTATGGTGTCATGGAGCTCACTCTGGCCCCTGAGTCTCCATTACCTGACAGCTTGTCTCCTCAGAGCTAACTGGCCCAGTCCCTCAGGGTTCCATATCTAAATTCCTGGGAAAGAAACTGATTGGCTTAGTCTAGGTCAGGTGTCCACCTCTAGTCCAATCAGCTGTGTCAGCTAGTGGACAGGTCACATTGTACATGGGCTGGCCTTTTTAAAGGAGAGTGAGTGTGGGTAGATTTCAAAGAAGAGGGGGGTCTTGGGTGAGTAGGAAATGGTTAGAGTTTCTAGTGCCATCCCTAAGTGACGCTTCCCTGCTCTCTGTCCATTACTCTGGAGCACACCCCGGTAAGCTTTCCTTTAAGAAAACATGATCTTCTGATAGTCTCACTCTCTGGCCTTCTGTTTTGGGTTCTGATGTTGGCATATTGTTCGTAGAGGCCTTTCCCATACCAAGATTAAATATTAAAACACTCTCCTGTGTATACACTTATTAAATATTTAAATAGTTAATATTTCATCCATCCAGGATATTTTTTGGGTGCAAGGAGTTAAATAGGGAAGCCAGCTCTATTTTTCCTTTCCAGGGGCCAACCACTTGTCCTGACACAGTTCTTATTGATCTACTCATTTTTTTAATTTTCAAGAATACCTCATTTATTACATACTACATTTTCTTATGCTTTAAATCTTTATCTAGATAATATTGTTTTATTAACCTGTGAATCCATGTGCCAGAATTGCAATAGTTTAGTTAGTATGGGCTTCTTTCTCTCTTTTTTTTTTTTTTTTGAAACAGGGTCTCACTTTGTCACACAGGGTGGAGTGCGGTGGCACCATTACTGCTCACTGAAGCCCTGACCTCCTGAGCTCAATCAATCCTCCCCGCTTGGCCTCCTCAGTAGCTGGGACTACACGATGCACCATCATACCCGGCTAAATTTTGTATTTTCTGTAAAGATGGGATTACACCATGCTGCAGGCTGGTCTCAAACTCCTGGGCTCAAATGATTCTCCTGCCTCAGCCTCTCAAAGTGTTGTGAGCCACCATGCCCAGCTGCGCTGCTTCTTTTAAACTGTGGAGTCATTTCTCACATCCTGTGATTATTCCGATCGTTATCTTCATAGACAAGACTGGTCTCATTTGCATAACACTGGCCACAGGCAGGTCCTGTGAGGGTTAGTGGAGGGCTTCCTCTCCATATCGGGAGGCATCTTACCATAGGAGTGCCACCTTTGGGCATTTTCCCTTCCATGTCCACTTCAGCAGCCCAAGGCTGCCAAGATCAAGGACTTCTCATCACCCAGTCCAGTGGCCCATGGCAGGAGTCATTCCCAGCAGGCCCCATGTACCCTAGGGCTGGGCTGGCTGTCTCCGTGCTCAGTGCATGCAGGTTGATTGCCAACGAGATCTGAGGTCACCTTCAGCTCCATTCCATGGAACCTTGGCAGCAGGCCACAGGGCCACTCCTGCAAGGCATTGTTCTCCACTGACTGCAAGCACCATCCACCTCCATCTCTAGCTTCTTGGTCCCAAGCTTAGGTGAAAGCCAGGTTCCTGGGATCCCATCACTTCATGTCCTGTTGAGCCCTTCTTAGAAGTCTATGTAGCAGAAGGTGGAAAGGACAGCACTTCTTCTAGGCTCCCTTGATCAGTTTGACCCATTCCAGTTTTTAAGTTTTAGGTTTAAAGCCCTTCTCTGGCTTCCTGTTAAGAAACCTATGATTTAGAATTTTTTACCCCGAAGTTTATTTGGCTATTTTGATGGAGATTTGATGGGGGAAGAAAATGAATTACATGGACTTAACTTACCACTTGGATTGGAGGTGCTACATTTTTTAAAGAAAGTAATGGGAAGGTAAGTGATTCCTTTCCTTGAAAGCAGTTTCTAAAATGTGGATCTACAATAGATGTACTATTTACCCATTATTCTACCTTTCCATCTCTCCCTCCTCCCAGGCAACCTCCATGGGAGGGAATGTGCTTCTCTAGCCGTTCATGTTAGTCACGTGACTGGCTTTGACCAATGAGATATAAGCAGAGGCTTTACACGTGTTTGCCTGTTTAGTTCGGTCTCTTGCGCTTCTGCCCTCCGCAGCCATCTGCATGTCCTGAGAAGCTCTGGTTCACATATGAAATACACATGGAGCAGACATAAACCTGGCCTGCAGACTAATGCACAATGGCCCTAAGTGACCTGCAGACCCGTGAGTGAGAAAAACAAATGATTGTTACTCTAAGTCATTGAAACATTGGGGTTGTTTTTTATACAGCACAGCACTATCTCAGCCCAAACCCGACTGAGTCACGTATAGCTCTTTCTCAGAGGAAGGAAATTCTAGCAAACTCTCTGTGTTGATAACACTTATTAATTCATTTAACAAATAACTCTGTGTGTGTGTGAGAGAGTGAGAGAAAGACAGAGATTGAGAAATAAGACCAGTTAGAAAAAATTAAATCATTTTATACAATGAAACTCAAATATTTCAAACAACACAGGTATACATTTCTTATCCCTGTAATCAATACTCAATCATAAAGCAAAATAACATTGCAAATTAAGTTAAAAAAAACCACATCGATAATCTTTGTCAACTTAATGGAACAGATGATGTTTTTCTTTCATGAAATTATTTTTTGCACTACAAACAAGCTCCTGACTGCTCTGTCTCAGGGTCTTTTGAGTTAGGTATGTTTATACCATTGTGAACCCTGCGTGACTTAATTCTCACATCACTTTTCCGTAATCACTGTGGAGCTTGCAGCTGAGACCCTTGGCTTTTGTTAGTATAAATGTTTCCTTAATGAGTTAGTCCATTTCTAATCTGTTTCGTTAACCTGCAACAATTTAAATAACAGCACCTGACACAACCTCCTAGCAGTATCCTAACAATGCAAGGTAAAGGTCTGGTATCTGGTTTCATGGTTTTCCTTTTCTTTGTCAGTCTGACAACCCGGCATATGTTTGGGTTAACATTTAAAATTTGTCATAAAAATGAAAAATAATGCAACAGATCACACGTCTTGGACTGTGGAACACCAGCATACTCATTCAGTTTGAGACCCTCTTCATGGAAGCACTTTTTGTTGATGTTGAAAAAAAGGACACACCGGACTTTGCACAGAAAAGGGATGTGGGCAGCAGGTGGTGCTATTGACATTGGAATCACACAAGGCCTGCCTTCCTGGGTGTGTTGGTCTATGAGATATAATTTACTGGTGTTGCATTGCAGTGGGTTTGCTGCTTTTTAGTCTTTCAGAAATACCCTCTACGTGATGACCTTATCTGGGCCGAGTCAGCCAAGCTTAGCCTGATGAAGCACACAAATGACTGCTGGGCTACAGTTTGGTCCTTGGGCAATATTTAATTTTTTGTTTCTTTCTGGGCTGTAAAAACAACACTGGCCCCAGCCTGATAGCCAGTGGTTTGCTGGGAAGACCTTTGTACCTCCCTAGATACAGGCAGGCTGGATCTTTCTAAGCGAATCCACTCCAGAGCCCACATGCTAAGGCAGGAGTGAGTCCTTTCTGCTCTGGTCTGCAAACAGTCAAAGGGGTCTTTAAAATGCAAATTAGGTGATTTTACCCTTAGTAACATGAAAATCCCAGTATACAATAATTTCTCTTCAATAATGTGGGGTCATAAGACACTTTGTTTTCAATTTGCTCTGTGGTCTCAACCATGGGAAGGCTTGTTTTTCTGTTTGGAATCTTGGAAGAACAGCGTCTTCTTAAGGATGTTCACTTATAGGATGTCTCACTTACACGATTTGTAATGAAAGTCACCCTGAGTTCTCCTGGAGAGATTAAACATAGATTTATAAGGCTTAAGAAGCAGCTATCATCTTGTTTACCTTATTCCTCTTACATCTGGAAATCTGATGCCCAGGGAGGGAAAATAAACTTGCCTAAGGGAGCCGAGTGCATGAGTAACACAGCTTAGATCTTGCTCTTCCAATCCAGTTTTTAAAAACACCAGAATTTTCCCCTGCCATAGTGCAAAACCTATGTACATTGTCATGCTGGCATTGTGCTAGGGGCTGCTCACCTGGGCCTGTCCTGCCCAGGTAATCTGTATTGTTGAAATAGATTGAACTCATGCTGTAGAATGAGAATATTATATACATTCGGTCTCCAATAATGTAATTCAAATCTAGGGCATCTTCAAGCATGGGACTCATTGATATTCTAACATCAGATTGAAGATGTCTTCAATGACATATATGTGTCTATGCTTCCAGATTTTAGGGACTCCCATAGCAAGTGTGGCTTTTTTTTTTTAATTTGAGGCCTAATTAACATATAATAAAACACATTCATCTTAAGTGTTCAGTTTGATGTGTTTTGACAATTGAGTAGTTGCCTTTTGAGAACAAAACTGACTATAGATCTCAGGCCTGTCTGGAAAGAAAGACAAAAATCTTAGAGATCCTGCCAGTTCTCCTGGTCTTCTTAAAAAAAATTCTGATTATGCATTCTTGGAAACTCACCAAACCTTCTACACCTTGTGAGAAAGGTGCTTGAGCCAATTTTATTTAGAACTCAAAGGGCAAAGTGACCACACACAGCAGCTGTAGCTGCTAATCAGAGGCTCTGACTGGTGTGTTCAGGTGCCTCTCACTAAGGACCCAGTCACTCTTCACTAACGAAGGTCAAACACCAGGTTTCTCTTGGTCCATTATGGGGATTGTGTGTGGCTATAGGTTTTAAATGCTTGGGTTTTAATTCCTTACTTCTGAGTCTTTGTCCTCAGTCTCCATCTTATATTTCCTCCTGGGTTCCTATAATTCTAGTAGCAGGTTTTGCAAAGTCTGTTCCTGCCCATGTGTTTGGGGTGGTATAAATCTGAGTCTTTAATGTAGGGTGTGCAGGGAGGATCACCTTTTTTAATGTTGTAATATTGTTTTGTTTTTTGTTTTTGTGAGATGGAGTTTCGCTCTTGTTGCCCAGGCTGGAGTGCAATGGCTCAATCTTGGCTCATTACAATATTTGCGTCTCAGGTTCAAGTGATTCTCTTGTCTCGGTCTCCTGATTAGCTGGGATTCCAGGTGGCGCTACCACGCTTAGCTAATTTTTTGTATTTTTAGTAGAGACAGGGTTTCACCATGTTGGTCAGGCTGGTCTTGAACACCTGACCTCGGGTGATTCACCTGCCTCAGTCTCCCAAAGTGCTGGGATTACAGGCGTGAGCCACTACACCTGGCCTTTTTATGTTGTAATATTGAAGCCCCATTCTGCTAGGCTGACAGGAAATTTCAACTCTCGTGTGACTGTGGGCATCTCTTCACTCTGGGGTTGTGCCAAGGTCTTGGAAGTCATTCATAGAGATAAGCAAAGGGGGAACCTCTCCAGTCCTGAGCCATGGGTCCACATTGGCTAGTGCTGAGACCTGTTCGTGTTCCACTTTAGACATCACAACCTTTGGTGAGGCCAGGAGGCCTGCTGCTTTGGGTAACTGGATCTAGCCTCCTGACCCTAGCATCTCCTCAAGGTCTAAGACCTGCTTGGAATACTATCCCCATAAACTCACGGGGATCACAGACATTTTTATCATTAGGAGTTCTGCCCAGCACTCTCTCTTTGCCAGCATAGGCTCTCTATTTCCACTGTCTATGGAATACCCAGTATTTCTTCATCAGGGAATTGTTACAGAGAACAGGAGAACAGGTTTCTGACCTCAGGTAGCTTCTGTCTCTGGCTCTGCAAAAATGCCTTAAGACAAAGAATTGCAAAGGCTGCTTGCATGAAATCCAGTGAGAGGAAAACAGCACTGAGAAGAACGCAGGTTAATATCTTAAAAGAAATATTCTCTGCCAAGTGTTTATAGTACCTCCATGGCCTGCTTTGCTTATGATGCTCCAGGGTTCTCTTTCTTGCTCACTTTCAGAACTTCATGAATACGTTTATCTGGAAATAGTCATTGTCTGTACCCAGCTGGGCTGAAAGAACACATCTTGGCACATTCCAACAGTGGTCCTGGCTGATTTGATTTCTAATGCACTCCAACAAAGAAAATGAATAAACTGCTTTATTTCAAATTGAACTTGGATATGTGTGAGTTTTTCCTTTTTTTTTTTTTGAGATGGAGTCTTGATCTGTCACCCAGGCTGGAGTGCAATGGCACGATCTCCGCTCACCGCAGCCTCTGCCTCCTGGGTTCAAGCGATTCTCCTGCCTCAGCCTCCCAAGTAACTGGGATTACAGGTGCCTGCCACCACACCCAGCTAATTTTTTGTATTTTTAGTAGGGATGGGGTTTGACCATGCTAGTCTCAAACTCCTGACCTTTTGATCTACCCGCTTTGATCTTCCACAGTGCTGGGATTACAGGTGTGAGCTACTGAGCCTGGCTGAGTTGTTCCTTATTATCCTCATTACCAGGGCCGGATAAATATTGGCAATTGAATAAGAGTGAGCAGGCTTTGACCAATAACCTTTTGGTTTATGTGTTGCTGGTGTCTTCAGGCTCTGCATTTTGGCACATCAAGGAGCCAGGAGCCAGGATATGGTGCTGTGGGCAGTATCACGTTCCTCCCATCCCAGGTGAGGAGAGAATCTATTCTTGTCACCAGGGCACACTGTGTGTCTGGCCGGTGGAGCTAGCTTGGCTGTGATCAGGGAGCGACTGAGTTTTGTTAGGTGCAACAATGCCTGGGCCTGCTTCCTGCTCCCTGGCCCTAAACCTGAGGGATTGGAGCTATGTTGGCTTCTGATAAATGCTTTCCCTGACAATCTGAGTTTGGTATCTTTCTCATTTTCTGCCCTGCTAGGTTTAGTCTCTCAAAATGGGATATTTCTGTCCGACAAGATAAGGGTTGTGTTATCATAACAAGATATTCTTGCTCATGGCAGTGACAAGCCTCATGGATGAACTCTAAATGTGCAGCCCTGGTCTCTGATCCTCACCCAGTCTCCTTGGCTTAGCTTCCCTCCATCCCAGAGGTCAGCGAGGGTGAGTGTGGGTGGACCACGCCCAGGGATGGGCTGATGCTTTGGCAGGGAGGGTGACAGGGAGGAGCTTAATGGGAAAGGGCTTGGGTGTTGAGTGATGCTGGAGGAGGCTGTGAGGCTTTGGGAGGGGCTGATGCACATTTACAGAAAAGCATAAAAGAGGGCTTTTTATACTTCGACAAGGTCCATTTTGTTATAGATGCTATAAAAAACTAGATTAAAAGTCCTAAAAATTAGAAGGGCTTTGTTACATTGCTGATTTGAAATCTTCTTATTCCTCCTATGGGCAGTGCCAGCCATGGAGAGCATGTTTTCTGGGATTAACCAGGACCTGAGCTGCATCTGCTGTAAAGGGATGTCTGGAAGGACTGGGGGCTGGGGGCCGGGGTACACCTGTGCGGCTGTGGCCACATCTGAGGGTTGCAAAGCACTCGGGGTTCATTTCTGCCCCATCTCTGCCTGTGAGAAAGAGAAACTTTGTTAGAGTTTGAATGTCAGTCCTGGGGACAAGGAATTCTCTCTCTCCAGCTAATAGCCCCAATTTCTGGATTAGGGTAGTAATAAATGCATAGAACTGCTTTGCCTAAGCTTGTCTGGAACCAGCTGTCATGAAAATGAGATAAGGTCTTGGGACTGAAATGTTCAAATGGCACGGTTTTTTTTTTTTTTTTTCTAATAACAGAGTTGCTGACAGTTGTAAGGCCTGAACCTTTTAAAATAGTTGAGGGTCAGCCAACATTTTAAAGTCAGAGAACTAAAATGAGTTAAACATGCTCAAGACATGTTGGGCTTGTTGATTATGACTTCAGATATGTGTGATATGATGAAAAAGATCAATTTGTAATAAATTTCATTGCTGTGATGAAAATGTGTTTTTATGGATGCAAACTGCAGAAGCTCAGAAATACTTAGGTTTGAAAGTTGTGTGGAAGAATGTCAATGTTTTGGTGACTTATAATCTTTACTTTTCCAGAGCAGTTTGCTCGTCAACTCCCCAGAATTGGTTGAACATTTCCCAGAACCTTCTAGAATGCTTCTAACGTCTAAGATTTTTTTTTTTCCCTAGAAGGTTTGGGAGAGTTAGATGAGGTTAGACACGTAGGAGGGATATGAGCACGTTGTCTTACCCAGAACCTTGACTTCTCCACAATTGTTTCCAGCATTCTCCTGCCCTTCTGTCCACAAAAAGAGGAGACACTCCCTAGCGTTAGCCTCACAAGAGCCCACAGTTGATCATGGAGTGACTAGTTTTCTCGACAAAGTATTCCATAATTTTTTGGAGGGAAATATGGCATCGTTATTAGTCAGCTATTATGTGTAATGAGCAAGCACAAAAATCTCAGGGACATAAAACAAAAAGCATTTATTTAGCTTATTCATCTGCAGGTTAATGGACATGTCTATTGATCTCAGCTGGACTTGCCCATGCATCGTGAGTTGGCTGAGGACCGACTGATCTAAGTAGAACACAGCTGAGTCGATCTGCTTTGACCACAGTGGCTGGGAAATCTCTACTTCTCACTGCAAGTTTGTAGGTCTCTTGGGCAGTGTCTTTCATCCTTCCCCAGGCCAGCAGTCTATCCAGGGCATGTCCTTATTATGGCAATGGCAGAAGTACACAAGGAAAGACTCCACTGCAAAAGCATATGTTAAGCCTCAGCTCTGTGTCACATCTGCTCAGATCGCATTGGCAACTTTTAGAGCTGATCCCGAAGACAAGGGGTGGCGAAATACACTCCACTGATGTCAACACAGGGAACTGGAAAGTCATACGGGAAAGGGTGTGGACACAGGGAGGTGTAAAAAATTGGCCCTTGAAATGTAATCTACCACAGTGCACACGAAGCACTTCTCTGCATTGCTCAAAAAATCTCAGTGGCTTTGCACTACCTTCAGCCTGGCACTCAAGTCTAAAGGCAATCTTTTACCTTCCTTCATAACCTTCTTTTCTGCTACCTTTCAGTTATACCTCCCACCTCCACCTCTCAGCCAAACACATCTTAAACATGCCTACCTTTCCCTGGGCAGCCCTCTCTCGTTTGCCGAAGCTCCATTCTTGCTTCATTGTGGAAGGAAGGGTCTGCTTCCTCCTTGCAGTTCTTGGAGGGCTGGACAGGTCAACTACCTCCAAAATCTCTGGCATCCAGCCTGGTGTTGAATGTTTAATAAGCAGTTTCCCTTCCCTCCCCCCAGGAGAAAGAGAAAGGAAAGTTGAGAGGACCCAGAGCCTCTGCCTCATCCAGCTTCAGGGTACCCTGTCCCTTTCACTCTCACATTGGAGTTAGGACATAGCTGAGACAGAGCAATTCATGGGGGTATTTTCAAGTCCTACTTTCATTTCCCTGGATACTCAAATTGATCGTTCTTCTGTTCGAACACCTGATTCTCAGCCTCATTGATCTGCCTCTATGAGTTTATTCTCTATTAGTTTATGCCTCTATTATGATTAGGTGATGAGACAATTGGCTTTTATGAATGGGATAATAAAATAAATATTTATGAGCTGTGAATCCATCTCCTCATATTGTTGGTCCCATCTTGTGGGTCTTATCCTGGGGTTTGTTCATGTTGCTGTCCTCTGGGAATACTTTTACCTTTCTAGAAGTCAAAGAACAATTCAAAGTCCACCTCTTGGGGCCTTTCTCACAGCCAGAGAGCTCAAGGGAAATCCTGTCTTATAATCAATAGGCTGTTTTTTAGTACAGTTTTAGATTTGCAGGACAATTGAGGAGGTAGTATAGAGCGTTCCATATTTTCATCCTTCCACTCCCTTCCACCCAAGCACACAATTTCCCTCCTAGGTACACCTTGCATTAGTGTGATACATATGTTACCATTAAACCACTATTGATACATTACTATTGACTATAACCTATTGATTAAATTAAGGTTGACTCTTTGAGTTGCATAGTTCTATGGGTTTGGACAAATGTTTAAAGACACATATCTACTATTATAGTTTCATACAGAATAGTTTCACTGCCCTCAATATTCCCTGTGCTTCACCTATTCACCTATTTATCTTTTCCCTGCTTCTTTCCCCGAGACCCCCTTGCTGTATTTTGTTAAAGGTGTTAAGTAAGGCAGGATAATCTTCTATGATCCTGGAATATTAACCAGAGTGGCTTTGCCTCTTGACACTCGTTTCATCAGGAAGGTCAGTGGCTCCCTCTGTCTATGTCTGTCTTTTGGGGTAATATGGAGAGTCACCTTAAGGAAAGAAGGTGGGTAAAGTGCCCAGCCTGAGACAGGAGGCTTGGTGCAGGTGACCCCTCTTCCCCCTGCCTCTACTGCAGGCTAGCGGAGGCTCTGAAGTTGGAGAAAAAGGTGAGGCGGCCCTGGGAACCCAGGTAATTAAATGATTTTTTGTAGTCATTCTTTTGCCTGCCTGTATCCTTAGGGGCTGACCAACAGGCTTTTCTGTCCCCAGGCAGGGGAGGAATCTAGTGGGAAATTTAATTTTCCTTGTGAGTTTACAGGAGTCAGAGGCCAAGACTTCCATTAATCACTGTGAGAATCATCCTCTGCCCAATTATTTGTGGGTGTCACCTATCCTGAACTATCTTCTTGGGGTTGGCCCATTCGGAACAACCCAAATTAACCTCTCGCAATTGGTTCTGACCCTCCCTGACACCACCTGCTGAAGGCTGGCTACCTTCACTGGGCCCTCTCTGCTACCCCCATTCTGCTTTGATGTTGGAATAGCTCTTCCTTTGCACAGACTCTGCCCTCTGTGGCAAGATCTCACAACACAGCTCTCTTTAAAGTTTGTCTTTAGCACAAGTTTTCATAAGGCAAACTGGAAATGATGGGATAGATTAATTAGGAAGCCTGGTTTGCAATGTGGAGACAGCTATTCATTCTAACTCGGAGCTTGCTCCATGAACATATGGAAAAAGTTGTTGCTTGCTACCCAAATACTTTCTTGAAGTGGCTTTGTGTTTAGTTTATCTTAACAGTGGTGGATTGGTCAGGGTCCTACAGGAAATAAATGGTGCATGCAATTATAATTCAGGAAAGTTTAATGAAGGGGTGTTTGCAAAGATGTAGATAGAGTGAAGGGTACTAACAAAGAATAGCGAGGCATTGTGGGATCAAAATCAGTGGGAAGACATTGCTTTTCCTGACAAGCAAAGGGCGAATGGTGATGTGAAGTTGGCAGGAGCTATAGCTGTTGGAGAGGGCCTTCTCAAAAGGAAATGTGACCATGGCTAGAAAAACATTGACCATGTCCAACTGTTGTCTAGTGGGGAGGGAGCCAGGGAATAAACACATAATTTCTTCCCTCTGCCCTTCAGTTGCTTGCTGGTAACTCCATTTGTTAAATCCAACCAGAAGCCAGAGGGCAAACGAGCCTGGGAAATGCATTCACAAAGGTCAGCCTGCTGGGGCCCAGAACAGGGCAGAAAAGGGTGGACAAGAGCTGGAGAGGAATGAGCAGAACAACGCAAAGTATATCATAAGCAGGATAAAGATGATAAGAACGTGTCGGGGAGCAGGGCTGGTAAACGTGCCACTAGTGAAAGGAAAACATGCAGTAGTCTTGTACAATAGCCAGGTGGAATCAGATCTTCCATGTGCTCAGTGATGCTTGATTTTGCAGCTTTAGGATACTTATTAGACTCCACCCCCACTCCCATGTTTTCTCCAACTTAAGGGAGTATCAAGTTGTATATATTTTTTCCCCTGGATTTTATTTTCCTGTTTTTTTTTCTTTAAAGAATGAAAGAATGATGTAAAAATAAATAAATGTATTATTTTCTGGTATATGCTAGAAGATTATGATAAATATTTTCAGCTCAAATATACTGGATTTTTCTACCTAAAAGCCACAATGCATTAAAATACCAAAGGAAGACTAAGTTGTGAATCTCAACTTCTTGAGGCCCCACCTCTTTACCATTTCTGCCCCTGCAACCACTGAAACAATTATGTGTGTGTGTGTGTATGTGTGTGTGTGTGTGTGTGTGTGTGTGTGTGTGTGTGTGTTTGCAGAAAGTGATTTATTTAGGCAGAGAGAGAAAAAGGAGAAGGAGAGAGAAACAGCTCTCACACTGACTGAGAGAAATAAAAGCCAGTGAGAAGGGTTCCTGGAGTGGGAAACCAGAGAAGGAAAGCTCCTCTCACACTGAGTGAGAGAATCCAGAAAGGTGGAATCCAGGATAGGAAAGCGCCTTCCACACTGAGAGTGGAAGGGAATTGAGAGAGAGATGGAGTTTGGGAGAGGAAAAGCAGCTTCCATGAGGGTGGAAGGGGACCCAAGAGGGGGAAAATCCCGAAACAACTATTTTTTTAAATTTGGGGTATCTCATTATTGTTTTAATTTGCGTTTCCCTGATGGCATGTGATGTGGAGCATCTTTTCATGTGCTTATTTGCCATCTGTGCATCTTCTCTGGTGAAGTGTCTATTACAGTCTTTGCAATGTTTTTAAATTGGGTTGTTTGTGTTCTTACTGTTGAATATCTTTATGTTTTGAATGACAGTTCTTTATCAACTATGTCTTTTGTAAGTATTTCTCCCAGTCTGGGGCTTGTTTTTTCATTCTCTTGA
The DNA here is from genome assembly GCF_048565385.1 of Saimiri boliviensis. Taxonomy (NCBI): domain Eukaryota; kingdom Metazoa; phylum Chordata; class Mammalia; order Primates; family Cebidae; genus Saimiri; species Saimiri boliviensis. The sequence goes on along the minus strand of NC_133457.1, from coordinate 61,965,869 downwards.
CAGTGTCTTTCACACCAAAGTTTTTTAACTTTAATAAAGTCCAGCTTATGAATTCTTCCTTTCATGGATCATGCCTTTGGCATATCTAAAAAGTCATCACCAAACCCAAGGTTATCTAGATTTTTTCCTGTGTTATCTTATAGACATTTTATACCTTTGCATTTTAAATTTAGGTCTATGATCCATCTTGAGTTAAGTTTTGTAAAGGGTGTAAGGTCTATCTGTAGATCAAATTTATTTTATTTTTCTTACATCTGGATGTTCAATTGTTTCAGCACCATTTATCCAAAAGACTGTCTTTGCTCCATTGACTGTCTTTTCTCCTTTGTCAAAGATTAGTTAACTGCATTTATGTGGGCTTACTTCTAGGCTTTCCATTCTGTTAAATTGATGTATTTGTCTATTCTGTCACCAACATCACACTGTCTTGATTACTGAAGCTTTATAATGTCATGAGTTCAGTAGTATCAGTCTTCTTTTAATATTGTGTTGGCTATTCTGTGTCTTTTGCCTCTATCTGTAAACTTAAAATAGTTTGTTAATGGTTACAAAATAACTTGCTGGAATTTTGATTGTGATTTCATTAAATCTATAGATCAAGTGGAGAAGAACTGTCATGACAATATTGGATCTTTCTACCCTGTCTCTTCATTTCTTTAGCTCTTTTGATTTCTTTGATTAGAGTTTGGGAGTTTTCCTCATATAGATCTTATACATATTTTATTAGATTTACACCTAAGTATTTTATTTTTTAGAAGGTTCTAATGCAAATGGTACTATTTTTTAATTTTGAATTTTACTTGTTCATTGCTGACATACAGGAAAGTGATTGACTTTTGTGTATTAACCTTGTATCCTGCCACCTTGTTAAAATTGCCTTTTAGTCCCAGGTATGTGTGTGTGTGTGTGTGTGTGTGCGTGTGCGTGTGTGTGTGTGTATGTGAAGTCTTTTGGATTTTCTTCATAGACAATCATGTCATTGTGAACTGGTTTGACTACTGTAGCTTTGTAACATGCTTTGAAGATTGAAGTGTGAGGCCTACAGCATTGTTCTTTCTCAAGATTATTTTGGCTATTTGGGGTTCTTTGAGAGTCTATATTAATTTTAGGATATTCCTTTTATTTCTGTAAAAAATATGATTGAGCTTTTGATAAGGATTGCATTTAATCTGTAGATTACTCTGGGTACTATGTACATTTTAACAAAATTAAGTCTCCAGTTCATGAACACAGAATGTCTTTCCATTAATTTGTCTTTTTTTATTTATTTCAGCAAGACAGTTTTATTTATTTCTTCTTAACCAGTGTAGCTTTTATTTCCTTTTCTTATCTTATTACATTAGGACATTCAGTACAATGTTGAAACAGAATGGTGAGAGGAGATTTCCTTGGCTTGTTCCTGATTTTAGTGAGAAAACTGCCAGTTTCTCACCATGAAGTATGTTAGTTGTAGATTTTCTTTATGAAGTTGAGGAAGTTCTATTTTCAATTCACTGAGAGATTTTAAAAAATCACGAATGGGTGTTGGGTCTTGTCAAATGCTTTTTCTATAGTGATTGCTGTGACCATGCGTTTTTTCTTCTTTAGCCTGTTGATATGATGTATTGCATTAATTGGTTTTCTATTGCCAAACAAGGTTTGCATACTTTGAATAAATCTCACTTTGTTGTGGTGTATAATTCTTTTTGTACATTGTTCAGTTTTATTTCTTAATATTTTGTTGAGAAATTTTGCATCTACGTTCATAACAGATATTGGTCTGTAGTTTTATTTTCTTTTATGTTTGTTTGGTTTTGGCAATAAGGTAATGTTGACCTCATAAAATAAACTGCAAAGTAGTCCCTTTGCTTCTGTCTTCTGAAAGAGATTGTAGGGAATTGGTATTTCTTTCTACATACTTCCTAGAATTCACCTGTGAACCCATCTAGGCGAGGTTCTTTCTGTTTTGGAAGATGATAAATTATTGATTTAATTTCTTTAATAGATAAAGGCCTATTCCAATTGTCTATTTCTTCTTGTGTGAATTTTGACTGATTGTGTCTTTTATGGAATTGGTCCATTTCATTTAGGTTATCAAATTTGTGGGCATAGAGTTGTTAATAGTATTCCTTTATTATTTTAATGTTCATGGGATTTTTAGTAATGTCTTTCTTTCATTTCTGTTACTAGTGACTTGTGTTCACTCCATTTTTTTTTTCTTATTTAGCCTGGCTCGAAGCTTATGAACTTTATATATCTTTTTGAAGAACCGGTTTTTGGTTTTGTTGATTTTCTCTATTGATTTCCTGTTTTCTATTTCATTAATTTACGACTTAATATTATTATCTATTTATTCTACTTACTCTGGATTTAATTTGCTTTTCTTTTTCTAGTTTTCTGCCTCTTAATTTTAAGTGTACATTACAGTATTGTTAATTTTATGCATATTTTCATAAACAGATTTCTAGAACTTTTTCATCTTGCATGACTGACTGAAACTCTGTACTCATTGAACAGCACTGTATTTCCCCCTACCTGCAGCCCCTGGCAACTACATTCTCTTTATCCATTCATCCATGGCCATTTAGGCTGCTCCCCTATCTTGGCTATTGTGAATAATGCTGCAACAAACACGAGCACACACATATCTCTTTGAGATCCTGTTTTCAAATGTTTTGGATGTGTACTTAGAAGTAGGATGATTGGGTCATGTGATAGTTCTACTTTTAGTTTTTTGAGGAATGTCTATACTGTTCCAGACCAGCTGCACCATTTTACAGACACACCCAACATTGCACAGGGGTTTCAATTTTTACACATCCTAACCAACATTTATTATTTCTATCTTTTTGATAGTGACCATCCTAATGGATATGAGGTGCTATCTTACTGTGGTTTTGTTTACGTTTCTTTGATGATTAGAGATGTTGAGCATCTTTTCATGTGGTTATTGGCCACTGGTCTTTTTTCTTTGAAGAAATGTCTATTCAAGTCCTTTGAGTTTTTTTTTATTATCAAGTTGTAGGAGTTTAAAAAAAGATGTAGATATTAAACCTTTATCCAACATATGGTTTGCAAATATTCTCCCCCATTTAGTAGGTTACCTTTTCACTCAATTGAATGTTCTTTGTGCTGCACAAGTTTTTAAGTTTAATGTTATCTCATTTATCTATTTTTGCTTTTGTTATCCGTGCTTTTGGTGTCACATCCAAGAAATCACAGCCCATTCAAGTGTCATAAAACCTATATTTTTTTCTAAGAATTTTTCAGTTTCAGGTCTTATGTTTAGGTGCTTAATCCATATTGAGTAATTTTTGTATCTGGTGTGAGATAAGAGTTCATCTTCACTCTTTTTCATGTAGATATTGAATTTTTAAACTACTATTTGTTGAGGACAATGTGCTTTCTCCATTGTGTAATCTTGGCACCCTTGCTATGATTTGACCTATGGATTTATTTTGGAGCTTTCTTTTCTGTTCTATTGGTCTGTATGTTTGGCTTGATGTAAATGTCACACTGGTTTGATTACTGTAGCTTTGTAATATGCTTTGAAGTCAAGAAGTGTGAAGCCTCCAGCTTTGTTCTTCTTTCTGAAGATTATTCTGGCTATTTGGGGGTCCCTTGAGATTCCATAGGAATTTAAGGATATTCCTCTTATTTTTGCAAAAAATGTGATTGTGCTTTTGATAGGGATTGCATTGAATCTGTAGATTATGTTGGGTAGTATGGACATTTTAACAAAATGAAGTCTACCAATTCATGGACATAGGATGTCTTTCCATTTATTTATGTCTTCTTTCATTTATTTTAGCAATGTTTTATGGTTTTCATTGTACAAGTCTTTTGTCTCTTTGTATGCGTGTGTGTGTGTGTGTGTGTGTTTCCTTGAGAGCTTGTTTGGAGGTTCTAGCAGAGGAATGCAGCTACTCATATACCCTTGACTGAAGACTGGTACTTCTCTATCAGGGATGGTTGTCGTCTTCAATTAGTGCACAGCTTCAAGAGAGATGCACATGGAGCAGTGAGGGAGAAAGGGAACATCCGCCTATCCAGCTGGATCAGCCAAATCAGCTCTGGCAATCGATGGCGTGACATGTTGCAGCAAGATCACCCTCATCTCTTTTTGTCTCCTTGGTAATTTTATTCGTAAGTATCTTATTCTTTTTGATGCTATTGTAAATGGGATTGCATCAATTTTTAAAAAATTTATTAATTTTATTATTTCACAAATTGTTGGGGGCACAGATAGTATTTGGTTGCATGAGTAAGTTCCTTAGTGGTGATTTGTGAGACTTTGGTGTACCTGATTGCATCAAATTTTGGATGTTGATTCCTGGAAATTAATTTTGTTTCTTGATTTGGCTGTTTCCCTGTTTCTTTGTGTGCCTTGTGATTTTTGGGGCAGGGGGACATGGGAGCTGAGTTTTATGCATTGCAAAAACAGTGACATTTCCCAGTCTTTATGGACTGGCTTAATTGAGGGAAGAACTCACCAGTCAGCCTGGCTATAGATTCTGGGGACCTCTGAAACCTTTTTTGGAGGGATGCAATATTTCTGGCTTGTGCCCATTGTTTTCCAATGAGAAAGGTTTGCTAGTTTGTTTTTTAGGACTTGTAATCTCTTGCTTTTTCTAGTGTCTGTCTCTGGTTCTGCAGGTTCTCTGATGTAGCAATGAGCCACCCTCTTTTCCTTTGTTCTCAGGTCCCCAAGCATTGAAAGTATGACAGCTCCCTGTAAGTATATAGAATCAGGTGAGACAGACACAACACTAGTCTTTTAGGCAACTTTCTGCAAAGTTGGAATGCTGGACATGTGCTCAGTCTTCTCACTATTCCCTAGGGAGAAGCTGTGAGTTTAGTGCCTTCTTCTGATTGTATTGAGATGTCTCAGCTTCTCTATGTGGTCCTGTAGGCTCTCCGGTGCTGCAGCAAGCTGCCTCATCTTGTCCTTGCTTCAGTGACTCCCGGGCATGCAAACTATGTTAGTTCTGTTAGTGCTCCAAGTTAGTCAAGACAGAAACTTGTCCTTCAGGAAGCTCTCTGAAAAATGTTAGAACATTGGATACACGTTCTACTCTTCTTATGCGCTCCCCAGAATCTGTGAGACAAGCTGAGCTGTGTTGACTTGGGGGAGGGGAAATTAGGAATAAGTGAAACAGGCTCTTATTATCCATAGTAATGAAGCTATTCTAGGCCTTTCACTCCCTTAGTACTGCTGCATGTCTTCATTTGTTTCCGGAGTTCTCAAAAGCATTTTGGTCTGCATATTGTTAAGTTGTATTTTCTGTGGGGAATAATGGCTGGGACTTTCTATTCTGCCATTTTTCTCTAAAATAATTATTTTTATGCCAAGGTTTTATTTAATTTGAGATTTAAAAATAATGCTATACTTTTATTTCTTTTAAGCCAATTATCTGTGAACTAGTTTTTTGAGAAATTTTAACCAAAGAAGGTTCAATGACCAAATAAACTTGGAAAATGCTGGTTTAAACAAGGTTAAATCGATTTCCGTTTTGAAATAATAACCAGAACCTTTGGTATGCTAATGAGCACTGTAAATCTCTAAGAGGACAAGTAATTTCACAATCCTATTTGATTGTGGAAACCCTTTTCTTTTTCTTCCTAGAGCATTTGGTAATATCTAATGAACACTCAAAATGTTTCAAAGCAGCAGACACTATATATGGTTGAGCCCTGCCTTTGGTGTGTTCAGGATTTCATGATGTGCTTAATAAGAGCTTATGTCTTTGGTGAATCTGATGTAATAATCTGAGGTTGGTTGGTGGGCTTGGGAAACTTTTAAGCTTGGCTCCTTTGGAAAGGGTAAGTCGGTTTTGGATTTATCCAGTAGTCACACATAAGGAGACCCTGAGTTTTGATGGGAGGCCAGGTTTTCAAGTAAGTAAAAGCAGGAGGGAGTGTGTAGCTTGAGTGACGCAGGAGAGGCCAGCTGATGGCCTGAGTTTATAGAAGCAGATCTGATACTCTTACAGGGCTAAGAAGAAGGTTCCTGGGCAAGGCCTCGGTAGGCTTCAGTGAAGTGGCAACAGCTGTAGCAAGATACATTTTATGATGACTTTGGGTGTCAATAAACAAAGTCTAAAAGCGTAGAGGACTGGTTTTCGGAGTTCTCATAAAGGCATTTTGGTCTGTATTTCATAAAACTGCCATTGCAAAATTATAATTGAGACAGTGAAAGAGCTCTGACCTAACCAATTTCAACTTGTTTTTAACCTCCAAGCTGTCTTTGTTCAATCCTGGGAGTAGGATGAACTAACTTTGGTAGGAACTTAAGTTATAAGTTAAAACAAAGACAATAACAGCCTTTCCCCAAAACAAACCTTCTTGCCTGGGGACTAAGTTGCCTTTCTAGGCCTAATAAATTAGCCACAAGATTAGAAATTATGGTTTAGGAGTCATGCATGTGAAAGTGATGAGATTCTGACCCTTCTCAAATTGCTCCTGGGGATAAAATCCCTTATTGTAAAACCTAATATCACTGCCTGAGATATTTTGCAGACCCTGCACTTGATGGATCAGCTGGATGGATCACTTGATGGACCATCCGGATGGTAAAATGACTCATCTGATCTTGTGGCCCCAACTCAGGAACTGACTTAATGCAAGAAGGTAACTTCAACTCCCTTGGATCTGCCCAATCAGTATTCCCAGCTCACTGTCGCGCCCCCCCACCCCCGCCCCTGCTTAAAAACTTAGGAACAACAGTTTTTAAGTTGTTCTTAAAAACCTCCCTAATGCTTGGGGAGACTGAGTCGAGTAATAATAAGACTCTGGTCTTCCACATAGATTACTCTTTCTCCTTTGCAATTCCCCTGCCTTGATAAATTGGCTCTTTCTAGGTTGTGGGCAAGGTGAACCCATTGGGTGCTTACAGTCACACCATGTGTGGGGATGATGCACACATTCAGTTATAGCTACACGATTTATCCTGCTACAAAAACTGTGGCATACAGTAGATCACCTAAAAATGAAAGCTCTTATTTGGACTTTGAACCTCAGGTGTTGGGCAAAAGAAGTTTGTAAGGTGGACAGCAGCTGCCAGTGCAGTTAAATGGAAGTATGCAGCTTTGAATGAGATCCCAATTGAACTCTTGGTATATGACACATTTGCATGGAGCCCATGTCCTTACTACCATTTAGAAGAATGCTTCCTACCTGTACACCATTCATCCCGGATCTTGTTAAAATGCAGATTCTGCAGCAGACCTGAGGCAGGTTCTGAGATTCGACCTCTCTAACAGGCTCCCAATGTAGATGCTGCTGGTTCATAGAACATATTTTGTATAGCAAGGATTTAGAATACTAGAAAGAAAAGAAATCTTCAAATCTTCAGGGCTGTTTTTATACACAGTAACTTTTCTTTTTTTTTCCACACCCTTACAGACTTAATTCACCAAGGCCGAACCCAGAATATCATTTTATAGAAGGAGGGGAGCTAATATCCAGAGAATTTCCTGGGTCTTTCCACATCATTTGATGGATGTTGGAAGCAGAATACATGTTTTCTAAAACAAACAAACAAACAAAAAACACCTTAATTTGAGAACAGTTTTAGATTTACAGAAAAACTGCAAAAAACAAGCGTTTTCGTATATCCTATAGTCAATTTCCCAGTTATGGTAGATTTGTTACAATAATTCAATCTCTCTCTCTCTTTCTCTATATCTATATATAAAAGAAAGCATACTTACAGTTGTTTGTTATTGCTGGGTGTCTCACCTTCTCCCAATAGGTACCAATGGAGAAAGAAACACATTCTTTTTTTTTTTTTAAGTTTGTTTTTATAGATTTAGGGTGTATAAGTGCAGTTTTCTTACTTGTTACTACACTTGTAACCCTTAAATCTATAAAAACAAACTTTAAAAAATGTTTATATATTGTGTAGTGGTGAAGTCTAGGCTTTTAGTGTAGCTATCACCAAAATAGCGTATATTGTACCCATGCAGTCATTTCTCATTCCTCACCCTCCTCCTACTCTTCTACCCTTCTGAGTCTCCAAGGTCTGTTATTTCACTGAAGGTATGGATTCATGAGTGTTTACTTTGTATTTTGGGTTACAATCCAATGCTACTTTATTTCTTTTGCTCAAATTGTTTCAGCTTTGAATACTGGGAGCTGTTTCAGTTGGCTCCTGTGTCCGTTTGACACACTCCCATCTTGTTTGTTTTGAGTATTGACATTCTGGCACTTCGAGATGATCCAGGCTCATCTTGTATATTTCCTGCCTCAGTCTTACAATTAGCCATTTTCCCAAGGAGCCCTGGTTCCTTTTGCTGGAGAATGATATGAGAAGCTGTGATGGTTAATTTTATGTGTCAACTTGATTTGGTCAAGGGATGCCAAGATGATAGCCAATAAAACATTATTTCTGAATGTGTCTGTGGGGGTGTTTTTGGAAGAGATTAGCATCTGAGTCAATAGGATGAGTGACGAAGATCCACCCTTACCAGGGTGGATGGGCAGCATTCAATCCACTGAGGGCCTGGTAGGACAAAAAGGCAGAGGAAGGGTAAATTTTCCCTTTCTCTTTAAGCTGGGACACCCATCCTCTTCTGTCCTTGGACATCAGAGCTCCTGTTCTCAGGTCTTCAGACTTGAACTGGCTTTCCTGGGTCTTCAGCTTGCAGAGGGTATATTGTGGGACTTCTTGGCCTCCATGTTTGTATGTAGTGAATTCCCGTAATACATCATCTTGTGCCTGTGCGTGTGTGTGTGTGTGTGTGCATGTATGTACACACATGTATATCTTGTATTGTATCTATTTCTCTGAAGAACACTGACTAATACAGAATACAAGATTTGGGCATGTTTGTTGCTGCTGAGATACTATTGCTCCTAGGCACTATCAGCTGACAGTGTAAGAACACATATGTTTATATACTAACCCATGTATATACACATTTTAATAAATATTTCTATATGTAACCATCTGTATCTATATAAGCTAAACCTAAGCTCAAATTGATGTCTCTAACCGTAATCTATTGCCACATAGATCATTCTAACCTCTTCCCTTGTTTAACTGTAACTTCCTATTCCAACAGTGAGAAACTTGGCTCCCATCATCTGCCACCTGTTTGCTTAATTGTTTAATTCAGGTACCATGTATAGCAATACCACAATTGTTTACTTGCTACCTCCTTGAGAAACAACTTTGTAAACCACAGTACAGTGCTTATGTATAGTTTCTTCTGCCTTTAGTTTTATAGACTCTATTCATTTCCAAAAATACTTAGGTCAATATCATTTCCTCCTATCCACTTTAGTAAGATTATTTCTTACAGTTGTAAATACTATGTGTATATATATATATATATATACACACATAGTATTTACTATATGTCTATCTTTATGTATATGTTTACTATATATGCATAGTATTTATATATGTTTATATATAGTAAATTAAAAATGATATACGTATATATCTTTTTAAACTATGTTCTGCCTTCTGTCCTAAGATTTTCCTGACCTCCTGATTGTTTCTTAATTTTTTCAAATTTGCTTACATTAAAGTCCACTCTTTGTGCTGTAATATTAAGTAGGTTTTGACAAATGCATAGTGTTATATGTCCACTCTAGCTCCCATAATCCCCACATGTCATGGAAGGGACTTGGTGGGAGGTAATTGAATCATGGGGGTAGGTTTTCCCATTCTGTTCTCTTGGTAACAAATACATCTCACAAGATCTGATGGTTTTATTAAGGGCAGTTCCTCTGCACATGCTCTTCTGGCTACTATGGAAGACGTGCCTTTGCTCCTCCTTTGCCTACTACCATGATGGCTTCCCCAGCCATGTGGAACTTTGAGCCCATTAAAACTCTTTCCTTTATAAATTACCCAGTCTTGAGTATATCTTTATTAGCAGCGTGAGAATGGACTAGTACATCCACCATTGCAGCATTGTACAGAATAGTGGATGGCATCGTAAAAATCCCTTATACCTATTCATCTCTTCTCGCAATATAATTGTATTGATGTGGGTCTGTTTTTGGACTCTCTCTGTCTGTATTCTTTTACTAATATCATGCTGTCTTGATTACTGTAGTTTTACAGTACTGTATCTCCTGGAATTTGGCAGTGAGTGTTTTTCAACTTTCTTCTTCAGAATTGTGTTGCCATTCTAGGTGTTTTGCTTTTCTACATAAACTTTGGGATAAGTTTGTGAATATCTACAAAAGAATTAGTTGGGATTTTTTTTCTTTTTTCTTTTGAGAGAGTCTTGCTTTGTTGCCCAGGCTGGAGTGCAGTAGCAAGATGACTCACTGCAACCTCCGTACCCTGGGTTCAAGCGATTCTTGTGTCTCAGCCTCTCGAGTAGCTAGGATTATAGGCACCCACCACTATACCCAGCTAATTTTTGTATTTTTCATAGATACGGGGTTTCACCATGTTTGCTAGGCTGGTTTTAAACTCCTGACCTCAAGTGATCCACCCACCTCAGCCTCCCAAAGTGCTGGGATTATTGGCATGAGCCACTGTGCCTGGTCAATAATTAGTTGAGATTTTGACTGGGGTTTCATTTAATCTATAGAACAAGTCGGGAAGAATTGACATTTTAAGTATTGGCATCTTAACAATATTGAGTCTTCCAGTGGGTGAACACAAATCTCTTTCCATTTATTTGAATCTTCCTTGATTTCTTTCAGCAGTTTTGTAAGTCTGCATGTGTAGTAGATATTTTGTTAGACTTATACTTAAGTATTTAATTTTTTTGGGTGCTAATGTAAATAGTATTATTTATTTATTTTAAATTCCAAATTATTAATTGCTGGTATGCAACATGGCTTTTGATTCCAGCCCATCTCATGATTTTTCCACTGAAGCTTGATATCTGGGCAGCATCAGAAGGAAAAAGACCCTATGCTCTTAAATATGAAAATAATATTTGATATTTTCAATGCTATTAGAGTAAAGGAAAAGCTGGCACCTTCTTCCTATAAGCTTTTGGAAGGCAGCTTGGCTTTTGTCCTCGAGTTCACCTTTGCAGAGAACTGGGTCTCTTATCACCTTGTGATCTGCACTTGCAGAGATATTTCTTCTTGTTAATATTTCTCAGTGACACATGACATTAGCAGTACAAGGAAGGTAGCAGCTGGCTCATTGCCTATGTCTGAGTTTTTTTTCTCAGACTCCACATTTTGCACACAAAAATCAGCTTGGCTTTCCACTAGAAGTGACACTGAGATTTATGTTGGCTCATAACGTTTAACTTTACATTTCTTTCTCCAAAAAATATTGGAATGGGAGCCATGTTACATTCCCCAGAAACAGACCTCCAGACAAGGATTTGTGTGTATGTGATTTATGAAGAAACTATTCCCAGGACAAGCAGGAGAGGGAGTGGGGGAAGCCAACCAAGGGTGGGGTTTAGGGTAAGTCCTAGCTTAAACCTAATTCTGGGGTGTAAACCACACAGCAGAGTTTATGCAGCTTCAAGACAGGGAGCTAGACTTTGGTGCTCCTGCACCTGCCAATCACTGGCCATGGACCACCTCAGGAGGATGTAAACTCCTACGAGCTTCTGGCAGCTCTCGAAGCCTAAAGGTAGTGCTCTGAAGAGATTGCAGGTGTGAGCTGTTAGGAATGAGGAATGAAGAGGCTGGAGGCAGGGCATGTTTAATCAGTGAGAAGATCCAGGGGATATGGGCAGAACATTGATGGTAAATGCCTCTTGAGTCTTACATATTGAGAGTGCTTGGTGGGTAGAGCAGTTAGCACAGGGTTTGACATTTGATAGTTCTTTCCGTTTTGACTTCTCTCTTCTGATCTGAGGTTGTTCCCCCAGGCTTTCTCCTCCCAATATCTCATATAGGAAAGATATGTTTACTATATGTTCCTTTGCATGTTTCCTCTGGAGACAGACCATCAGTCCATTTTTTTTTCTTTTTGAAACAGGGTCTATCTCTGTCATTAAGGCTGGAGTGCATTTAAGTGCAGCGGTGTGATCATAGCTTACTGCAGCCTCAAACTCCTGGGTTCAAGTGATCCTTCCATCTCAGCCTCCTGAATAGTTGGGACTAAAAGTGTGTGCTGCTATACCTGGCTGATATTTAAATTTTTTGTGGAGACAAGGTCTCACTATGTTGCCCAGGTTGGTCTTGAACTCCTGGCCTCAAGTGATCTTCCTTCCTTGGCCTCACAAAGTGCTGGGGTTACAGGCATGAGCCACTTCACTTGACTCCTGCTTCTTCTTTACAAGGTCACAGGGCCGCCCACTCACTGTATCACAGCCCAAAGCTGTAGCAAAGGAGCATATTTCAAAAAATACATAACCACTTCTCTTTTTACTGGAAGGCAATGATTTGCCTTTTCAATTATCCAGGCAGTTTGATACCATTTTACTTTTAATTATCACATCCATAGGGAAACTGGGAGGTGAAAAGTGAGAAGCTGACACTCAATGGACCTAAAATTCAAATGAGCCAGGTTAGTAATGCCTCCCGCCCTGTAATTCCCCCTTATATGTTGACCCCTTCTCCATCGTGTTTGCATTAGTATAACTCATTTAGACAGGACACATTTCCCTAAAAGTAGTCATAATTTGCAGTGATGTTACTAGCAATTTTATTATTGATTTTGGATGATGAGAGCCAATGCACATTATTGATCAATTCTGGAAGCTAAAATTAGTAGCTGAAGGGAGTGGACACGTGACTCCTTTTCTGTTGGGAGTAAGGGTAGGGAGGTGGCAGAACCTTTAGGCCTTCTCTCATTCTTGCCTCCTTCTGCTCTTTCCTGCAGGTAGGCAGGACGTTGACAGAGGAGGTTGGGCCAATTAATCAGTTCCACTCTCCACTTCTGCCCAACATGATTTATTTTGGAGATACATTTATAGCCACTGTCTTTACCATGTTACTATCTAGTATGCCTGTATTAATCTATTCTTATCTTGCTATAAAGAACCACCTAAGGACTGGTTAATTTATAAAGAAAAGAGGTTTAATTGGTTCATGGTTCCACAGGCTGACAGGAAGCACGGTTGGGGAGGAAGCATGTTTTTTTGTAAGGAAGGTGAAGGGGAAGCAGGCACATGGTCATGTGGTGGAGCAGGGAAGAGAGAGCAAACAGGAAAGTGCTACACACTGGGGAACAACTAGATCTCTTGAGAATTTCCTCACTATCACAAGAACAGCCAGAGGGAAATCCACCCCATGATCCAATCACCTCCCACCAGGCTCCTCCCTCAGCACTGGGGATTACAGTTCATATGAGATTTGGGTGGGGACGCAGAGCCAAACTATATCAGTGCTTCTATAATTTTGGATGCTCCAGGTGTTTTGCAGCAACTAGAACAAACACAAATTAACATCTATGTATGCTATCCTGGCATAATTTCAATGCAAAGAATGATTGTTCTTTTAAGTACTTGTCCAAGACATTATGGATCAATTTAACACTTTCTTCTTTTTCAAGATATCAGACCTCATGCCAAAACTGCCAGTGGGTGACTCTCAAAAGGCAGTTTAAATGTGTCCATTGATAACTATAAATGTTTTATGTTTCTTTAAAGATAACACGAGTTATGCCACAATACTAAAACCTGTGTTGAGTGGATATCTAATTCAATTAAATTATTCTGCTTTATGTTTACTCCTACACTTATTTGTAATGAATGTTTGCAAGCTGACATATACAAAGACAGGGTTCATGGAGGATTGAGGGGTTTCCCTAGACTTGAGACTTTCAGTGCTAAAACTGGGAAATTCTCAGGTAAACCAGGACTTGCTGGTAACACTAGATTTCACAGTAAATTGAACCTGTAGCACAAAGTAGACACTGATGCCAAGGAGGCAGGTTTCTGAATTCATTGGCTCCACTGCTGTGGGCCAGTGGATGACTCAATTCTTTCCTTACTTTCCACTGTTCAAACTACTGTGAAATCTTGGTACAAGAGTGTTCCAAATTTACCTCCAGCGATTCAGATGTGAAAAATTAGCTTCTTTACTTTGCTTACTCTAGATCCAACATTTTCCAGAGCTTCCATGCTACTAGAGACTAAGAAATTCCAGGGTCGCCGGGCACGGTGGCTCACGCCTGTAATCCCAGCACTTTGGGAGGCCGAGGTGATGAGGTCAAGAGATCGAGACCATCCTGATCAACATGGTGAAACCTCATCTCTACTAAAAATACAAAACATTAGCTGGGCATGGTGGCGCATGCCTGTAATCCCAGCTACTCGGGAGGCTGAGGCAGGAGAATTGCCTGAACTCAGGAGGCGGAGGTTGCTGTGAGCCAAGATCGCGCCATTGCACTCCAGCCTGGGTAACAAGACCAAAACTCCATCTCAAAAAAAAAAAAAAAAAAAAAAAAAAAAAAAAAAAGAAATGCCGGGATCTTCCAGGGCTAATTGGGTGGGCTTATTTTTTCTCTTGTTGGGTACGGACTCCCCTTCATTATGTTCTCCTCTTGGCTGAGACAGCATTTGCCCTGCTGTCTTTTCAGGCTGTGATAAATATGGTGCAGGCAGAGAAACAGGCTTACTGCTAAGAGGACATGAATCAGGAAATATTTAGAAAAGTTAAACTCATATTCATTTAATGTGCCATGATAAATTTTTCATATTGAGTGTGTCAGTATATATTTTGTCTTTTGGTCCAAATTCAAATATAAATATAACTAACAATGTGGTACAAAGGCATAGGTTTTTTTTTTTTTTTTTTTTTTTTGCTGGTGTTTTACTATTGGGTAGCTCTATTAGAAGAAAATAAAGACTAAGGAAGATTTGAATGAAAGTTTTGGAAGGTTCTTCAACCTCACTGATAAATACCCTCTTTCCCACCTCTGAGAAACGCACGGCTGAGTTACCTGCTTATGAGCCAGAAAGCTTGCTCTTATTATGTTTCTGAATCTGGGAAGCTGTCACAGGGCTCCTTTTTGTACCACCATTGTGAAAGCATCTCAACTATAGCAGTATATCTGCTGTTACTGATATGGAATCTTCATCTCTCATCAGCTGTTTGCTAGTAACGTATGAGTGGTTTTAAATTCTCCTTCAATGGAATGAGTGCATGAAGTTTCACACTTCCTAGAGAATAATTTTACAAAGCCATTTCTTTAAGAGGCACATTTTTACAGTTAGTTGAATTTATTATTCCAGCAGCGACAGTTAAAGATATTTTCCAGGGGATGTTCATCCTTCCTGTCATTCATGCCCAACTGCTAAAACTGTAGATTTACATTGGGCATCTTGTGTTTCTGGCTTTTACATATTTAGCTGTCTCTTTTAGTAGGTGAGTATCTTCCAGAGGAGATGGTATATGAGTTTTGGATGTAATCATGACAAGAGGGATGTTTCTAATGACCCCTGTTTTTCAAATGCAAGTTTGATATATAGAAAACCCTTTCCTTTGTCGTCGTTGGCTCTAGAAACATTTGCTACTCCTTTTTGAGGCTTCTATTCTCCATTCAAAAGTTCAATATTTGTAATTCTAAGAATCAGATGGGGGTGACTATCAACTACATGTACTGTTTGAAAGCAACTTTGTTTTCTCAATAGATAAACCCCTCATCAAGCCAATCACAGCATGTCCTGCACATATAAATTCATGTCCAGTCATTTAATTTTGAGGTGAAACAAAATTTCTTGGGAATTTTGTCCTTGATCTTATTATTTAATGTGTGAATATTTTTATTTTAAGTCCAAGACTGGCATATTCCTTTTCTATTGCTGTGTAACAAATTTTCACAAATTTAGAAGTTTCAAACAACACCATTTACTAGCTCACAGTTCTGTAGTTCAAAAGTCTAGCAAAGCATGGCTGGGTTCTCTGCACAGGGTCTAAAGTGTCTATGGGGATGCTTAGGGAAGAATCAGTTTCCAAGCTCATTCAGGTTGTTGGTAGAAATCCAGTTCCATGTGACAGTAGGACTGAGGTCTTGTTTTCTTACTGGCTGTCGGATGGAGGTCACTCAGCTTCTCGAGGTGGCTTTTAGTTTCCTTTCACACGATCTCTTCTACCTTCAAAGCTAGCATTGACAGCACATTGAATCCTTCTTGTGTTTGAATCTCTGACTTCTTCTCCCATCAGCTGGAGAAAATTCAGTTTAAGTTAGCCCCATCTGGACCATCTCCTTTCTTAAATTTAACTGTAGCATATAACAAAACCTAATTGTGGGAGTGATATCTCATCATATCACAAATTCCGCCCACGCACAAAGAGCAGAGCTTATAGAAGAGATGTTGTTGCAGGGTCATTTGAGAAGTCTGCCAGCTCCCAATGGTGATAATGATAAAGAATGATGACCAGTTTCTTTGTGCATTGAAAAAAATCTCTTGGGTATAGAGATCAGCTGTTCAGAATTTAATAATAGAAATAAAAATGTTTAATTTTTATAAAGTAGGAAGGCACCATTACATTATCTCCATAGAAAAGGAGAGAGAGAACAACAAAAATGCAAGATCAAAGTAAAAATAAATTGCTGAAGGAGTGATAAACTTCAGATGTATGATTGTTCTATATTAATTTTATGATCTTGGAGTTTAACAAAAATAATGCACGTCTACTTTGTACTCTTTGTGCTTATGTCTTTGAGCTGAGACACATAACTTGAGCTCCAGTCTCTTGGCTCTAACCTGAACTTAGAGACCCTGGAAAGTCTGATCTTCATTTGGCTCCTAAAGATAATTATAGTTCACTTTCTTAAAGATAGCAACATTGAGGGCCTGTCTCACTCTAGGGTATGGGTGCTTGGATGTGACTGAGGTGTGAAGGGTCCACTCACTTGCACAGGCTGGAAGACATGTGGTCCGAGGTATTCAGCAGGTGCATGTTGTATTTTCTCTCTAGCTCTGTGGACTGTTATTGGATCTCAGGCAGTTTCCATGGGTGGCAGGCCACTCTCCTTCATCCATCTGGAAAAGTGAACACTTCAGAAATAACTATTTTTTTTCCTTTTTCCAAATCATATGTATGTTGGAAGCAGAGCCTAAATGCAAGTCTATTTACAAAGCCATTAATAGGTGATAGGCAGGATAGCGAGGTCCCATAGAGGAAGATTTTTCTTAGTCCATCAGTGACATACAAGGCTTCCAGAAGAATGTTCAAGGCAGTTAATTATTTCAAATTTGAATCATCTTCTGTAATCCCCACACAGAATCCTCCTGGAGTGGAGAACTGGGAGAGAAGGTGGGCTTCAGCTTTCCCTCCTGCATCCTGCTAGTCACCAGCTTTCTTTTTCTCAGCCACTAGAGGAGCCTTATCCTTCAGGAGTCTCACTCTCTCTTTCCACACTCTTTTCAGTCCCTTCAGGTTTTAAACAATCTGCTTCCTCATCCTTCTTGCCAGCTGTCAATCATTGTGTTTAATTTTAACTTTTTTTTCTTAGCTGAAACTCTGGAAGGCCGAAGATCCATGAAGGTAGGGGAGGGATTAAAAAAAGCAATTTGCTGGTCTCTGGTCAGATATGTATAAGATAATCAGAGGTTTACACTGCCAACACAGGCTTAGAAAAGTTCTTGTATACCATTTTTACATTACAGGGCCACTGTTTCTTCTCAGTGTGATTTGAGTAGTTCTTTTTGGTCACCTCAGCATATGCCTGATCCTCCCAATGAGTTGGTTTGGGCTTTGTTGGGAATAGTATGTAAGTTTTTCCACTCACAAGCTGTTTCAATAACTGGACAAACATCAACTTTATTCTTACTGTCTGTGGTTTTAATCCTCCTTGGACTTGGGAACACCACTTTATTTACAAAAAAAGCTTTGGTTTCCAAAAGTTTAATCACATTTTGCATGGACCATTGGATGATAACATTAAAATGGTCCATATTAACATATACATAGAGCTAGAGGAGCAAGATCAAAAAAACTCAAAAACTAGCAGAACACAAGAAATAACCAAGATCAGAGCAGAACTGAAGGAGATAGAGACACAAAAAACCCTTCAAAAAATCAATAAATCCAGGAGCTGTTTTTTTAAAAAGATCAACAAAATAGACAAACAGCTAGCCAGATTAATAAAAAAGAAAAAAGAGAAGAATCAAATAGATGCAATAAAAAATGATAAAGGGGATATCACCACAGATTCCACAGAAATACAAACCATCAGCAGAGATTACTACAAACAACTCTATGTACACAAACCAGTAAATCTGGAAGAAATGGATAAATTCCTGGACACTTGCACCTTTCCAAGCCTAAACCAGGAAGAAGTTGAAACCCTGAATAGACCAATAACAAGGGCTGAAGTTGAGACAGCAATTAATAGCCTACCAACCAAAAAAAGCCCAAGTCCAGGTGGGTTCACAGCCACATTCTACCAGACATACAAAGAGGAGCTGGTATCACTCCTTCTGAAACTATTCCAAACAATCCAAAAAGAGGGAATCCTCCCCAAATCATTTTATGAGACCAACATCATCCCAATACCAAAACCCAGCAGAGACTCAACAAGAAAAGAAAACTTCAGGCCAATACCCATGATGAACATAGATGCAAAAATCTTCAATGAAATACTGGCAAACTGATTGCAACAGCACATCAAAAAGCTTATCCATCACAATCAAGTAGGCTTCATCCCGGGGATGCAAGGCTGGTTCAACATACACAAGTCTATAAATGTAATTCAACACATAAACAGAACCAATGACAAAAACCACATGGTTATCTCAATAGATGCAGAGAAGGCCTTCGACAAAGTTCAACAGCCCTTTATGCTAAAAACTCTCCATAAACTAGGTATCAACAGAATGTATCTCAAAATAATAAAAGCTATTTATGACAGACCAATAGCCAATATCATACAGAATGGGCAAAAACTGGAAGCATTCCCTTTGAAATCTGGCACTAGACAAGGATGCCCTCTCTCACCACTCCTATTCAATATAGTATTGGAAGTTCTGACCAGAGCAATCAGGCAAGAAAAAGAAATAAAGGGTATTCAACTAGGAAAGAAGGAAGTCAAATTGTCTCTATTTGCAGACAACATGATTGTATATTTAGAAGACCCCATCATCTCAGCCCCAAATCTCCTGAAACTGATAAGCAACTTCAGCAAAATCTCAGGATACAAAATGAATGTGCAGAAATCATAAGTATTCCTATACACCAATAACAGACTTAAAGAGAGCCAAATCAAGAATGAACTGCCATTCACAATTGCTACAAAGAGAATAAAATACCTAGGAATACAACTGGCAAACAATGTAAAGGACCTCTTCAGGGAGAATTACAAACCACTGCTCAAGGAAATAAGAGAGTGCACAAACAGATGGAGAAACAGTCCATGCTTATGGTTAGGAATAATCAATATTGTGAAAATGGCCATACTGCTCAAAGTAACCTATAGATTCAATGCTACCTGACTTCAAACTATACTACAAGGCTGTAGTAATCAAAACAGCATAGTACTGGTACCAAAACAGATACATAGATCAATGGAACAGAACAGAGGCCCTACATGCAATGCCACACATCTACAACCATCTGATCTTTGATAAACATGTCAAAAACAAACAATGGGAAAAGGATCCCTGTTTAATAAATGGTGTTGGGAAAATTGGCTAGCCATGTGCAGAAAGCAGAAACTGGACCCCTTCCTGACACCTTACACTAAAATTAACTCCAGATGGATTAAAGGCTTAAACGTAAGACCTAACATCATAAAAACCCTAGAAGAAAACCTAGGTAAAACCATTCAGGACATAGGCATAGGCCAGGACTTCATGACTAAAACACCAAAAGCATTGGCAACAAAAGCCAAAATAGACAAATGGGATCTAATTAAACTCCAGAACGTCTGTACAGCAAAAGAAACAATCATTAGAGTGAACTGGCAACCAATAGAATGGGAAAAAATTTTTGCAATCTACCCATCTGACAAAGGACTTATATCTCAAATCTACAAAGAACTAAAACAGATTTACAAGAAACAAACAAACAAACCCATTCAAAAGTGGGAAAAGGATATGAACAGACACTTCAAAAGAAGACAGATACAGGCAAAGGGACGGAAGGCAGAAAACCACACTGCCATGTGTGTACCTATGCAACAATCTTGCATGTTCTTCACATGTACCCCAAAACCTAAAATGCAATAAAAAAATAAAAATAAAGAAGATGTATATGAGGCCAACAAACATATGAAAAAATGCTCATCATCACTGGTCATTAGAGAAATGCAAATCAAAATTACAGTGAGAAACCACCTCATGCCAGTTAGAATGGTGATCATTAAAAAATCTGTAGACAACAGATGCTGGAGAGGATGTGGAGAAATAGGAACACTTTTACACTGTCGGTGGGAGTGTAAATTAGTTCAACCGTTGTGGAAGACAGTGTGGTGATTCCTCAAGGACCTAGAAATAGGAATTCCATTTGACCCAGCAATCCCATTACTGAGTATATATCCAAAGGATTATAACTCATTCTATTATAAAGACACATACACATGTATGTTCATTGCAGCACTGTTTACAATAACAAAGACTTGGAACCAACCCAAATGCCCATCGACGATAGACTGGACAGGGAAAACGTGGCACATATACACCATGGAATACTATGCAGTAATAAAAAACAATGAGTTTGTGTCCTTTATAGGGACATGGATGAACCTGGCAATCATCATTCTCAGCAAACGGACACAAGAACAGAAAATCAAGCACTGCATGTTCTCACTTATAGGAGGGTGTTGAACGATGAGAACACATGGACACAGGGAGGGGAGCACCACACACTGAGGTCTGTGGCGGGGGACTAGGGGAGGGACAGTGGGGATAGAGAGTCGGGGAGGAATAACATGGGGAGAAATGCCAGATATAGGCGATGGGGATGGAGGCAGCAAACCACACTGCCATGTATGTACCTATGCAACAATCCTGCATGTTCTTCACATGTACCCCAGAACCTAAAATGTAATTAAAAAAAAGTATATAAAATAAAGAAAACAAAAAAATAAATAGAATTATTCTATAATGAAATATTTTGCAAAACACATAGTTTCTGATTCTTTGCCTTCAGCAAAATTGAAAAGAAGATGGAATAAAGTCAGCATCTAAGTCAGTGAAATTTGTTTTTGCTCATGGATCACTGTCTGATTTTTGGTATATAACGAAGAAGGAATTCAAAGAATTGTGTAACATTGTTACAAAAATATTTTTATTTCTACTTATTTATGTAAACAAAGTTTCTCAATGCTTTTTTCCATAAAAATAAAAATTAGATAAGAAGTTAATTTAAATTCTGCTTCATTTTATATTCATAATACTTATTCACAGTTATAAGATGAAGTTTAAAAAATTCCATATTATTAAGATGTGTTTACAAAAAAATTTATTTTTTTGTGTTGATTATTTTTCAAAAATTATATTTTTGTTTTGATATTTGCATGAGAGTAATTAAAATGGTAATTTAAACAGAAGAAAGTTTTAGAATCTTAAATGATCAATTGGATTTCTGTTCTCAATTCTTCACTCATTATGTTTGCAATAAAGAGTACATTTCTTCCGCCCTATTAATGTTGAACTTGACCATATGACTTGCTTTGAACAATGGAATCTTAGCAGATGTGAGGCAAGCAGAGGCTTAAATGTGCTTTTGTGATTCGACCTCCCCTCTTGAACTTATGTCATCCACCCTTCATAAGAACATGTTCAATGGGACCCTTGTCCAAGAAGGAAGAGATGGGGAACAGACCTGAATCACCCCAAATTCTGGAACCAAGTTCAGCTGACCCGTGGCCTGGGGTGAGACACCTCAATTGACCCAGAAACTCTGAAGTAAGAAAAATAAATACTTTCACTGTGGCCATTGGGATTCTGGGGTTGTTTATGTAGCATTATTACGGAAAAACCTGTCTAATAAATTTAGAGATGTGTGCCAAATGAAATAAATTAAAAATTCTATTTGTATACATGTTTCATTATAGAAAATATTATTAGTGTAAATAATAAAAGATATTCAAGCATAAAATATAAAGTCACATTCAGACAAAATTCTGTGGAGAAAACAGAATGAAAATACAAGTCCAAGAAAAGGAAAACATTAAAAGACTAGAAGAGCCTGTTCATGTATTTTTTTTAAAGGAGATGATAGTTGATGTCGAACTATGATGATATTTAATTTCCCTTAGAAATATTAAAATGAGTGATATTTAACAAATCTGATTTCAAAAAAAAAAAAAAAACCAACAAAAAACCCAGTACTTATATGCTGGATGTTATATCTTTTGCTCTTTTTAAAATTTGTGCAGAAAAATGGGTGACCAGGTACACTGTTTTTCAAATTTCTGTTAGTATATGTGAAAAAGAAGTTTGAAGACCGTCACCATATATAAGTACAGCTAGATGGTATCTTAAAGACCATTCAGTTAATAAAGACCCTTGAAGATCCTAAAGTCCCAAGTCCAAGTTTTGTTCTACATATGAGGAATCTGGTTTACTTTCTGTGCTTACTCCACAGTGTCCCTTTCAACCTTTAGTTCCACTGTAAAGAAAGAGATGTAAATGAAAATCCAAGTATCTATGTATTTGACCCGTGAATTTACTAACAGTAACAAAAAGGCAGCATTTCTTATGAAATTTGGCGAAAGAATACGGGAATGGCTTAGTTTACTTAAGTACGGAGACATTTTATCGATTTTCTCCTGTTCTTGATTAAATGAAACTGTCTCTAGAGAGAATTCCCTAAAACTGAGAATCTTAAAGTTGGCCATATAAACCCCCAAGGCTTTTGTGTGGCCGAAGATCATAGTCTACTCAATGTCCAGTATAAACATGATTTCTTTTCCTGGTGTATCAATTTCACTTGACCCAAAGCTTCTGTTTTTTTTTTTCTTCAATCTTTTTACTTTTATGTTGTTTATAAAGTAACTCAATTTTTTCATTATTTTTCAACTTACCACCAATAATGAATGCCTATTTCAGAGAAGTCAGGACATACAGTCAAAAGATCTTTCTTTTAAAATTAATTTTTATTTCAATAGGTTTTTTGGCAACAGGTGGTATTTGGTTACACAAATAAGTTATTTAGTAGTGATTTCTGAGATTTTGTTGCACCCATCACCCAAGCAGTGTACCCCATACCCAACATGTCATCTTTTATTCCTCACCTCTCTTCCCCTCTTTACCCCTGAGTCCCTAGAGTTCACTGCATCACTCTTTGCCTTTGCGCCCTCATAACTTAGCTCCCAATTATGAGTGGGAACATACAATGTTTGGTTTTCCATTCTTGAGTTATTTCATTTAGAATAATAGTCTTCAATTTCAACCAGGTTGCTGTGAATGCCATTGTTTCATTCTTTTTTTATGGCTGAATAGTATTTCATGGTATATATATACACCACATTTTCTTTATCCACTCATTGATTGATGAGCATTTGGGCTGGTTCCATATTTTTGCAATTGCAAATTGTGCCGCTATAAACATGCATGTGCAAGTATCTGTTTTGTACAATGTCTTCTTTCCCTCTGGGTAGATACCTAGTAGTGGGATTGTTGGATCAAATGGTAGATCTACTTTTAGTTCTTTAAGGATCGCTACACTGTTTTCCATAGTGATTGTGCTAGTTTACATTAACATCAACAGTGTAAAAGTGTTCCCATTTCACCACATTCATGCCAACATCTATTACTTTTTTATTATGCTCATTCTTGCAGGAGTGAGGTGATACTGCATTGCGGTTTTGATTTGCATTTCCCTGAAAATTAGTGATGTTGAACATTTTTCCATGTGCTTCTTGGCCATTTGTATATCTTTTCTTGAGAATTGTCTATTCATGCCCTTAGCCCACTTTTTAGTGGGATTTTTTTTTCTTGCTGATTTGTTTCAGTTATTTGTAGATTTTGGATATTAGTCCTTTGTCAGATGTATAGATTGTGAAGATTTCTCCCACTCTGTGGTTGTCTGTTAACTCTGCTGATTATTTATTTTGCTGTGCAGAAGCTTTTTAGTTTACTTAAGTCCCGTCCATTTATCTTTTTTTGTTGTTGTTGTATTCACTTTTCGGTTCTTGGTCATGAAGCCTTTGCTGAAGCCAATGTCTAGAAGGGTTTTTCCAATGTTATCTTTTAGATTTTTTTAAAAATGATTTATGGTCTTAGATTTAAGTCTTTGATCCATTTTGAGTTGATTTTTGTATAAGTTGAGGGATGAAAATCCAGTTTTATTCTTCTACATGTGGCTAGCCAATATATCCCAGCACAATTTGTTGAATAGGATGTCATTTCTCCACTTTATGTTTTTGTTGGCTTTGTTGAAGATTAGTTGGCTGTAAGTATTTGGTTTTGTTGCTGGGTTCTGCATTCTGTTCCATTGGTCAATGTGCTTATATCTATACCAGTACCATGCTGTTTTTTTGACTACAAACTTGTAGTGTAGTTTGAAGTCATGTAATGCAATACCTCCAGATTTGTTCTTTTTGCTTAGTCTTGCTTTGGCTATGAGAGCTCTTTCTGATTCCGTATGAATTTTAGAATTTTTTTTTTCTAGTTTTGTGAAGAATGATGGTATTTTAATGGGAATTGCATTGAATTTGTTGATTGCTTTTGGCAGTACGGTCATTTTCACAATATTAATTCTACCTATCCATGAGCGTGAGATGTGTTTTCATTTGTTTGTATCATCCAAGATTTCTTTCAGCAGTGTTGTGTGGTATTCCTTGTAAAGATCTTTCACCTCCTTGGTTAGATATATTCTGGAGGGGTTTTCCCCCACTGGCTGACATTCAAAGAGAATTTTTTTTTTTTTTGCCTGGGTTATAAGGAGGTTGATGTATCATTAACAGTGATGACAGATTGCAGGGGCTCTAAGACAGCCTCATGCCAAATTTGAAACAACCAATATGTTTGTGAAATAATTTAATCCATAATCACAGCATGTAATGAAAGGGACTGGTGGCTTGGCATTGGCATTTACAAGGCGATCACTATAATATGTTTCTATAAATTTCAGATTCAGCAATGTGTGTAGTTTATGAGCAATGAGAGAAAATGATCCATCTGGTCAGTTTCCGAAACTTGTTGAGGCAAGAGTGATGTCTTTAATCAACTGAATATAAAAATTACAGTACTATTTGAGTTATTTTGCTGTTCTGGAAAATATACCAGTTGGTGTCATATTTCTCTGTTCCTTGGCATTTCCTCAGGGATTTGAGAAGCAGAGAGGGTAACACTCTTCAATTTTGCTGATTATAAATTTGTTAATTTGCAAAGATGTGACAGATGTGGTACAATTATTTTTCTGTTACAATTCAGAGACAACAGAGCCAGGGCTTTGAGTATACTGCTTGCACTGACTTTGAAACATTACTTGAGTTATCTTTTATTGGTTAAGTCTAGAGCCACAGCTTGACCCTAGATAAGGCTGCAGACAGAGCATCTGTGAGATTTCTATGAAGTCTAGATTTTTCTATCACTTTTCATAGTGTAATGCAACCTCTCACTGAACTCTTGCTGCACTGACCTCTGTTTCAGCCATTCATTAACTGTGCTCATAAGCTATTTATTCCTTCGTGAGTGCCTTAGGAAGGCCTCATGTGTCAGCCTTTATAATCACATATGTGTGTTATGTTTGGGTCTACAAGTCAATATATATTTAACAAATCCTTGTTTACCATGACCTTTGGTGTTTTTATTTGGAAGACAATGATAATAGTATGAATATTTATGGTGGTCATGAGGATTAAATGATCAGCAAATGTGAAGCAGCAGCACATTGGTGCTCAGTTAGTGTCAGTTTGGGTGCCTTCTTTCCATCACTGTACATATCCAGCAGGTCCTCTCAGGGAAGGGAAAGAGTCCTGCATGTAATTGATGCTCCCTTGGTTTTTATGGGTGTGGGGTGATGACCAGACTTAATCAAACCAAGACTGTGAACTTGTAGGTTGAGCATCAACGGAACCAGGCAAGTATTAGCTGCGTCTCCTCATTGTATGGGTTGCATACACATTTTCTATTAATATTTCATATTCTTTAACAATCCACATTTTGAGGAAGAAAGTTATAATTTTTTCTGTTAAATTTCAGCTACTTTTAAGGCCCTCAGGTGTACTGCTCTCCACATTAAAATTTCATCTATATGATTCTGCTGGATTTTGCCTGAGATATTTTGGTACAGGCATGCAATGAGTAATGATGACATCACGTAAGACAGGGTGTCTATCCCCTCAAGCATTTGTTTATGTTACAAACAATCTGATTATACTCTTTTAGTTATTTTTAAATATACAATTATATTATTAGCTGTAATCACATTGTTGTGCTATCAAATACGAGGTCTTAATAATTCTATTTTTTTGTACACTTTAACCACCACCAGCCCCTCACCTCCCACTCTGCTTCCCTGCCTCTGGTAACTATCCTTCTATTCTCTATCACTATGAATTCAATTATTTTGATTTTTAGATCCCACAAATAAGTGACACCATGTGATGTTTGTCTGTCTGTGCCTGGAAAATGTCACTTTGCCTAATGACCTCCAGTTCCATCCATATTTCTGCAAATGACGGGATCTCATTCTTTTTTTATGGCTGCATAGTACTCCATTGTAAATAAGTACCACGTTTTCTTTATTCTAGGTAGAATCACCTCCTGACTTACTGGCTTCTTATTCTTTCATTCAATGAATGTTGTCCTTCCTGACCCTGTCATTCTTTCATTTTTTAATCTCTCTGAATAACCTCAGCAGCATGTGGCCACATTTCTATGTGTGGCTTTGTGTCCAGCCACTGCATATTGTACTATGTGTGCTTTTACATGCAAATGTCCATGACCAAAATGAGGAACTAAAGGGTCAACTTTCTGAAACAAATTTGGGAAGACATCTAGTTTTCTTTACATAGGAAAAAGATTAATGGAATGCTGAGGAATCTTATAGGAGCATTCATTTTCAAATGATGTAAAAAAAAAAAAAAGTCAGACCCTTTTCCCCAAGACTGTACTAAAATTCTGCTTGGAGGGCTCCTTGAGGATTTTCTCACAGAAATCTCTGTTGCAATTCTTAGTACTGATCACTCATTCCTCTCCACTTATATTTTCTCTACTGTCCCACCTTAGGTGATACAAAGCCCTAGTTCACTCTCAGGCATGAGAGCTGTCCCAGGTAAGGAACAAGTTATAGGAAGAGAGAGATGCCTCCCTCTCACTCAATCAGCATCTGAAGATCATTCTTACTGATGATGACCCTGGCAACCAAGAGGGGCAGGACCTCCAAGAACAGTTGGCTGAATGGTACAGGCTGGCAGAGTGTCTTGTCCACAAGCTCAGACTGGGTAAGGTGGTCACAGGCCCTGATGACGCAATGTCCTGGGCTTATGAGAAGACTCCAGACCACCACACCTACACAAATGACAACTTTATTGGTGGTCTTTCTTTCCACTAAACATTTGTGCCATGACATGACCAGGACTTCCTGTGTAGGAAGAGAGATGAGAAAGCCAGGATTGGAGGTGATGGTATTGCTAAAGCATCTTTGGAGCAAGAGGCAGCATCCATCCAGTTTTAAAGGACAGGAAGGAGGATGTGACAGGAGGCAGCTTGTTAGAGTAAAGGGAGCCCTGGACTAAGAATGGAAGTTCCAGGTTCTATCCTCAGCAATATCTCAGTAACTGTGGGCCAGCGATTTATCCTTCCTGGATGTCTGTGTCTAACTAGAAATAAGGACAAAGTATCTCTTGTGTGGTGGATCTAGCATTCAAATGTGGGAACATACATGAGCGTATTTCAAAATACGACAAAGCCCTTCACTGTGTGATGTTAGATAAGTTGGTTGAAGTGGTAGCATGTGGTGTTAGGAAAGTTGTTCAGATTGGAGACTTTTGAAGGTCATTAAGACTCCGTGGAGAGAATTTCCCAGGATAACACAGCAGAAGCCACTTGGAGGACCTGTGAAGTCCCCTGATGTATGAAGGGGCAGGGGACAGGGTTGTTTGTCCTATCCTAAGAGAAGTAAATCAGTTTTAGTGAGAGCTGTGAGGGGATGTAGAGTCTGTGTCTGGGAATCACATCTGTGGCCAGAAGGGAGAGACAGTTACCAAAGTCCAGAGAGAAGATGGACGAGGCACCAGTGATAATGGTAGAAAAAAAATCGTTTAAATTTTTTCCCATGTCATGATGGTAGCTCTCTGGATCATATCCACATTGCCAGGGCAGAAAACATGAGAGCTAAAGATGAAACACAAGGGCTTTCAGTGCAACACTGACTTGAACATAGATGTTCATGTCTCTGTATACATATGGCTGTGTTTGCAATGGGTGAAGTGGGAAATATCTGAATGGACACTATTGCATTTGTTTGCAGGAAATGATGAAGTTGGGAATGAAGATGTTAAAGATGAGAAAGTTGAAGAAGTCCAAGGACCAGTTGCCTCCAGGTAACAGTGAATAATCAGGGGCTGGTAATGGGTAGGTAAAATATGGAAAAGGCCTCTGAAAGAAGACAAGTGAGGTGTAGGTTGTTGTGGATCTCAGAGGAAAAAAGTTGCAGATTATATTGATTTAATGCACTTATTCAACAATGAAGCAGCCCTGTTGATATGGTTGTCTGTTTTCTTTGTGGTACTTGGAAGCAGGACCTGAGGAGAACTTACCAGCCTTAGGAATTTCCTGCACACACAGATAAGACCTGTTCTCTTCTGTAATGAAAACCAAGAGGAGTTTCACATCTGCTTCCTACACAGTTGTCATTAGGTTCTTGTTAGTTAAGATAAACAGCAAAGAGTTAACAAGGAGAGAAATCAGGAAGTAACTAGCAAAGTTAAACACCAAGAAAGGTACATAGACCAAAAGTACTCACTTTTCAAATCACAATATTAGAAAAAGGCCTAGAAGGCAAACCATCTCCGGAGTCTACAATGGCTTAACTGAGTTTCCTCAGAAGGCAGTCATCACACAAGAATAGAGAACATTGAACAGGACGGCTGACCTGTCTCCTTCAAATGGTCAATGTCACCAGGCATAAGACAATGAAAAGGGGAAGAGACATGTTGTGGTCAAAGAGAGTAAAAATGTCATGTAGCTATACTTCTTTAGTCATTTTGAACCCCAAATATCTCCTCTTTTTGTTGTTATTGATTTTGGTGACAGTGACTTGTTTGTGGAGGACAGTTCAGGTGTCTGGCTTAATGGTCTACATGCTGAAGTTGTCTGATAATTTCCTTATATTAAATTCAGCCTGAACATTTTGCCAAGAACATTACATAGTTAATGCTGTGAGCTTCTTACCTCAGCCCATCTTCAGGCAAGGAATGTCTAGTTTGTCCATCATCATTATCGTGATACTAGGACTGGTTACTTGGTTAAGGAGGAGTCTAGGAGAGCTGTCCCAAAGATATCTTATTCATAATTATGAAATAACTTGGGAAGTGATACTTTGAAAACGTATAAATATCCTGTATTCTAATGCTCTGCCTCTAAAAATTTTATCATCCATTAATCATCCCTGCCTGTGCCAAGTATTATATTTATATTTGTACATCGGTAATTTTATTTTCAATCCTTTGTATGTGCTTGTTTTTGCTGGCATTTTGCTACCAAAAATTTCTTCCCCAAATTTTAATTTTTTTTTTTTCTTTTTGATTGTTATATATGTAAAATTATTTTAATATGTATTAGAAAAAAATATCTTGCATATCAAATACAGAGTTTATAACATATATATGGTTCCACTGATAGCATCTATTAAAATAAGGGCAATATTTTACATATTTTTGGCATCTATTTAATATAGAAGTCAATTTAATGTTAAATTAAGTAAATTACGAATAGATGGCACACAGATACAGAATTTATATGGAATTATGCTTCTTTTCGTCATTATTGACATTTCATTCCCCAGTGTAAACTACACAGATCCTGGGCCTGCTTGCCCAAATTTTAATTTTAATGCAAAATTTATTTTAATCTATAAAATTATATTGTATATCACTCTGCACAAGTGAATTTTTAAAATTAAATGTAATTTTTTATGATTCTTTTTGTAGACAATAAATTAATACAACATTCTTTTTTTAATATTCTAAACTCTGCCACAGTTTTAGGCTATGTTTACCATATGCAATAAATTGTGCTTGTTGTGTTTCCCTGTCTGTATTATTTGTTTTTTGTGTGTGCACACCTGTGTTTGTGTATGTGTGTGTCTTTTGTAGTATTTAGGAAGGGTTTTATAGCTCAGGTAAAGTTTAACATTACGCTAAAACCCTTTTTTGACATCTTTAGACCCCCTTAACTTGCTACACTTTTAATATTTGGTTTCTACATTTTAAATTATATTTTTCAACTTTGAATTTGCCACCATGACAATCAAGCACATTATTTTCCTGTTTTCTGCTGTCTTCACCTGCCACTTCTTATAGTGTTGTTTCAACCCAAACATATACCAGAGACATACGATTTTTCCCATCTTGTTTCTAATTGTTTTAGATTTACAATGAAATGTTCTCTGATGATCTTCGCAGGAATAACTTTGTGGGAGGCTTGGAGTGAGTTGAAAAAGCAAAAACGACTCTTGTGAATGTTTGCCACACAGAAGTTTTAACTCTTCGTGTGCCAGTTACTTCTTCATCTTGGTGTGAGATCCCTTTGGACTTACCACAGTAGAACCCAGGATGCTTGTCTTTAGCTGTGAGATATCTCCAGGGCTAAAAACGGGGACAACGTATGTAAGCTTCTCAGTTCCAAAAGTCAGCCTCTTGGCTCTATCTTTAATAACAGAAATGGCTGGTGTGTGAGACACCTTGAGCTGTTCTGACAGGGTTTGGATAATAATGGCACAGTTATGAATAGATAAATGCGTGATGGGTGTGTTTGACCTTAAGACGAAAGCTACACAGGTGAAGCATGAGAAGATTGTACATCCACGATGAAGCCATTTCCCCCACACTTTTAGCCATTGTTTAGCTCAGTGTCTCTCAATCTCTTATTCTTATTTGTCCCATTAAGTGACTGTTAAGACATATTTTCCTCACTACCACCCCAATCATGACATTTCAAATCACAGAAACACTGTATATCTGCTTGTGTACTATATGTATATCTTTGCTTTATACATAAAATGATTAATTTTTTAACTCCCCTAAAAATTCATTTTTTGTAATATCACCTCTGTTGAGAATGCATGGTCTAGCACAATAACATTTTATCATTTGTAGTAGGGGTTGGTAAAGCATTTATGTAAAGGGCTAGATTGTATTTTATGGTTTGCAGGTCACATGCAGTCTCTGTGACATATTCTTTCATTTTTTTTAGCAACCATTTCAAAATACAAATCTATTTCTAGCTTGCTGGGTATAAAAACAGAGTGTGGGCTGGATTTGACCCATATGCTGTATTTGCCGATTCCCTGATTGGTAACTACAAAAAAAATCAAATTTAAGAGTTAAAAAATTACTTTTTTTTTGCAGGCTTATCACATGGTTGTTTGAAATGCAGGTGCTCTTCTACTTACGTTGGTGATACATTCATAAGTGAAAATATTGTAAGTTGAAAATGCATTTAATATATTTAACCTACCAAACATCATAGCTTAGCCCAGGCCACTTTGAACCTGCTCAGAACACTACATTAGCCTATAGTTGAGCAAAATCACCTAACACAGAGCCTATTTTATAATATAGTTTTGAATATCTCTTGTAATTTATTGACTGTGGTCCATTATGTCATCCCACCATTGTAAAATACAAAATTGTAAGTCAAACCATTGTTAAGTGAGGGAATATTTGTATATGATTTAGTTATAGATTCAAAAGGTACACATGATTCATTTATTTAGTTGTCAAATAGCGATTGAGGGCTTCTTGTGTGCTCAGCATATGAGTAACGTCTACATTATGGCAAAACAAAGAACCAAGAAACTAAGTGTTAGAATGAGTAAAAACAGGCAGGGATGAGCAGAGCAGGATGATGATGGAGAAGACTACAGTGGTATAGAGGGACTGAGTTGGGGACTGGGCTTAGAGAGACTTGGGTTTGTGTCTACACCCACCTCAGTCCAGCCTTATGACTTTGGATAAAGCATTTAACCCTTCAGAGCCTCAGTCTCTTAAACTTACAATGCAGATGGCAATAAAATCACCACTACAGGGTTTCTAAGAGGATTAACTGCAGCTGAGTATACAAGATGCCGGGTCCTTTATAGCAGTTCCATCTTGTTAACTTCCTTTTTCTTTCCTTTGCTCTTAACATGGCTGTGCTAAGTTTTTATGAGTATTGTTATAAATTATGTCAGAAAATCAATTATATAGCCATTCAGAGATGGAGACAACTGGAGACATGTTTGTAAGATGAGGATGCTTGTGGATTCAGGAACCACCTGGAAAGTCTGGTTTGGGAGGTCTCAGAGGCATCTGGGAATTTTCGGTTTTAAAGCGGGCCAGGTGATTCTGATGCGGGCAGTGCAAGGGCCACCCTTTGAGAAACATTCCCCTATTGTTAACCAGAAAGAATTGGCTGAGGTTCCCAAATCCCAGAAATATATAGTTTTTCTACCAGGTTTCCAGAGACCTCATCAGCTGCACAAGGGTGAAAGTGCCAGGACTGGGTCCAGGGATGTAATTTGGATATCTAGGTGGATTCTCTGCTGGGGTGACCAGTCTTAATAGGCTACAAAAGGAAACAAAGTGTATCTTGATCCAGCCCCAGGTTGACACCCTTGGTCAAGGGATTAGGCCTAGTAGGTAACAACACCACCAGCCTGACTCCAGATGGCACCACTGGATTAGAGGGCTTTTGACAGTTGAGGTTTCAGGAAATGGGATTGAAGTCAGGAAGAGGAAGGTGACAAGCACTAAGACGGGGTTTTCAGGTCTCAGCCATTGTCCAACTTTGTACATGGGAGATGAGACAACCACCTCTGTTATTTATTATGTACTAACTTCTCAGGCCCTCATTTTTCACATCTATAAAATGGGATAATAATTCCTACTTTAGAGTGATGCTGTGAGGATGATACAAAGTACTCAGAAGCACCCTGTATGGTATCTGGCACGCAGTAGGTTCTTAACATACAGGGCTGGTTGTTATAATCATTATAGGGTAGAGTTCTTCTAGCTCAACTCTAGAGAGCTAATCAGAAAATCAGACTCAGGCCAGCTTAGTAAGAATGGGGGAATGTATGAAGATAAATGTATGGAAGATTAATATAGGAAGATACATGAGAAGAGTGGTATTCTCCTTTTTAGTGTTTTTAGTACCCTTTTGAATGTTTGGAAACACACTGTGAAGGATCACAGGAATCAACCTGTCCCTGCAAACAAGCCATCACTCCAGTATAATACCCACCACCATGCAACAATGTCTCATGCTGCTTTTAAAGGCTTTCCATCGCTCCACTCGTCTCTGGTTTGCCTCTCAGAATCATGCTTCTGTTTGAGCTAAACTGTTACTGCTCTGACCACACTCTTGAGTATACCTAGGGAGGAAACTTCTTGCATTCTTGCTTTGAGTCCTGTTTGAGTTTCTGCTGTGCTGCCTACCTCTTATTCCCAGAACATGTGCTTCCCTCTACGTGGAGCCACGTGTCCTATGCAGCTCAAAGTGTAAACTGTACTAATGGACTGGATCTTAACAGTGTGCATCCTCTGTTGTAGCAAGTGCAGATGTTCTACAGTTAATTACAGTGGCCAACAGTTGGGGGCATACTTGTGTGGCAGTTTTCTGGAGCATGAGGCTTAGAGCCATTGGCATAGACAGATGGGGCACAGAGGGATTGCAGAGCACCAAAGTGGGAGTTGAACCGGCCAGAGACAGATGGGGCATCATTTAATAGTAGTGAAAGAGCAAAAATATTTCCTTGAAATTGTAAACCAAAAATAAAATTCTAAGCCCCTCAACTGACTGTATGGACTCCCTTCTTGGCCGAGGGGAGGATTCTAAAGAAACCTGAAAATCTAGTTCAGGCCATGACAGGAAGTGGGGAGTCAGACATGCCTCATTCCCTCTACCTTTCGGAGGTTAGACACAACTGACCAGCACTAAGGTAAAAATGCCGATCCTGAGACTGACAGCACAGGCTCTTTGTAGCAATAAGATACTAACTCCAACCTGGCTCTGGCGTAACATCACCTGGCAGATAACAGGCTCTAAAGGAAATAGTTATTTGACATATTTTGGAATGACCCTTGACATAGTTTGGATATGTGTTCCTCTCGACATTTCATGTTGAAATGTAATTCCCAGAGTTGGAGGTAGGACCTGGTGGAAGGTGAGTGGGTCGTGGAGGCCGATGTCTCATGGCTCAGTGCTGTCCTCATGATAGTGAGTTCTCCCAGATCTGGTTGTTTAAGTGTGTGGCACCTCCTCCTCCCCACTCTCTGTCTCTTGCTTCTGCTTTCGCCATGTGATGTGCCTGCTCCTGTTTCTCCTTCTGCTTTGAGTAAAAGCTCCCTGAGGCCTCCCCAGAAGCCAGGTGATGCCAGCACCGTGCTTCTTGTACAGCCTGCAGAACCATGAGCCAATTAAACCTCCTTTCTTTATAAATTACACAGTCTGAGATATTTCTTTATAGCAATGCAAGAATGACCTAATAAAACTCTGTAAAGCCATTTCTTGGGGGAAAAATTTACATTCTGTAGAAAATCTCCTTCCTTTTCCAAGCTTTTTTCCAAACCCAGAGAGATTTACCTAAGAGTCTGATACATTTTAGGGTATGATAAGAAACATTTACCATCTATTCTTTCTGAAGCTAGCTACCTGGAAGCTTCATTTATATAACAGGAACTTTGGCTTCCACAACCCCCCTTATCTTAACACCAAGCATTTCTTTCTGCTGACTTCAGCTCTTTAGGATGTCCTACCTTTCAGGGCCAAACCAAAGTATACCTTACCTTAATTGATTTATGTTTTTGCCTGTAACCTGAGTCTCCCTAAAATGTATAAAGTCAAGCTGTAACCACCTTAGGCATGTGTTCTCAGGACCTTCTGAGGCTGTGTTATGGGTTATTGTCCTCACATTAAACCTCTTTAGGTATTTTACAGAGGTTGTGTGTGTGTGTGTGTGTGTGTGTGTGTGTGTCCACAAAATCTTTTTTTGTTTTGTTTTGTTTTTACAGAAGTAAGTGGTCGGGAACGATTCCCAAGTCAAGGTAAGAACCCAGTCTCTCCCTTCTCTGACATCATGGAGATAATAACATCTGCCCATGTATGGACTGACTGTATACATCCCTTTGTTAGCTGGCGTGGCCACAACAATGCTGAGCTTCTCAACCAGTGAGTATGGATTCAGTAATTAGAGTATGAATTGAAATGAGTCTTTAGAATTCACTGCTGTTCCTCCTCCGGGGCCGGGGGCAGTGTTTATTCTTGTGGTTCTCTCTTTTGTTTGCTGGTGAAAGTCAATATGTTCATGTTAATTGGATTTGTCTGATTGAAACTGTTTTCTGCTATCATAATGAATGTAAAATGACAACCATTATTTACAAGAACTTCAAACAGAAACATGCTTTTATAAATGAATGTAATGTTAATGTGTGGAAACAGCATAATTTTAAAACTAGAGACACAAATGTCTGTCAGCTCTTTTGCCATCTGCATGGGTTTGGAGGCATAAGCAGTCTGACGCATTGCCTCAAATATGCTAACTTTTCACAGATCTTTGAATGACTCTCTGGTAAGAGGCTGTGCCTCTTGACCTTGAGATTCACAGAATGAAAGCATTGAGAGACCAATTTTTCAGGTCCTATGGGTCAGTTCTATTCAAAGTGTGGTCTAAGGACTGTGTCAGGCTGCCAGCTGTTTGTGAGTGGCCCAGGAGGATATGAATACAGAAATGGAGAGGACACTGAGGGCAATTTGCCATTGCTGCTGCATCTAAGCAATGATCAGTGGCTTTGTCTTTGAATGGAATAGAGGATCAGTTCTGGTGGTGAACCTGCATGGTGAGTTGCATTGTGGCACGAGCTGCAAACCAGTCATGGCCAGTAGGGCCATGTTATTAATAAAAGTTAATATAAACATATTGAGCTTGTTGAAATTGCTTTAAATGCTGTTCTTCCATTTCTGTCAACATATCTCTGTGGGATTGATTTATCTACTATTAGTGTTATTAAAACAAAAATACAGAAATAATTTATATATAATATTCCCTGTGAATAGTATCAATCTAATTTAGGTTAGCAAATTATGTGTTACACCAAAACTGTTAAATGCTGACATACTGGTGTTAATTTGGAAAATTGCTAACTTACAATTTTTAGTTTAGTTGTGAGTGTAAAATGACAAAAAGTTATGACAATACTGAAGATTTTCTATGTTTATTGTCACTATGCACACATTCAAGGTATACAATACATGAATTTTATTCTTTTTCTATGTCATGTTTGCTCTGATTATATTTATTAGTTGATATATTTACTGATATGTAATCTTTTATAAATTTACATTTCTGTGGGTATATAGTAGGTGTATATATTATGGGGTACATGAGATGTTTTGATACAGGCATGCAATGTGAAATAACTACATCATGAGGAATGAGGTATCCATCCCCTCAAGCATTTATCATTCATGTTACAAGCAATCCAATTATACTCTTCTAGTTATTTAAAAATGTACAATTGGCCAGGTGCAGTGGCTCATACCTGTAATCCCAGCACTTTGGGAGTCCGAGGAGGGCGAATCACCTGTGGTCAGGAGTTCAAGACCAGCCTGACCAACATGGAGAAACCCTGTCTCTACTAAAAAATACAAAACATTAGCCAGGTGTAGTGGTGCATGCCTGTAGTCCCAGCTACTTGGGAGGGACTGTCAATCCAAATCAATATAGTTTTGATTTGGATTTCTCTGAGGCAGGAGAATCACCTGAACCTGGGAGGTGGAGGTTGTGGTAAGCTGAGATCTCACCATTGCAGTCCAGCCTGGGCAACCAGAGCGAAATTGCATCTCAAAAAAAAAATTACAATTAAGCTATTTGTGACTATAGTCACCCTGTTGTGCTTTCAGATTGTAGGTCTTATTCATTCTTTCTATTTTTTTGTACCCATTAAGCATCTTCACCTCCAACCCACACCACCTGGATTACCTTTCCCAGCCTCCGATAACCATGCTTCTTCTCTCTACGTCCATGAGTTCAATTGTTTTGATTTTTAGATCTCACAAATAAGTATGAAAAGTGATGTTTGTCTTTCTGTGCCTGTCTTATTTCACTTAATGTTCTCCAGTTCCATCCATGTTGTTGCAAATGACTGAATGTCATTCTTTGTTATGGCTGAATATTAGTCCATTGTGTATGTGCATCACATTTCTTTATCCTTTCATCTGTTGATGGACACTTAGATTGCTTTGCTTCCAAATCTTAGCTACTGTGAACAGTGCTTCAACAAACATGGGAGTGCAGGTAACTTCTTAATATACTGATTTTATTTCTTTTGAGTATATACCCAGCAGTGGGATTGCTGGATCATATGGTAGCTCCATTTTTAGTATTTTGAGAAACCTGCAAACTGTTCTCCATAGTAGGTGTACTATGTACATTCCTGCCAACAGTGTATGAGGGTTCTCTTTTCTCTGTATCCTCACTAGCATTTGTTATTGCCTGACTTTTGGATAAAAGCCATTTTAACTGGGGTGAAATGATATCTCATTATAGTTTTGATTTGCATTTCTCTGATAATCAGTGATGTTGATGACCTTTTCACATGCCTGCTTATGATTTGCATGTCTTCTTTTGAGAAATGCCTATTCAGATATTTTGCCCATCTTTTGATCAGATTATCAGATTTTTTTTCCTATAGAGTTGTTTGAACTCCTTATAATTCTGCTTATCAATCACTCGTCAGATAGGTAGTTTGCAAATATTTTCTCCCATTCCATGGGTTGTCCCTTCACTTTGTTGATTGTGTTCTTGGCTTTGCAGAAGCTTTTATTAACTTGATTTGATCCTATTTGTCTCTTTTTACTTTGGATGCTTGTATTTGTGGTGTATTTCTCAAGAAATTTTACCCAGATTAATGTCATGAAGATTTCCCCCGATGTTTTCTTGCAGATTTAAGTCTTTAATCAATTTTGATTTGATTTTTGTTTATAGTGATAGACAGGGGTCTAGTTTTATTCTTCTGTGTATGGATATCCAGTTTTCCCAGCACCATTTATTGGAAAGATTGCCTTTTTTCCCAAGTGTATTTTCTTGGCACCTTTGTGAAAAATGAATTTACTATAGGTGTATGGGTTTGTTTCTGGGTTCTCTATTCTGTTGCATTGGCCTATGTGTCTGTTTTTATGCCATGCTTTTTTGGTTGCTATATCTCTGTAGTATATCGGTACCACACTGTTCTGGTTGCTAGATCTCTGTAGTATACTTTGAAATCAGGTAAAGTGATTGCTCTAGTTTTGTTCTTTTTGCTTAGGATACTTTTAACTATTCTGGGTCTTTTGTGATTTCATATAAATTTAAGATTTTTGTTTCTATTTCTGTGGAGAATGTCACTGGTATTTTGATACAGTTGCATTAAATCTATAGATTGCTTTAGGTAGTATGAACATTTTAACAATATTGACTCTTTCAATCCATAAACATGGAATATTTTCCCATATTTTGGTGTTCTTTTTGATTTATTTCATCAGTATTTTATAGTTTTCATTATAGGGATCTTTCACTTTTTGGTTAATTCCTAGGTTTTTAATTTTTTGTTACTCTTGTAAATGGGATTTTTAAAAAATTTCTTTTTCAGATTTTTCACTGTTGACATGTAGAAATGCTACTGATTGTTGTATGTTGATTTTGTATCTTGCAATTTGACTGAATTTGTATATTAGCTCTAAAGAGTTTTGTTGTGGAAACTACAGGTTTTTCCCAAATATAAGATTGTATCATCTGCAAACAAAGATAATTGGACTTCTTTCTTTACAAATGGGATTCCCTTATTTTTTTTTCTTGTCTGATTGTTCTAGCTGGGATTTCGAGTACTGTGTTGAACAGCAGTAGTGAAAATGGACATCCCTCGTTATGTTCCAGATCTTAGAGGAAAGGCTTTCAGTTTTGCGTTCAATATGATATTAGCTATTCGTTGGTTGTATACGGCTTTTGTTATGTTGAGGTATGTTCCTTGTACACACAGTTTTTTTTTGGGGGGTTTTCATCATGAGGGTATGTCAAATTTTATCAAATGCCTTTTCAGCATTGTATTAGTTTATTCCATCCTCATGTTGCTATGAAGAACTACCTGAGACTGGGTTCCTTATGAATAAAAGAGGTTTAATTTACTCACAGTTCTGCAGGTTATATAGGAAGCTTGGTTGTGGAGACCTCCAGAAACTTATAATCATGGCAGGAGGGCAAAGGAAAACCAAGCACCTTCTTCACATGGTGGAGTGGGAGAGGGGACAAAGTGGGGAGTGCCACACACTTATAATCAGACCTCATGAAAACACACTCAATATCAAAAGAACAGCAAGGGGAACATCCACCTTTGTGATAAAATCACCTCCCACTAGACCCCTCCCCCAACATTGGGAATTATAATTCGACATGAGATTTGGATGGCAACATAGAGCCAAACAATATCAAGCATCAATTGAAATGATCAGATGGCTTCTGTCCTTCCTTGTGTTGATATAATGTATCACACTGATTGATTTGCATATGTTGAACCATCCTTGCATCCCAGGGATAAATCCCTCTTGCTCATGATAATGATCTTTCTAATGTTTTGTTGAATTCGGTTTGCAAGGATTTTGGTAATGATTTTTGCATCAATATTCATGAGAGATATTGGCCTGCATGTCTGGTTTTGGTATCAGGGTAGTACTGGCCTTGTAGAATGAATTTGGAAATATTCCCTCCTTCTCTATTTTTCAGAGTAGTGTTAGTAGAATTGTTATTTGTTCTTTTTTAAATGTTTGGTAGAATTCAGCAGTAAAGCCTAGGGTCCCAGGCTTTTGTTTACTGGGAGACTATTTGTTAAGGCTTTGATCTTGTTATTAGTCTGTTCTGTGTTTCTTCCTGGCTCAGTAATGTCAGGTTGTAATGTGTCTAGGAATTTGTCCATTTCTTCTAGATTTTCTAATTGATTGGCAGATAGTTGCTCATCATTTCCACTGATTATCCTTTGAATTTCTGCAGTATCAGTTGTAATGTTTACTCTTTCATCTCTGATTGTATTTACTTGTATCTTATCTCTTTTTTCTTAATTAGTCTGGCTAAAGGTTTGTCAATTGTGTTTGACTTTTCAATAAAAACAACTTTTTGTTTCATTGATCTTTTATGTTGCTTTTCTTTATTTCAATTTCATTTATTTCTGCTCTGATCTTTGTTAGTTCTTTTCTTTTACCAATTTTGTGTTTGATTCGCTCGTTTTTCTAGTTTCTTAAGATGCATCATTAGATTGTTTATTTGAAGTTTTGTCTCTTTTCTTTAATGTAGGCACTTATAGCTGTAAACTTTTCTTCTTATACTGCTTTTGCTGTACTCCATAGGTTTTGGTATGTTGTATTTTCATTGTGATTTGTTTCAAAAAGTTTTTGAAATTTTTTCTCAATTTCTTCATTGATCCACTGGTCATTCAGGAGCATACTGCTTGATTTACATGTATCTGTTTATTTTCCAAAATTCCTCATGTCATGATTTCTAGTTTTTTTCCACTGTGGTCAGAGAAGATGCCTCGTATTAATTCAAAAATTTCTGGATGTCTTAGGATTTGTTTTGTGACCTAACATATGGTCTAGCCTTGAGAATGTGTCATGTGCTGAGAAAAAGAATGTGTATTCCACAGCTTTTGGATGAAATGTTCTGTAAATATCTATTAGATTCATCTGGTCTATAGTGCAGATTAAGTCTGATGTTTCTCTCTTGATTTACTGTCTGGAAGATCTGTCCAATGCTGAAAGTGGGGCATTGAAGTCTCTGGCTATTATTGTGTTGTGACCTAGCTCTTTCTTTAGTTCTAATAATATTTATATATTATTAATATATCTTTATATATTTGGGTGCTCCAATGTTGGATGTATATGTATTTAAAATTTTTATATTCTCTTGCTAAATTGACCCTATTTTTATTATATAATGACCTTCTTTTTTCTTTTTATAGGTTTTGTCTTGAAATTTGGTTTGTCTGATAGAAGTATAGCGAATCCTGCTCCTTTTTAGTTCTAATTGGCATGGAATCTCTTTTTCCATTCCTTTATTTTCAGTTTTTGTGTGTCTTTGTAGGTGAAGTGGTGTTTATTGCAGGCAGCAGATCAATAGGTCTTGTTTTTAACATTCATTCAGCCACTTTGTATCTTTTGGTTGGAGAGTTTAGTTCATTGACATCCAATGTTATTATCGATTAGAAAGGACTTAGTCTTACCATTTTGATTTATTTTTTTTCCTGGTTGTTTTGAGGTCTTCTCTTCCTTCTTTCTTTTCTTCTTGTCTTCCTTTAATGAAGGTAATTTTCTCTGGTGATATGAGTTAGTTTCTTGGTTTTTATTTTTTTGTGTATCCATTGTGTGTTTTTTGGTTTGAGGTTACTATGCAGTGTGCATAGGCTATCTTATAACTCATTATTTTAATCTGATTAAACACCTTAACACTGTTTCCATAAATGAACAAAGAGGCAAAACCAAAACCAAAAACAAGCTAATAAAAACTCTGTGTCTTAGCTTTATTATCTGGCTTTGTAACTTTTTGTTGTTTCTATTTCTGTCTTATTACACTATCTCTTGAAAAATTACTGTAGTTTTTATTTTTGATTGGTTCATTATTTGCTCTTTCTACTTAGTGTAAGAGTAGTTACACACTACAGTCACAGTGTTATAATATTCTGTGTTTTTCTGTGTAGTTACTCTTACCAGTGAGTTTTGTACCTTCACATTATTTCTTATGGCACATTAATGTCTTTTTTTTTTCTTTCTGATTGAAGTACTCCCTTTAGCATTTCATATAGGACAGGTCTGATGCTGATGAAATCTCAGCTTTTGTTTGGGAAAGTCTTTATTTCTCCTTAATGTTGGAAGAATGTCTTCCCTAAATATACTATACTAGGATAAAGTTTTTTTCTTCAGCACTTTAAATTTGTCATGCCACTCTCTCATGTTCTCATGTTTCCACTGAAAAGTCTGCTGCCAGATGTATTGCAGCTCCATTGTATGTTATTTGTTTCTTTTCTTGTACTGCTTTTAGGATTCTTTTTCTATCCTTGACCTTTGGGAGTTTGATTATTAAGTGCCTTGAGATAGTCTTCTTTGGGTTAAATCTACCTGGTATTGTATAACCTTCTTATACTTAGATATTGATTCTCTAGGTTTGCAAAGTTCATGCTATTATACCTCTGAATAAACTTTTTATCCCTATGTTTTCTAACACAAAGGATAAATGCTTGAGGGTATGAAAATAAATGTCACATTCTTCACAATGTGCTTCTTTCACATTGTGTGCCTGTATCAAAATATCTTGTGTACTTCATAAATATATACAACTACTATGTACCTACAATAATTAAAAATAAAAAAATTTAAAATTAAAATTTATTTTAGATTCAGTGTGTACATGTGCAGTTTTTTTTTAATTTTTTTTTACAAAAGTATATTGCATAATGCTAAAGTTTGGGCT
Organism: Saimiri boliviensis; assembly: GCF_048565385.1. Classification (NCBI taxonomy): domain Eukaryota; kingdom Metazoa; phylum Chordata; class Mammalia; order Primates; family Cebidae; genus Saimiri; species Saimiri boliviensis. The sequence continues at coordinate 61,923,410 of NC_133457.1, read as the reverse complement.
TCTGTTGATCTCATCACCTGTATAGTGTACTGTGAATACAATACCCACTAGGAAGTTTTTTCGCCCATGCCCCATCTCTCTGCCTCTCTACTTTTGAAAACCCCAGCGTGTATTGTTATTATTTTTATGTCCATATATTCCCAATAGCTCCCACTTATAAGTAAGAACATATGATATTGGGTTTTCTGTTTTTTATGTTAATTCATTTAGGAGAATTGCCTCTAGCTACATCCATGTTGCTGAAAAAGACATGATTTTTTTCTTTTTTATGGCTGCATTGCATTCCATGTTATAGAAGTACCACAATTTCTTTATCCAATCCACTGTTAATGGGTACCTAGGTTGATTCTATGTGTTTGCTATTGTGAATAGTGCTGTGATAAACATGCAAATGTAGGTGTCTTTTTGGTAGACTGTTTTATTTTTCTTTCTTTGGTTATGTACTCAGTAATGGAATTGCTGGGTGGAATAGTGTTCTATTTATTTCTGTGAGAAATCTCCAAACTGCTGTCCACAGGGGCTAAACTAATTTACATTCCCACCAACAGTGTGTAAGTATTCCCTTTCCTCTGTGATCTTACCCCCATCTCTTATTTTTTGAATTTCTAACAATAATTATTCTGACTGATATGAGATGGTATCTCATTGTGGTTTTTATTTGCATTTTTCTGATGATTAATGATGTGGAGCATCTTTTCATGTTTATTGGCTGCTCATATTTTTTTTTTTTTTTTTTGAGAAGTGTCTGTTCATGTCCTTTGCCCAGTTTCTGATGGGGTTATTTGTGTTTTTCTTGTTGGTTTGCTCAAGTTCCTTATAGATTCTGGATATTAGACTTTTTTTTTGTATGCATAGTTTGCACATATTTTCTTCTATTCTGTAGGTTGTCTGTTTTCTCTGTAGATTGTTTCTGTTGCTGTGCAGAAGCTCTTTGGTTTAATTAGGTCCCAATTGTTGATGTTTGTTTTCATTGCATTTCTTTTGGAGACTTGGTCATAAACTCTGCCTAAGCTGATGCTCAGAAGAGGATTTTCTTTCAGGGCTGTTATAGCTTGACCTCTTATATTTAAGTTGTTAATCTATCTCTAGATAATTTTTGTATATGGTAAAGTGTGGGGGTACAGTGTCATTCTTTTACATATGGTTAACCAGTTATACCAGCACCATTTATTGAATAGGAAGTCCTTTCCCCATTGCTGATATTTGTCAACTTTGCCAAAAATCAGTTGGTTGTAGGTGTGTAGCTTTATTTCTGGGTTCTCTATTCTGTTCCTTTGGTCTATGTGTATATTTTTGTATCAGTACCATGCTGTTTTGGTTGCTGTAGGCTTGTAGTATAGTTTGAAGTTGGGTAATATGATACCTCTAGATTTGTTCTTTTTGCTTAGGACTGTTTTATGTTTTTGGGGGGTTTAATATAAATTTTTGAATAGTATTTTCTAATTATGTGAAAAATGATGTTGGTAGTTTGACAGGAATAGTGTTGGATCTAAATCACTTTGGGAAATATGGACATTTTAAAAATATTGATTTTTCCAATCCCTGAGAATGGAATGTTTTTCTATTTGTTTGCGTTGTCTCTAATTTCTTTCAGCAGTGTTTTGTAGTTATTCTTGTAGAGCTCTGTTACCTTTTTGGTTTGGTGTATTCTCAGGTATTTTATTTTCTGTGGCTATTGTAAATATAATTGTGTTCTTGATGTGGCTCTCTGCTTGAACGTTATTGGCATATAGATGCCACTGCTTTGCTGTTTATCAGATCTATGAGCCTTTTGGCAGTGTCTTAAGTGTTTTCTAAGTGTAGAGTCATATTATCAGTGAAGAGAGATAATTTGACTTCTTATTTTCCCATTTGGATGCCTTTTATTTCTTTCTCTTGCTTGATTACTCTGGCTTGGACTCCCAATACTATGTTGAACAGGAATGGTAAAAGTGTGCATCTTTCTCTTGTTCCAGTTCTCAAGGGGAAATGCTTGCAACTTTTACCCCTTCAGTATGAATGGCTATGAGTTTGTCATAGATGGCTCTTATTATTTTGAGGTATGTTCCTTTGATGCCTAGTTTGTTGTGGGTTGTGATCATGAAAGGATGTTGGATTTTATCAAATGCTTTTTTCTGTGTCTATTAAGATGATCTGTGTTTTTTGTTTTTAATTCTGTTTATATGGTGAATTATTCATTTACACATGTTGAACCAAACTTGCATCCCAGGAATAAAGCCTACTTTACTTGATTAGGGTGAATTAACTTTTTGATGTGCAGTGGATTTTGTTTGCTTGTATATCTTTTTTCTATATAAAAATTAAAATAATCATATCTGCTTCTAAAAGTACCTATTGACATTTTTATAAAAATATTGTTAAATTTAGAAATTAATTTAGAGATGTTTGACATTATTATGATGTCGAATCTTCCTATACAGTAAACTGATATGCCTTTTCATTGTTTCAAATCTTCTTTTGGGTTAGTTACTAGAATTTAAAGGTTTTCTTATTTTAGTTATTGAACATTGCTTGCTAAGACTATGAGTAATTATTTTATATTATTTCTCATGTAAATGAGGCAATTTCTTTCATTATATCTTCTAACTTGAGTATTGATATACCTGAAAGTCACTGATTTCTATATTTTAAGTTTGTTCCTTGCTAACATAGAAAAATTCATTGTCATAGTTTCTCAGCCAATTTAAGGGGGAAGATACTCCAGGTATACAATAAAATCATTTGTACACAGTGAAAGTGTTACATCATTCTTTCCAGTTTTAATCCTGCAGCATCATTTGTTGTTTGATCACACTGGGCAGGACCTAGAGAATGATGTTATGTGCTAGTGGTGATAGTGGATGTCCTCATCTCATTCTGACTTGGTGTTTCTCTATAAGCATGAGGCTGGCGTTTGGGTTGAAAAGAGCATCTTTAATCATGTTAGAGTAGTATACTTTTAGAAATTTGTATGGAATATTTTTATTATTTATTTATGCATATTAGGAATGGTTAACAAATTTTGTCAAATGACATTTCATTGTCTACAGACAGAATCTCGTTTTTCTCTTTACTTATACAAATATGGTAGAATGTACTAATAGATCCTGATACTGAACCATCCTTGAACAAACCTACCTCATCAATATGTATTGCTTTTGTGCTGCTAGAATGTCTTTCCTAATATTTTAATATGTATTTTTACACTGATACACATAAGTAAAATCCACTTAAGTTTTTCTGTTTTGGGCCATCTTCATGATCTTTATCAAAATTTGCTATTAATATTAAAATCATATAACTTTTAAAAAAATGTAAATATTTTCTTTCTCTTTTTAAAAAAATCTTTTTCATATTTTGAAACACTTTATCTGCAAATGACCTAGACTTAGAACTCTTTTCAGAGTTTTTCTCTAAATTTGTTTTTCTCTAAATTTTCTTTGAAAATCAATCTATTTAGAATTTCTTCATTTCCTGACATAACTTTTTATTCTTAGGAAAATACATATTTCATTCATCTTTTCATAGAGTTAAGTAATGAAGTCTAGTGTTGTCCTTTAAAATTTTTTCACTTTATTTATCCTTTTCTATTTCATTTTTTTGGTAAAATTATTTTTGTAATAAAAATTTTTCCAAGTTTTTTTAATTTTTATAAAAAATTTATTCTCTGTCTTCAGAGTAAAGGGTTAAATCGATCTCAGTCAGGCCTCTCTTGCTAACTCTGTCAGGCAGTCCTCTTTGGCCCCTGTTTGCCTTTGGCTCAGAATAATTTTGTGGAGTGGTATAGTAGGAGGGCCAGACCAGGGCCCTCTAAAACCTATGGCCTAGAGTAGGCCATCGTTTTGCTTGGGTCTAGGATAGTACTGTCATCCACACATCAGAAGAGTTAAAATTAAAGACTGACAATATCAAGTATGGGTGATCAGGCAGGGCTTCTGGAACTCCAAACACTGCTGGTAGTAAATTGGTGTGTAAATGGATGTAAATACTTTGGAAAACTCTTTGGCAGCATCAAATAAAGTCTGTGACAGAAATTCTACTCTAGGTATCTACCCAACAGAATTCTATACATATATATGCTAAAAGTCAGTACAATAATATTTGTAGCATTATTGTTCATAGTAGTCCAAATTGCAAATACACCAAAAGTCCATCAGCATTAGAATGAATAAATAAATTGTGGAATATTCATTCATTAAATCATTCATAAAATAGAATACTATACAGAAATAAAAATGAATGAGATACATGTGACAATGTGGAAAAGTCTCACAAAATTGAACTGGAGAAATATGACCCAAAATAATATGTTCTGTGTAATTTCGTTTATTAAAAACTCAAACATAGGCAAACTAACGTCTGGGGACAGAAGTCAGGTTTCTTTTGAGGAGGAAGGAGAGGCTGCTAACTGGGGGCACTTGCAGGGGATTTCTGGTATGTTGGTAATGTTGTATTTCTGAATCTGGGTAGTTGATAGATAAGTGTTTTTCTGTGATGAGTCATCAACCTATACGTGTGTAATTTTGAACTCTTCTATACATATGCTATAGCTCAATAAAAAGATCATTTGACAAAATCCTGCATTCCCATATTTATTGGATTTTCCCTGTCCTGGGATGATCATCTTTCTTTGGCAACTCTTCTGACTCTTACTCTCTTGTGTTTTCTTGCTTAAGGAACTGAGGAAGTGGAGGGCTCTGTGTCCACACTCGGAGATGGCTGGGTATGAATGCTGCAGCCCTATACAGATGACCTGCCACATTTTCCCTCCTGGTAGTTCTGGGAGGACCATGTAATTTAGGATAAGAGGGCCAGACGTTGACTGGATGGCTTCATTGAAAATTAGGCAGATCTGTAGAGCCGGTACAAGCTTTTGTGCAGAAACAACAACAAAGTCCAAATTGGAGTGGCTGAGTCAGGTATAAAGAGTGAGTACTAACTGAAGGTGGGAAATGAAGCCAGCAAGTCAGGAGCCAGAACAGATGGAGCTGGGGTTGAGTACAAAGGTAAAGCATGAGGTGAGGATTGATTGAGGTAGTCATTGCTGCCTCCTTGTCGGTGCACAGACCATTCATGGAGCAGGCTGGGAGAGGATGCAGGGGCCAAGCACCTGACCAGTGACACTTTCCATATTTTAATCCTGCAAATGGTTTTGAAACAATATTTGTTCTAAGCTCGGACTTCAAAATTTATAAAAACAAGTGTATGCTCGTGACAGCATGAGCAGTATCCATTGAATGGAACACCTGGAGGTTAGCTGTCTGCTCTAGGGAATTAAAATAAAGGATTTCTGGCAAGGTGCTTCTATCAATTGCTACCCATGGTGCAGTTAGAGCTTAAAATAGCACAAGGGGCAGGAGTGGGAGTTGTATTAAACTTTGTTTGTCTTTGAATTTATTTAGGGTCAAAGTAAAATGCAAGAGAAAATGTTTTGCAAAAACCAGGAAGTCAGAAAGTATTTTTATTCCAAAACCATTCAGTTGGTGTTAAAATGTCAATTAAATCAGCAGATGGTTAGCTATCCTTCTTTCTAAGATCAATTATGTAATTTCAGAATTAAAAGGCTGACAAATCGAGCATACATATATTCAATTGCTTCATTTAAATATATGAGACATGTCTTTAAGTCAACTTTATAAATATTTGCCTGCTTGTCCCACCTATCCCCCAAACCCTCCAATATGCTTGGAAATGAAACAGCCATGGGACTAGGGCATGGGAATGACTTCATTTGGTTTTTCTTGGACTGACTGTACTATTAGCTCAGCTTTTCTACCTGATGGATGATGTTTCTTTTTTAAATGGTGTTGCAAAATGAAAAAAAGAAAAACAAGAGACTTGTCCAAAGTCACTGACATAGATATTGGCAGAACTAGAACTAGAATTCAGGCATTCTTGTTGTAGCCACTGAGGATTTATTCATTGGATGAGTTTGACATGGGGTCTTGCACAGATACACCTGTTCACTGCTTAAATCGTCAAGTCACAGAAAAGCATTTAACAGTCACAAGGAAAGTCCAATCTGGAGAGGACACAGTAACAGAAGCCAGTGTGTCTTATTTATTGGTGTTTAGACCTAATCTGGAGATAGCAAGGAAGTAATAGAGGCTCTTATCTCTGACAGAAGCCGGGCAGGGCAGGTCAACAAATTATGAGAGAGATAGAAAACAACAAGGGACACTGGCCTCATCTGGTTCTCTTTTTATTTATTCTTGACAAATGTGATTTATGAATCCCAGATCTCTTGTCCTATTAGAGAAAGGAGCTATCTGCTTTGTGCCCTGACACTATAATTTTGCTCTAAGCCATTCTGTCTATTCTTATGCATTTCCTGGCCACATTTGTACACCCACTTGTCAGTTCCATAAATCATTCTAGATAAGCAAATCCTTCTCTTAACCTTTGGAAAGATAACATGACCAATATTTTCTGAACACATTCTTGCCAGGCTTGCTTTGGGGAGATAAATGTGGCCTCTCTTGATGGTGCATCACTACACAATAGAGTGATTTATGAAGCGGGAGTGGGGCTCGTTCATCGTGGCTTACCCAGAGACTTTTCAAATGTCTTTTTTTTTTTTTTTTTTTTTTAAGAATCCTGGTGAGTTATACGAAGACATAGTATGGGTATTTGACAAAGACCTTGTGGTCGGGATTTTTGCAGCTCTTTTTATGTACCAAAGTGGTGTTAAAATGTGAAAGTTTTAATATAGTCACTTGAATTATCCAGATATTCTTTTTGAGGGATATGAAAGTTAGTTATATATTTTTTTCTGTATGTTTACATAGATGCCACCAAAAGTAGCCTCTTTCTATCTTCCATATATTTGCAGTCTGCCTCTAGGATAAAGAAAACTCTACTAAGATTCAGAGAAAAAAAATGAAATGTATATGGCCCATGGGAAGAGTGCTTTACTACAACATAACCATAATATTGCACATTAATAGAAAACCACATCCAGCATAAACTTCAGAAAAGAAAAACGTGTCGTGGTGGAGACACAGGCTGTGGAGCCAGTAAGGATGGGTTTGCATCCCTATTTGTCAATGGAGTGAACTTATGGCAAGTGTCTATCTTGAGTTCACCTTTTTTGCTTCCTAATAAAATGAGTATAATGTATATCTTGGTCTTGTAAGGATTAAGAGACAACATCCTGGTTTTCAGTGAAGAATATTTTTTCCACTTAGGTATGGAGAATGAGGATGATCATCCCATTCCTCAGTTTATAGTATATGGTCTCCTTATTTCCTGCACGACCTCTCTTTTATTATTTTATTTATTGTCCCCTAATTTCCCATTCCCAATCCCGTTTCCTGTTCCCAGTGGACACTCGCTCTTGTGTGTCATTCCAGAGGCTTACTGGGCTTCGGATGTAAACTCTTATAAGCCAGGGAAAATTGGAGGCGCCTGCATCACGGTCTTCAAATCATCCCATCTGCTGCCCTGTGCTTAAGAGCTGGGAAGCTGAGCTTCATTCAGTTCCAGGGCTGTCTTTAATTCAGTTCAATCCACAGAATCTATGGAATGCCACGTGATACACTTCAGTGTTGGCAGAATGAGGTTAGGGCCTCATTTGTTTCAAGACATAAATACACACACACATATGCACTCACACACAGAGGATATACATATATATGTATACATATAAACATATAAATGTACATTCTGAAACAAAGTATATGCATGTAAACACATACAAAGTATACACACACACATATACACACATACATATATATGGTTTTTTTTTCTTTTCCTTTTAAAAGGATATCATGGTATTTTTGTTTTTCATAGCATTCAGTTAGGCTTTTTATGTAGATCTGCAGGTTTTTTTTTTTTTTAATAGTATTCCTTTTTTTTTCTTTTTGCTGCTGGAATAAGGAAAGCCCTTTCTGGATATGATCTCTACCATTTGTTGGGGTGGAAATTGATGCCCTTGGTCCTGTTCTAAGTCCATGCAGGCTCTACTGGAATTTTCTTTGGAGGTGAATAAATGTGAATAATTCCCAGCCCAGTTCATTCTGGGTCCCTTGGCAGGGGAAAGATGGAATCATGGAATATATATATTTTTAACTTCCACTGTCTTTTTTTTCTTAAACAAATGGGGTTCAACAATCTGTAGTCTGCATTACCTGCTGCTATTAGAGCATAAAGGGGGCTTCCTTTCTTGGTGACCTTTTCTCCGCAAATTGTCAGTTTCACCCTGTCTTCCTCTAGGGCTGTTTTCTTGGAGTTGCAGGTGCAATCAGGTTTAGAAAGGAAGATTCGGAGGGAGGTGGGAGTTGGGAGAGTGGGTGGGTACAGCACCCTGATTGCCACAAAACCAGCTGGAGCAATAGCAAGTTTTGTTTTGTACACTTCGAAGCTATTAGCAGATAAAGGTTCCCAATTTTGTTTAATTTTAATTATAGAGTCTACTTTATAAAATGACTTTCATGTCTTTAATTCTGTTTAATTAGATGTTTATATTGCCAATATTTTTCTTTATTATTATTGTTTTGTCAGTAGTTTAACTTTTAATCTCTTTGTGCCATTTTATTTCAGGTGTCCTTTCTTATATGTAGGATATAGCTGGGTTTACTTTTTAAAACAATCTGAGAATTTTTCTTATTTGGAAGAGGAATTTAACACATTCAATTTATTTTTCAAAATTATTTGTTTATGTAGGTACATAGCAGGTGTATATATTTATGTGGTATATAAAATGTTTTGATACAGTCATACAATGCATAATAATCCCATCAGGGTAAATGGGTTATCATCACCTGAAGTATTTATTCTTTCTTTATGTTACAAACATCTCACTTAAACTCTTTTAGTTACTTTAAAATGTACAATAAATTATTGTCAACTACATTCACCCTGTTGTACTGTCAAATTCTATGCCTTCCTCATTCTACCTAACTGTATTTTTGCACCCATTAACCATTTCTACTTCCCCTACCTCAACTACCCTTCCCAGTTGCTGGACCATCCTTCTACTCTCTGTTTCCATGAGCTCAATTGTTTTGATTTCTAGCTCCCACAAGGAAGTGAGAACATGTGAAGTTTGTCTTTCTGTGCCTGGCTTGTTTCTCCAGTTCCATCAATGTTGTTCCAAATGTCAGGATCTTGTTCTTTTTTATGGCCAAATAGTATTCCATTGTGTATATGTACCACATTTTCTTTATTCATTCATCTATGGATACTTAGGTTGCTTCCAAATCTTAGCTATTGTAAACAGTGCTTCAATAAACATGAAAGTGCAGATATCTCTTCAAATTACCAATTTCCTTTCTTATGGGTGTATACCCATTAGGGAGATTGCTGAGTCATATGGTAGTCCATTTTTAGTATTTTGAGCAACCTCCAAACTGCTATTCATAATGGGTACATTAATTTACCCTCCCACCAACAGTGTACAAAGATTCTCTTTCTCCACATCCTTGCCAGCATTTGCTATTGCCTGCCTTTTGGATAAAAAGTCACTTTAATTGGGCTAAGATAATATCTTATTATAGTTTTAATCTGTATTTCGCTGATGATCAGGGATGTCGCACACCTTTTTATATGCTTGTTTGACATTTATATGTCTTCCTTTGAGAAATGTCTATTTAAATTTTGTATTCATTTTAAAATCAGATGATTCTATATATTTTTCCCATTGAGTTGTTTGAGTCCCTTATATATTCTGATCATTAATCCCTTGTCAGATGGGTAGTTTGCAAACATTTGCTCCCATTCTGTGGGTTGTCTCTTCACTTTATTAATTGTGCTGAGCAGATACTTTTTAACTTGATATGCTCCCACATGTCCATTTTTGCTTTGGTTGCCTGTGCTTGTTAGTATTACTCAAGAAATCTTCGCTTAGACCAATGTCCTGGAGAGTTTCCTCAATGTTTTCTTTTCATAGATTCATAGTTTGAGGTCTTAGATTTAAATCTTCAATCCATTTTTATTTCACTTTTGGATATGGCAAGAGATAGGATGTCTAGTTTCACTCTTCTGCTTATGGATATCCAGCTTTCCTAGCACCACTGATTGAAGAGGCTGTCCTTGCCTCAGTGTATGTTCTTGGCACTTTTGTTGAGGACGATAACTCAGGCCATTTTTGTTCTAATTGAAGTATTTAGTGTTTTAACAGCTTTCTTATCTGCTTGTTCATCTGCATACTTTCTTTACTTTTAATTTTCCCAATCACTTGTTAATAATATGTCATGCTTTCAGTTTTGCTTTTGTAGTTCAACTTTTCTAAGGCACATTAATGCATTAATCTCTATTTTTTCAATTTTAAAGTTTAAGATCAATTCAATGATTATGTCTTTCCCAAGTTATTCTTGGAACTGAAATTGCTTACATTTATCTCATTTATCAGACCATTTCCTGATTTTTGACACTCTAGGATTATAAATCAGATTATTATTACTATTTAATCATTTTAAAAATATTATGCTGTGTATAGTTTTGATCCTCTTCTTTATGACCATCAAAACAGAAATTAACTCTGATTTTGTGTTTGTAGTTCCTTGGCCTATTTTCTCACATAAAACAATGGCTTCTTCATTTTTCCAGGTAGTTTTAAATTTCAGCCCTTATTTTAGCCTATTAATTTTCAGGTTGATTTTGCATTTTTCAAACAGAGTTGATACATTCTTATATTTTAAAGAAAGCACAAATCAGGCTTATACAAAGAGCTTTTTTTAAAAAAAAATATTTCTTATCAGCTTCTTCCAAATGTTTGGTATGTCTCTGAATCTTGTAGGTAATAGAGGAAAAGATGAACGAAAAATGGTTGGGAGGCCAAGGTGGGCAGATCATGAGGTCAAGAGATTGAGACTATCCTGGCCAACATGGTGAAACTCTATCTCTACTAAAAATACAAAAATTAGCTGGGTGTGGAGTGTGCCTGTCGTCCCAGCTACTCAGGAGACTGAGGCAGGAGAATTGCTTGAACCCGGAGGCGGAGGTTGCACTGAGCCAAGATTGTGCCACTGTACTCCAGCCTGGTAACAGAGTGAGAATCCATCTCCAAAAATAAATAAATAAATAAATAAATAAATAAATAAATAAATAAATAAATAAAAAGGCTCCTATGTGTTTGGTGGGGGAGAATCTGATGACTCTGTTGTCATTAGAACATTCCATTATTTTGGGCATGTTAAATTCCTGGTATCTCCTAAAATAATCCTCTGGTGCCATCTAAGGTTTAGAGCTCACAAGAGAGTTCAAAGCTGGAGATGTAAATGTAGTTGTCACCTACCTATAGGTTCCTACTAGAAACAACAAGACTTGAGTTTATCAGGGGAGGGTATAAGGAGAAAAGTAAAGATCTGGTCCTGAGTAATGCCAACATTTAGATTTGGGGTAGAAGAGAAAAGATGTGCAAAGAAGCAGAGAAGGAGTTAATAATGTAGGAAGAAAATGAGGGATGATGTATTACAGAATCCAAGAAAGGATTCTGCAAAGGATACAAGGAATCTGAACAAGTATTCTTATTCTATAATAGGGTTCTGTTAAAGGCTACTCTTATTTGTTTAGGTGTACCATTAAATTGGCCTTTTAGACAACATGGATTTGCTAGAGTAAGTCAAATTCACTGAGCCACATATAAAATTGAACATGAACTTGCTGGAATAAAGTGAATAGCCATTTACTTAACGTTGGAATATCAGGAAAAAATTCACCTGCCTTATCTCCAGCATCCCTTATTCATCCTGTGAGAATAGATAGCATCATGTTTTTGGATTAAAGGGTAGAGCAGTTGAGATAAGGATTTAAAAGACGCTATATTGTGTCTAAACATCTTCTATTTCTTGAACAATGTATAGCTCATCCTTTTAAGCTAGTTTAGAGAAAAGAAAGTTACTGAATACTCAGAATATCAGGCTTGGGGTCTAAATAGGAAGAAAACCAAAATGGTATTTTCTAGGGCCCCTTCAGGCTCATTTCCGTGATGGTGGGCACATGCCCCCATTTTCACGGAGGGCAGTGACCTGATACATGGCTTCTAAATCCTCCGACATTCCAGATTCTGAAAGCTTACTTTTTCTCTTCCAAGCTCCTTCTCCTTTCCAATAAGATGGATTCAGTGCTGCATCTTTTCTTGTCTTGTTTTCTTCATTGAAATCTGTGTCTGTTTTGCCTCCTTCTGCCCTGAGTGTAGGGGAAGTGGGGGAAGCATGTTCCCTGGTTTCTGTCTTACACAGGTGGGTCTCACAGTCTGGAGCATTACCACAGTACAGGAAGGGTATTTAAAACATTCTGGAAATTCACAAACATGACAAATATAGAAAGTAGAGTGAACCCTAATAAGGTCACCTAAAGCTTCAGTTGTGGGAAAACTAAAGACCGCTTAAGAGAATAGGTCTGGATGCAGTTCCGTAATCATTCTGTGTTGTTTGCTTTCATGAGATTTTGAAACGAGCTTCTATTTTGCTAAAAAGAAAGAAAAACATTGATTTCTACAGTTTGATTTTTCAAAGATGTGAGAATAACAAATAAACATGAATCTTGTTTTATTTTCTTCTTTTTGTTTAGTTTTTTTTTTTTTTTTTTTTTTTTTTCCCCAAATGTCACTGTCTGGAATGGACTCTGAGATGGTAATTTGAATGCTGGAGGTTTTCTGGTGCTTCTCTTGGAAAGAAGAACTTTGGCACAACTTTAGGAGTGGCCGTTCCCTGTGGCTGAGGGCAGTGCTTCTCAAGGGGCATAAACGAGCTGTCAACAGCCAACACTCCTAACAGTTGGTTTGGGAGTGGGGAATGTACCTCGGTTCTACAGGGGAGATCTGGATAGTGTACCACAGAATCCCCTACAGTCTATCAAAATAAATCTGCTTATACAGATTATATAAGCAATTTATAGTGAGTGCATAGTTGCAAGCAGTCCTTCAAGATTAGGAAGGAATGTCAAAGTTCTTGTTTAGTTAGAACTAAAACAATGGAGGACTTCTCTGCAGTGGTATCATCAGCGAATTTCTCTTTTTTTCTTGCTTGCTGTCATACCAATGAGAATTGAGTAGGTCAATGTGGTAACTATATTTTAGCACCACCCAACAATTTAATGTCTTACTGCTCTGTACTCAGGTGTTCAATTCATAGTCTAGGCTGACCAGTGGGTGGCATGATGCTTAGAAAAACTTTTTGGGACTCCTTTTTCTTATAACAGAATTGAGGCCGTGTGATCTCCACTCACATGTCTCTTTCCTGCTCCATTAATAACACCATCATTAGCTCAAAAGCATTCCGAGTGTTGTCATAATGTTTGGAAAATTTTGAAATTTTAAACTTTAGGCTGAGAAGTTAGCATTTACTTGGACCAGAATGGTTTGTGTTTTCTGAAGTCCCTATTGTTAGTTGCAGCAAAAGGGTAATTTCAAAAATTTATTTTTACGCGTAATTATTTTTAAAATATTTCCTTTTAGCAGCTCAACTAGGAAAGAAACTCTGAAATTAGCGTTCTTCTAACAGCAGCAGTCAGAATTATTTATCTCATTTCCTGTGTCCAATTAGCAGCTAGTCTTCTAGGACAGTACACTTTTAGAGAAGGAAAATAACAAGCATTTATTGAGCACCTATTATGTGGTCAACACAATTAACTCGAGTCTCATCAGGAGCCTGTTTTGTGTTCACCTTGCAGAATCAGAATAAATTTTCACCTAGAATTTGGTTTGAATATTGAGGCTAGTGAATCTGCATACCAAGAAAATTTGAAAGAAAGTTTATTATTCAAACAGGGGACTCCTAGAGGAAATTGAAAGGCACAAGCAGGTCTAGGCTAGCTTAGGAAAAGCAGGAGTGGATTGGGCCATTACAGTGGCTAGCAGGTGGGCGTGGGGACAATTTCCTGCCAGTGCTATGGGAGGAGTTGCATGCAGTGGCTCTCTTACCAGCCTGACCATATGTGGGGCCAAAGAAGGAGTGGGTGAAGCTTAAGAAGTCAGTAGTCAAACATAAAAAATGGAGTCAGACTCTATCACAGAACTTAAAATGCAATTAGTGGGAGCTCCGTTTCAAAAAGGAAGTTGCTTAGGGGTCCCACAGTCACTGAATAGTGGAGCAAGAAAGATTCAAAATCTGTGATATTTCCAAATCCCATTTAATATATGTATATACATATATAAATATATGCTCTAAGAGTTTTATATATTTATATAAAAATGAACCATAATTATATATATTATATAATACATAATATATATAATTTTTATATACTGTATCTATAATTATATACCTGTAATTATATATAGATGGCATTATATATGTAATGTTCTATAAGGGTTATATAAGGGTTGTATGCCTGATAGAAGAATGAGTGATGAATAAAACTACCATTTCCAAAATGTGTGAGCATTTCTTGAACATATTTATTTATACTTTGTAAGTAAGTATAAATAAAGGAGCTTCATTTAAATAAGATTGGAAAATGCTGGGTTGAAACCATTAAACCGTTTTTTCTTTTTTAACAGAACTTATGTGTTGCGAATCTTCAAGAGGAGCATGAAGAATGTCCCAATTTATTTGACCATGAAACACTCTTTTTCCTAGCAATACACTTTTGGGAAATGCTGGTTACACTAATTCCACTTGCTTTTATGTACATGGAATTAAGAGCCTTCCAGAAACATGATATCAATGTGTAGATAATCCTCCATCTACTTTATTGTTTAAAAAGTAATAGAGCTTTTCTTTTATTTTCCAATTTGCATAAATGAAAGGGCAGTCAAAAAGAACCTGCAACTTTGCATTTGTAGATCGCAGTTAACACTGTGACACTTATTCTTCCAGAAATTAAAAAAATATATTTATAATTACCAAAATATGAGATTATACTTTATTTTGTGCCCTGATTTTTCACTGAATAATATGTAATTGACAGATTTTAATTTCGAGACCATACACCCAGTAGATTATTTTAAATTGTTGTTTCGATGTGGTTTATTTAATTCATTCCTTATTGTTGAACTTTTGTCTGCATTGTGACTATTAAAATATGACCATTATTAAAAATGGTGCTGTAATAATTGTTCCTGCTGCTAAATCTTTACATACACCCCTAACAACATCTTTAGGATAAATCTTGGGGCCATTACACTTTCTCATTCTTCAGTTTTCTCAACTGTAAAATGGGACCTTTAATAGCATCAGTGTCAGACAGCTGATATGAGGGTTAAAATAAGTATTCCCTGTGCATGTGTAGGTCGCAGCCTAGCACTTATCACTCAGGAGGTGTTGCTGATTCTTATTTTATCGCCACACCTGGTAATTTGTAATCTTACCTGGCTGTGCTTATTATTCCCTTGATTTACCTGGTTCCTCAGCTGCAGGTCAGCTGCCGCAGCCCTCACTCCCACAAGGCCATCCTCTGTGCTAAATTTATCCTGGGTCCAAGTAAGTCCAAGGCTGCAGGGGCCTGAAGAGGGAGATCTGGGGAAGTTGTGACTGTTACAGACGTACCTCAGCCTCACAAGAGTCAACAGGGACTGAGCCAACAGGAGAACTCCCCAGCTAGTTCCCTGTCATGATTTTCCCGCCCCCCAACCCAACAACCCACATGTTTCTGAACTTAAACCCTGGAAGGGTAAGTATTAGGTGGGTGCCTTGCTTGCATTAGCCCCTCTCTCTTTGTAAAAGGAGAAATATGGTGTGTTTGTGATTATTTTTTTCATTGGTGCAGAGTTCTCTTTATCACCACAACTGAAAAACCATAATTGGGGTGTGGAGTGAAAGGCCATTTTACCTTTAAGGCCTAGAACACTCCCTGTGTTTGTTCACAAATCTCTTCTTGTGAACTATCAGAATGGGGGAACTGGGGGGGTCCCCAGCAATTCTAATTGTGATCAGGCTTGCTACACTGGAAACAAATGGAGGGCTGGCCCCAGGCTGGCTCTAACAAGGTGCCGTTTGGGTTGAAAAGGTCTCTTATTCACTCTCTTGGGACGACTTTTCCAAACACTGATGATGCAGTCTCTCCTCTAGTGGCTCAGGTCTGCCTGGTGATCCTGTTCCCACTGCTGTCATTCCAACAGCTTTGCCACAGCCCTTGTGTTTATTCTTTCTTTAGACCTAACTTCACAACATGGAGGAATTTGGATAGTGCCTCAAGTTTTTGGTCTGAACTTGCTTTAAACCACTTTAACACTGACCTGTTCAGCCTGGATTTGTCCCTTCAAACTGCTGCCCCCCAGCCACCATGTGACTTCTGGGAAGCCCCTCCTGTCTAAACAGAAGACCTCTTGCCTTTCTGTCTACTTGTGGTCATCCTGGCCCTTCCCCTCTTAGCTAGGAACTCTGTCCTGTGAGTAAATGTTTAGCCACAGAAATAGAACAACCTTAACCAGTGGCCTCCAGTTCCCTTGGATCCTCCCTCTAATGTCTGCTACTGTGTGTACGATCACTTCTTGCTTTTCTCCCATGGCAGACTGGGTTAGATATCCACCCATGAGCCAATAGTTGGTGGTTAGGGAAGCTAACAGTTTCAAACATGGCAATATTCATGGAAATCATGTACGTGGGGGAGAGAGGGGAAGGGGAAGTTCTGTGAAGAAGGAGGATGGTTCTTGGCAGACCATCCCTTATTGATCATTACAGTGATAAACTTTTAGATTGGTAGGAGAACAGGTGCTAGGCATTAGTCATCTTTTGCTGCAGTTAACAAACAACTCAATTTTCAACAGAATGAAACCACTTATTTCTTTCTGACATTACATGAAATACACAAGTTTGCTGTGATTGTGGAGAGCTTTCCTGGCCTCCAGGTATCTTGTCATCCCAGGACTCAGGCTAAAGGAGTAACCTCTATTTTCATACTGCTCTTGTAGAAAAAGGCAAAAATGCAAGAGGGTAATCTGAATAAGCTCATTTAAAGTTTCTGCTCACATGTGGCAAATCCCATGTTTGTCCACATTCCACTGTCCCGTTTCAGTCATGTGGCCAGCATGAGGGGAGGGGCCCAGGAGGACTGCAAGTAGGGTAAAGAAGTATATCCTGCCGACTGGGGTGAACGCAAAGTCACGTGGCAAATGTTGTTGATGAGTCATTCTCATTATTCATTATAGGAGAGGGAGCAGGAGGTGTGAGTTAATGGGAATAAGGGCAGGATAACACGTGGAGAGTTTAAAAGAACTTAGCACTTAAGGGACTGGAGGTGTGGTAAATTGTGAGGGTGGTAGATCAAAGTGGCATATTTTTCCCCCAGTGGAGAATTTTCTGCACAGAAGTGCAAGAGAAGCCACAAGAGAGAATAACTTGACACTTTTAGCCTACATTCATTGAGAGATTACTCTGAGCAGCCACTTTACGTTTGTCAACAGTCCTCATGAGCTTCATGAAGCAGGTACTGTCATTTTTATTTTAAAGTGAGGATAATGAGGCTGATAATATATAACTTGCATAGTCATAGAGTGACTGAGTGACAAAGTTGGTATTTAAGCCTAGGTGATGGACTGCAAAGTCTTGGTTTGTTTCTTATTTACTAGATAAAGGTGTTAGAAATACCTCCTTTTCCCCCAACCCACTACCCTGTACCTCCAATAAATCCAGTAGGTATGTAGGTGGTACCTCGCCTATCCTGGAGCAGATGGTAAACGTTTGAGGTCATTGAGAGGCACAAGATGAGATCAGTCAGCTCACATTAACATTTGCCTCCAACCTGTGCTTCAGGTGTGCTGTAAGTGTTGGGCAACTTTGCAATGAATACACTGGACCTTTGGTAAGATTTTCTGCTTCTTGGCTCAAGGTGGCCAAAGCAGCCAGAACTCCTGGGGATTACATCCAGATGGTGCTTTCAGCTAGAAAACAAACAAAATTTACCTCGGTCTCTCTCTGGATCCAACAGAAGAAGTTTTGGGTTTACTGTATTCCTTGGTGGATTTGCTGACACATTTCTATTTATTTGGGGCCAAATGTTCTGAAAGCAGAGCTTGCATTGTGTTTGCCAAACATGCTTAAGAACACAAACAAAACTCATGTTTGCAAGCCTCAGATAAATGCTTCTTGTGCCTTAAATGCCATTTGGAAACCATCCAGTGCCACAGTGTATAAGCTTTCTGAACAATTCTCTGTAATGGTATATGCAGAGGATGTATATTCACAATTACATGAATGTCTTTAATTGCCTTTGATTACATGGCACACTCTGTCCTGTCCTCTTAAAGTAAGTGTTCTTTACACACCAATGGCTTCCTAAATTTGAAATAGATTCCTGTGGAGTGGAATTTTGTATAATAAAATTTTCTAATTGGAGCTGGGGTGAAAGGAGAAGGAGAAAGGGAAAGGGATACCACATTCTAAACAGATAAAAGAAAAATTCAAGTATAAATGGTTACATGCCACTGCTCGTCTCCGAAACAACTCTGTGGGCAGAGTAGAGCAGGCACATTGGCCAAGTTCCCTCTGGGTGGTGGATTTGTGCAGTCCTAAACAGTTTCTGGTGTTTCTTGGAGTCTTGTTGTGTAAATGCAGAATTCAAATGGGCTGACCATAAGTGAGACAGAAGAACATGATGGCAAGGAGTGTATTACATACTCTTCACTGGTCCCCATGGTCCCCATTATTCATCCGTACCATGCAGGCTGGGGACAGGGGTAAAAAAGACCTATAAATAACCTAGGCTATCAGATGGTGGTAGTCCACATAGAATTGATTGGATGGGGACTGGAGAGAATTTCCAAGATTTGACACTCCACACGGATGACAAGGAGTAACGGATTGGCTGTTGGTAATTCATGGTCCTTATCAGAAGGCAATGGGAAGGATGGCAACTTAGCACCATCTGGATTGACTCAAAGCTCTTCTTAGCTGGTGATGCAAGCAATAGCTGGCTGTGGTTTGCAAATTCTCCATTTTATCCTCTCTATTCCAAAAGTTTGCTTTCTCCTCCTTTCCTCAATGCTGTGTGTCTTTTAAAATTGTCTTTTAGGCAGATGATGTTGCTCTCTATAAGAATGCAACCCCACTTTCCTCACCTGTGCTCTGGTGCATGGATTTTTTTGGCTAACATATGGATATTTGTGTTTTTTTTTGTTGTTGTTGGGGGTAGTTCTATAGTGCATAGGCCCAATCTATGTTGTTTAGACTTGGGAAATGAAGTTCAATGGCTGCAAGTAAGGAGCATAGATTAATCCTTAGAAATGTATGCCATGGCAATAAAATACTATTTATTAGGCTGTGCACACAATGAGCCAAACACTGCATTAAGGGAGTCTTCAAACATTTTCTCCTCCAACAAATATACAAGATGATTATTACTCCATTTTAACCAATGAGGAGATTGCAAATCTGAGTGTACCAGTAAATATCCAGATCTGGGAATGTAATTGGATGTGTCTGACTCCAGAACACATGATCTTTCTGATAACATCAGAAGGCTAGCCTGCCTCATTTTGAAATTTCCAAGGTCTTTTTTTTTCATGTCCCATTTTTCTTTGAGTTCCTTTACCCTGGTCCCCAGTGTTCAGTGACAGGTCCTGTGTGATCCTCTAACGTCAAAGCCTGATACGGCAGCATTTGTTTATAATGTTCCATTGATGCTGTTGTTTCCTTTTTAGACTGCATTTCTGAAATAGGGTTTTGGAAGTTAGTTCCAGGTAGAGGAGCTATTCCCAAAGGGCCTTGCCAAAAGGGTCTGGAGGTGCTGCAATTCTAGCATTGGTTCTTATACAGTTTTGCCAGACAAAAATGAGGCCAAGTAAGACAATAGTCTGCAAAGAGACTGTGTAGTAAACACTAGTACCTCCCCCAGTTCCCCTGTGTTGTGCACCCATCTTCTCAGCTTCTGTGAATGTCAGCTGCTCGTGTTTCACAGATATCCATCTTTTCTGGAAAATTATCCTGGAATGAGGGAAACTATCTGGCCTGCAAAGTTATGGGTATGAGCTTCTCTTCTCTCAAAAGGGATGCCTCTGAGGTGTGGATTTCTCTCCAGACCCTTCTATATATCAGGGCTAGACCATACTCTGCCAGAGACCAGATTCTTGCTCAGCGTCTTTCTCTTGCTTTTCCTACCATCCTTCCTTCACAAGTTTCTCATGAGAGGGCTTTCACAGAAAACCACATGTACTTGATTCTTGTCTCAGGCTTTGCTTCTAGAGATGTTGACCTAAAGTAGGCTGCTGATAATGGTCTGGTCCACTCTCAGCACAGAATCTTGAATTTAATAGCTGAACAAGATCTATTTTATTTCCAACAGCTTTCCCTAACTGTATCTGAAAGGGTTATTTAGTGGATTCTGGAAACATTAAAAAGGCTGTTTTAGAATAACTGAACCCACTTTTAAAATAACAACTATATAGACTTTTCAAGAAAGTTGACTCAAACTTAAGTAATCCAACAACTATGGATACTATGTAATGGGGTCCATGTACTAATTTCTGATGTTTTTCCCCTCGACCAGATAGATTTCCCCCAAGGGCTTATTCTCTCTTGTCATCCAGTCTGTGCTTTCTTTTCTTCCATTTGTCTGGTTCTGTTGTGAGTAAATTGCTACTCTTGTCTCACACTGTTCTTATTTTTTGCTGGCATGCAAGGAAAGCAGGGTTTTCATTTCACAATGCTGAGTCTCAGTCTCTCCTTACATACTTGTTCAAAGTTTAGTTTAAATATCATTAAATGATTGGAAAAAATGCTAAGTGCTAAATCTTTCTTGTTGGGGAAATGCTTCTCTCTTTGTTTTGAGGTCTTTTGCTGTCTGGCTAGGGCCTGCATCCGTGTGCTGGAACTCCGTTATTCTGCTCTGCATTATACTCTGCCTTTTTCCTGAAATGATTCTGATCAGTCTCTGAGCTGAAAACAGATCCCTTTTTGGGATGAATCAGGGCACCACAACAATTCCTGTGTAACCTCACCAAACATCTACTCTTGTTGCAGATTAGAGGCTCTGTTGAGTTACTTCATATCCAATATACTTTGAGTAAATGTTTTAGTCTGATATATATTCTTTGAAGTTTGTAGGTTTCTGAGAATGTTGCCTGTAAAGGTTTTAAAGTCAGTTTTCTTTCTGAATGTCTTTTTGAGTTTTACAAAGTGGGCCTTAAAATCCTCCAACGAGAGGAAAAAGAGGAGAATCAGAAATTACTATTTATTGTATCTATTTTGTTTTTCAATATAGGAAAGCAATTGTTGAATTAGGCAATAGGATGGGAGACTTCTTATTTGCAAGGTCTCTTCAGCATCCCAGACCCACTGAACCAATACTCACTGTCATGCCTTTGCTCACGCCATTCCCTCTGCTTGACACCATTCCCTCTCCTTTCTACTAAACTGCATTTCATTCATGTTTCAAGAGCATGTCCCACTGTCCTTAAAAAGTCTTTTTTAAATACTGTCCAATTCTTTACATGACCTTACCCTCTTTTGAACTCCTAGAACATTATCTGTATGCAAATTGCAAATAGATGTCATTGCGTACGCATACTCTGACTCCTGGTGGCTACCACTATGTTGTGTTGAGATGATACTAGACTCAGGGTCTATCCAGGCTCATTGGGAAAAGGAAGTGCTATAAACTAAATGTTTGTGACCCCCTCAGATTAGTATGTTGAAGCCTAATCCCCAATGTGATGATGTTAGGAAGTGGGCTTTTCGGGAGGTAGTTAGATCATAAGGGTGAATCCCTCATACATGGGATTAGAGCCCTTATAAAAAAAGGCAGGGGACAGATGATCTCTCTCTCTCTCTCTCTTTCTTGGCCTTGTGAGGATACAGTGAGAAGGTGGATGTTTACAAGCCAGGAAGTGACCCTTCCAAGACACTGGATCTGCTGACACTTTGATCTTGGACTTCCCAGACTCCAGAACTATGAGAAATAAATGTCTGTTGTTTAAGCTGCCCAGTCTCTGGTATTTCTGATACAGCAGTCTGAGCTAAGACAGAAAGTATAATTAATTGGGAATGTCTCCCATAGATATCAATGGTAGGAGTAGCCCTATGTTTGACATACTTGTGTTATATCATTCATATAACAATTTTATACTTTGTCTTTTTAAAGTTATTGTTTAGAAACATAATCTATCTCTTTAGCTAAATGCATATTCACTGAGCAAGCAGACCATCTGCTTCTCTGTAGCCACAGAGCTTAGCTTGTGACACAGAAGGTATTTATTATAATGAACCATTAATGACTTGTACTGCACAAATAATATCTATAGGCTACCACAGCTTCATTGTTCTTTAGATAGATAATTGCTCTTGGAGCTTCTCTTGAGTGCTTAACCTACAACCAGGCAGAAAGGCATGGTTCAAAGAATCACAGGCATGAAACATGGTTTCACAATTAAAATAGAAAGAAAGAAGGTGAAGCTCCATTTGACTTAGAAACACTAAAAACACATTCATTTGCCTGTGGGAATTTTTGGTTTTTAAAATTTTCCATTACAAAGAATGATTTTCAAAAGAAAACTGCTAATTAAAGTGGGCTTAAAACTTAAGTTGGATTGTTTTATGGAAAACTAATTATGAATTATATCTTTATTAAATACATGTCCACAAACCCGCAAAACTTTCCAGATTGAGAAGATATTTCCCCACTAAATCTAAATCTTAGAAAAGTTTGCATCATGAAGGAAAGAAAAAGAGCATCTATTCAAAGTCCAAACTCATTAAATAACTTAGAACAAGGGTCAATATGTGAATGAGCAATCTATTTGTTTACCTTTTAAAACATTTCTGAAGTTTCTGATGTACCATATGGATGTCTATTTCTTTGGAGCTGAATAAGTTATTCACCTTGGAATTGTTATTACTAAGTCTTGGACCTCAACATTTGGTTTATTTATAGTCAACAAAATATCAGAAAATTGTGTGTCACTAATAAACATGTGATCACTAGTGGAAAGTACAGAAATTACCTGAGGATAATTTTCAGACTCATTCAGAGCTTGAAAAACCCAAGAAACCATAAAGACAAGTTTTTAGAATGGCACTTTCTGGTGAAGGTATTACCAGTACAATTTTGATTGTAATCAAAAGCCAAAAGTTACACATAATTAAGTGTCTAATAGGTGTCAGGCATCATGCCACAGATTGCATACTTACAAAGATGAATAGTTCCAAAGTAATTAGAAAGAGTATGGGTCTGACACTTCATAATCACGGATTCACATCTGGCAGTATAACTAATTGTAGAAGCCTAGGGAGTTTACTGACCTTTTCTGAGCCTCAACTTCATTATCTATAATCTAATGATGTTGACTTCAAATGCCGTTACATGAAATAGGTGAGATGAAATAGATCTGAAGACGATTGGAACAGAAACAGAAGCTGCTTGTTTAAGACTTAGGTGAGAAGCTGCCCATTGTTGGGAGAGAAAAGACTACATGATGTGGGATAGAAGCCTTTTTTGATAAAGGGAGAATATATTAGTCAGAGGTTCTCCAGAGAAACCAAACCAATAGGATCTCTCTCTCTCTCTCTCTCTCTCTCTCTCTCTCTCTCTCTCTCTTCTCATGCTTGTGGTGATGCTGATGTAAACAAACCGACTGTGCTATCAGTCATATAAAAGTATAGCACATACAGTTATGTATAATACATAATGCCTGATAATTATAATAAATGACCATGATACTGGTTTTTATATTTACTATACTATCCATTTTATCATTATTATTGAGTGTGCTTTTTCTACTTACAAAGAAACTGTAAAACAGTCTCAGGCAGGTCCTTTGGAAGTATTCCAGAAGAAGGCATTGTTATCAGAGGTAATGATGGCTGCACGCATGTTATTGGCCCAGACCTTATTTCAGGGTGAAATAAGAATGGGGGTAGAAGACAATAATACTGATGATCCTGACGCTGTGTAGGCCTAGGCTAATGTATGTGTTTATGTCTAACTTTTAAAAATATTTTTTAATTTTTTAATTTTATGGTTACATAGTAAGTGTATGTATTTATGGGGTGCATGAGATGTTTTGATACAGGCATGCAATGTATAATAATCACATCATGGAAAATGAAATATTCATTCTCTCAAGCATTTATCCTTATGTCACAAACAATCCAATTATATTCTCAGTTATTTTAAAATGTACAATTAAATTATAGTAACTGTAGTCACACTGCTGTGCTGTCAAATACTGGGCCTTACTCATCCATTCTAACTCTTTTTCTTGTGCCCTTTAACCATTCCCATCTGTCCACCAACCCCCACTGCCCAGTATCCTTCCCAGTATCTGGTAACTCCCCTCTATTTTATGTCCATGAGTTCAGTTGTTTTGATTTTTAGATCCCACAAGTAAGTGAGACCGTGTGATGTTTGTCTTTCTGTGTCTGACCTATTTGACTTAACATAATAGCCCCCAATTCCTTCTATGTTGTTGTAAATGACTGAATCTCATTCTTTTATGTAGCTGAATAGTAGTCCATTGTGTATATGTACTACATTTTCTTTATCCATTCATCTGTTGATGGACACTCAAATTGCTTCCAAGACTTGGCTATGCGGGGCAGAGCTGCAACAAACATGGGAGTGCAGATATCTCTTTGATATACTGATTTCCTTTCTTTTGGGTATATACCTAGCTGAGGAATTACTGGTTCGAATGGTAGCTCTAGTTTTAGTTTTCTGAGAAACTTCTAAGCTGTTCTCCATAGTGGTTATAATAATTTACATTCCCAACAGTGTACTAGGCTTTATGTCCTCGTCAGCATTTATTATCACTTGTCTTTTGGATATAAGCCATTTTAACGAGGGTGAAATGATATCTCATTGTAGTTTTGATTTGCATTTTCGTGATGATCCATGATGTTGAGCACCTTTATGCCTCTTTGCCATTGGTATATATTCTTTTGAGAAATGTCTGTTCAAATCTTTTGTCCATTGTTTAAATTGGATTATCAGATATTTTCCTGTAGAGTTGTTTGAGCTTCTTATAATAGTCTGGTTATTATTCCCTTGTCAGATATGTAGTTTGTAAATATTTTCCCCCAGAATGGGAGAAATGGTTTGTCTCTTTATTTTGTTGATTGTTTTCTTTGCTGTGAAGAAACTTTTTAACTTGATGTGATCACGTGTCAATTTTTACTTAGATTGCTTGTGCTTATGGGGTATTACTCAAGAAATCTTTGCCCAAACCAATGTCCTGGACATTTTCCCCAATGTTTTCCTGAAGTAGCTTCATAGTGTGAGGTTTTATAGTTAAATTTTTAATCCATATTGATTTTATTTTATTTTATTTTTTGTATATGGTGAGACATAGAGGTCTAGTTTCATTCTTCTGTATGTGGATATACAGTTTTCCAAGCACCATTTATTGAAGAGACTGTCTTTTTCCCAGTGTATGTTCTTTGGATTTTTGTCAAAAATGAGTTCACTGTAGGTGTGTGGATTTGCTTCTGGGTTCTCTATGCTGTTGCATTGGTCTATGTGTCTGTTTTTATGTCAGTACCCTGCTGTTTTGGCTACTATATTTTTGTAGTATACTTTGAAGTCAGGTAAAGTGATTCATCCAGTTTTGTTCTTTATGCTTAGGATAGCTTTGGCTATTCTGAGACTTTTGTGGTTCTATATAAATTTCAGATTTTTTTTCTATTTTTGTGAATAAGGTCATTAGTGTTTTTATAGGAATTGCATTGAATTTGTAGATCACTTTGGGTAGTATGGGATTAACTTACTATTGGGATTTAACAATATTGATTTTTCTAATACATGATCATGAAATATTTTTCCATTTTTGGTGTTCTTTTCATTTTCTTTTGTCGGTGTTTTATAGTTTTCGTAATAGAGATCTTTCACTCTTTTGGTTAATTCCTAGCTATTTAATTTTTTGTGGCTATCATGAATGGTATTACTTTTTTGATTTGTTTTTTAGATTGTTCACTATTGGCATATAGAAATGCTGCTGATTTTTGTATGTTGATTTTGTATGTTGATTTTATATGTTATATCCTGCAACTTGACTGAATTTGTTTATCAGTTCTAAGAGTATTTTTGTGGAGTCTTTAGGCGTTCCCAAATATAAGATTATATTATCTGTAAATAGGGATAATTTGACTTCTTCTTTTCCAGTTTGGATGCTCTTTGTATCTTTGTCTTTTCTGATTGCTCTAGCCCAGGGCTTCCAGTACTGTATTGGATAACGATGGTGAAAATGAGTAGCCTTGGCCTGTTCCAGATCTTAGAGGAAAGGCTTTCAGCTTTTTAGCTATTTAGTATGATACTAGCTGTGGGCATATCATGTATAGCTTTCATTGTGTTGAGCTATATTTCTTCTATACTCAGGTTTTGAGGGTTTTATTCATGAATGGATGTTGAATATTATCAAATGTTTTCTCAGCATGAATTGAGATAATCTTTTTTTGTCTTTCATTCTGTTGATATAATGTATCACACTGATTGATTTGTGTATGTTGAACCCTCCTTGCATCCCAGGGATAAATTTCACTTGGTCATGGGTGAATGATTTTTTAAAATGTATTGTTGAATTTTTAAAAACGGTTTGTGAGTATTTTGTTGAGGATTTTTACATCAACATTCATCAGGGATACTGGCCTGTAGTTTTCTTTTTCTCATGGGTCTTTGGTTTTGGTAGCAGGGTAATACTGTCCTTGTAGGGTGCGTTTGAAAGTATTCCCTCCTCACACTATTTTTCTGAATAGTTTGAATAGGATTGGGTTTAGTACTTTTTAAAATGTTTAGTGGAATTCAGCAGTGAAGCCATCAGGTCCTGGGCTATTGTTTACTGGAGGACTTTTTATTACAGCTTTAATCTCATTCTTTATTTGTCTGTTCAGATTTTCTATTTCTTCCTGGTTCAGTACTGTTAGGTTGTATGTTTCTAGGAGTTTGCTCATTTCCTCTAGATTTTCCAATTTATTGGCATATAGTTGCTAATTGTAGCCAGTAATGATCCTTTGAATTTTTGCAATATCAGTTATAATGTCTCCTTTGTAATCTCAGATTTTATTTATTTGTATCTTCTCTCCTTTTTTCTTAGTCTGGCTAATAGTTTGTCAATTTTGTTTAACTTTTCAAAAAGCCAACTTTTTGTTTCATTGATTTTTTGTATTATTTTCTTCATTTCAATTTCATTTATTTCTTCTCTGATCTTTATTATTTCTTTTCTTCAATTTCATGTTTGGTTTGCTCTTGCTTTTCTAGTTCTTTAAGATGCATTGTAAGGTTATTTATTTGAAGTTTTCATTCTTTTCTTATGTACATGTTTATAGTTATAAATTTGCCTCTTAGTACTGGAGGGATAAATTTATCCCAAGGCCCAAGGATAGACACTCCTTGGGATAAATTTACCCCTGGGATGCAAGGATGGTTCAACATACACAAATACAACATACCATAGGTGTTGGTATGTTGTGTTTCCATTATTTGTTTTAGGACATTTTCTCATTTTCTCCTTAATTTCTTTATTGACCCACTGGTCATTTAGGAGCATATTGTTTAATTTCCATTACTTGTATAGTTTCCAAAATCTATATTGTTATTGGTTTCTAGGTTTGTTTCTTTGTGGTTGGAGAAGATACATGGTATTTTTTTTTTAATACTTTAAAACTTGTTTTGTGACCTAACATATAATCTGTCCTTGAGAATGATCTATGTGCTAAGAAAAAGAATGTGTTTTCTGAAGCTGCTGAATAAAATGTTCTGTAGATAGCTGTTAGATCCATTTGGTCTATAGTGCAGATTAAATTTGAGGTTTCTTTTTTGATTTATTGTCTGGGAGATTTGTTTAATGCTAAAAATGGGGTGTTGAAGTCGACAGGTATTGGGGTATGTATCTCTCATTAGCTCTGATAATGTTGCTTTACATATCTGAGTGCCACAGTATTGAGGGCATATATATTTAAAATTGTTATATCCTCTTGCTGGATTGACTCCTTTATCATTAGATAGTGACCTTCTTTGTCTCTTCTTATAGTTCTCATCTTGAAATATATTTTGTCTGATATAAGTATAGCTACTCCTGCTCTTTTTTTTTGTTTGGGGGAAGCCAGTCTTTTTAAAACATCAAGTTTTGGTCTGCATATCCCTTTTTTTCAACACTATAATTAGATCACACAGAAATGTTGAAAGTTTGAGAATCCCTGTTGTAAATGACAAGAAAAAGACTCAGTGTCCTACAGGGACACAGACATAAGGCTAGCACCTGCTTGTGAGAATTGGCAAGTGTGCTGCAGGTTTTGCTGGGTCATGTTCAAGAGAAGAATTGGCACTCACATGTCCATAGGCTGTGGGTTTTCCTTTTAGTTGTTGAAACAGCAGAATAGGTGTGGGCCCCAGAGACTGAATGACATTGTTAGTCATCAGTAGCCCCACAGTAACAGCAGAACTTGCTTAATTAGAAGATCATGGGCACATATGTAGTTTGTATTTTCTTACTGAAGAAGTTTCTTCAACAGAAATTAACAAAATCATCCAGAACAAAGCCAGGTTCCTGGTATCCCCATTCAATCTCACTCCCTTCAATGAGGGACAACTTGGGAGCTAAAGTGAATAGAAATGTGATAAAGATTTTCAATATGGTACCACAGGAAACATTACCATTCCTTTAATTCTAGAAGGCTGCTCAACTTCAGAGAGTTAGCCCAATAATGACTTGATTGTATTGTAGCATGAGATGAGCTGAAATGTGAAATGTAAAGTAAACATTCAGGACAATGATCTTGGTGTTATGGTACATCATGAATAAGACTGAAATAGAATTTACCTATAATAAAAGGCTCTTGGTGTAGGAGGGCTAGATGACAGGCATTATGCTTTTCAGACCAGGGTTCCCAGTATTGTAAACTCTAAAATGAAAAGTAGAAATTTCTAGAAAACTGACTTACACTAAAAATGCAGGAAAATCACAACTTTTAATTTTCCTTTGTGGTCTTGATTGCTCTAAAGCATGCTGTGGCAAGGGTCTCACTTTTGTATGAACCTCCTTTAAGAAATAACTTAGAATCATAGAGCATTAGAATGAGTTAAAAGCAACCCTAGTAAGCCTTATTTATGTAAGCTTCTCCTTGACTTATGATGGGATTATGTCTTTATAAACCCAATAAGTTTATAAGTTGAAAATATCATAAGTCAAAAATTAGTATACCTGACCTACTGAATATCATAGCTCAGCCCAGCCTACCTTAAATGTGCTCAGAACATTACATCATTTGCATGGTTAACTGGGCTCAATGGTGCTGCCCCCCATTACCAGAGTATATTAGACTGCAGCCTGGGAAAATATCAAAATTCTAGATCGAATGTCCAGGTTTTACTGAATGCTTATCACTTTCATGTCATTGTAAAGTTGCATAGTAGAGTCATCATAAGTTGGGGACTATTTGTATGGGTAAATGAGAATCCATTTGTTAATGGTAGAACTGAAAAGAGAACGCCATCTTTTTGCCATTTCTCCCTAGTCACTTCCTTCTTCTTCACAGCCCAGAGTATTTTCTCTTCTAGCTTGGATGTTTTATCACTTTAGTTCAAATTTGAAGCAAATTAAACATGATGCTCTATTTCTGTTTATAGAAATATAGAAGTAGAGGTAACTTCTATTTCAAGAAGTCAATTTGAAGGCAAATACATATAAATGGGAATGTAAGAGTGATTTCACATCTATAGATACAGCGTTTTTGAAAGGCAAGAAGACAGAAATCATCAGTTATGACATGAAATGTTCTTAAATTGTATATTACAATTTTTAGGAAAGAAAACAGAAACGTGATCTGTTTACTGGGTCTCAATTTCCATATAGCTTTAAACTGTTCTGAAAAAATAAACTTCTAAAAGGCAATATAAGTTGAAAATGTTGTAAATCAAAAAGATATTGAGAAGGCAGGCCTTTCTCTGCATTTGCTACTCAAGTTATCACATGATTATACATTTTGAAACAAACAGATTATACTGCAAGTGTGGGTGAGCACCATATGAATTACTGAAAGTTGTCATATCATGAAGCTTTATTTGAAAAATATCCTGTAAAGATATAGATTTAAAAGTTTGCTTTTTCTGAATATATGTAATTTTGTGTATTAATTCCAGTCAAAATGCTTATGGAGGACTCATTTTTGAAGAGTAACAATTGTAATAGTTTATACCTTTCATGTTTTAGAGGCTTTCTTGGGAGATTCCAAATACTTAGGTTTTATTGTAAATGTTCTTTCTCATTTTACAAATTCACTTTTCTTTCACTAGCTACATTAGTTATGAAATAAAAGAAATCCTTGTTTTCTAAGCTTCTGGCTTATATTATTCCTCATCAAAGGAGCAGGTAATGAGTTTTTACTAAGAATAGTTAAGAATATTTCAGAAATATAGAGAGAAAAGAAAAGAAAAATTTTAAACCTGTTGACTTTCCATCTTCATTATTGAGCAAGCTAACTTTCATACTTCTATTATGCTATAAAATAATTCATGGTACAAATTTAAACTGATGTGTCTCTTTAGGACAGAGGATGAGTTATGAAACACTTGTTTTTATTATACATTATTTTTCAGGAAGATGATTAATTCTTAATGAAATTGTGGGTTGATCAGATAGAGAAGTGAGGACATGCCTGTGGACAAAAATAACCCCTAAGCTATGGTGACTCAATAATGTGGGATCAGGGAAGAATCTTCACAACCTTGAATACTGGGTTACTCTGATGGAGTAGGGTAAATCCAAAGGGCATGGATGTAATGAGCTGTCTATGAAAAGCAGCTTAAACATTGGCCTATCTTCTGGTATTAACACATCGAAAGAGGCAACCACAGGGCTAGAGAACATCTGTGAGGAACAGAAAGGGGCTTCTGAGAGGAAGCTTTGTGCACAAGTGTTCTAGTCTGCTTGGCTGCCCTGCTGTTAGAGATGTGAGCATCAGGCATTGGGATCAGTTCCAAATTTCTCCTTTCCCTGCTTTTTTATGTATTATAAAACCTTATGGCTATAATTTTATTGCCATGCCAATTTGCTCGTGTGATAAGATGTATGACCTGTGAATATAAATAATATTAATTTTAGCAGTCACCATTTATAGGAAACCTGCCATTGTACTAGTATTATATTAATCACTTAATATATGTTATCCTAATTGTTCTAGTCCATTTGTGCTGCTGTAACAAAATACCCTAGATTGGAGACTGGGTAATTTATAAAGAACAGAAATTTATTTTCCTGCAGTTTAGGATTTGGGAAATTAAAGAGTATGGCACCAGAAGATTCAGTTTCTGGCGAGGGCCTCTTTGCCTCCAAGATGGTACCTTGTTATTGGAGGGAACAAATGCTGTGTCCTTACATGGCAGAAGGCAGAGGGAAAAGGGACCAACACTAATTCCCTTCAGCCCTTTTATAAGGTAATTAATTTTATTAATGAGGGCTCTATCCTTACAGCTTACTCAGCTCTTCAAGACCTATTCCTTAATATTATCACAATGACAAGTTTCAACATATACATCTTGGGGGATACATTCATATCATAGCCCTAGTTTATCCCATATCAACCTTATAAGGAAGGTATTTTTGCTGTCCCCGTTTCAGCTTGCTGTCATTAAATGTGTGAACAAGAACATTCCCTCCTTGGTTCTGATCTGATTTTTTATATTTAAGAACCCAGCTTCCAAAAGGTTTGTTTCTGGAGTTTTCATTGCCAGGATCAGAAATGGTGTTGGCAGAGCTCTAGCCTCCTGGCAGTCCTCCCTTCTGGAAGAAGCTGTGTGAGGCTAATGGGGTTGGGTGGTGGGTAGAGCCTCCTGCCAACACTTGTAAGCATTGACTAGTCCCACTGAGCAACATCCAGTGGGCCTGCCCTGGGGCTTTTTCTCTCATCAGCCATAGGCCCATCACAGTCACTCCTTCATGCTGACCCCATTCTTCAGAAGATGTCTAACATGGCATAAAAGAGATGAGTTCCTCAGCCCAAACTTCAGTCTTGTAATTACTGAGCTATCTGTGCCTATGAATGGATTGGAAACTTAATTCTGTGGTCTGAATATTTGTATCTCCTCCAAATTCATATGTTGATACCTAATCCGCAATGCAATAGTATTAAGAGGTGGGGCCTCGACTGGGTGTGGTGGCTCATGCCTATAATCCCAGCACTTTGGGAGGCCAAGGTGAGTGGATCACCTGAGGTTAGGAGTTTGAGACCAGCCTGACCAACATGGAGAAACCCCATTTCTACTAAAAATACAAAAAAATTAGCCAGGAGTGGTGGTGCATGCCTGTAATCCCAGCTACTCAGAAGGCTGAGGCAGGAGAACTACTTGAACCTAGGAGGTGGAGGTTGTGGTGAGCCAAGATTACACCAATGCACTCCAGCCTGGGCAACAAGAGTGAAACTCTGTCTCAAAAACAAACAGACAAACAAACAAACAAAAAGAGTTGGGGCCTTCAGGAGGCAAGTAGGTCATGAGGGATCTTCCCCTGTGATTGGAGTTAGTGTCCTTATAAAAGAGGCTTGAGGGAGACTGTTTACCCTTTCCGCCAAGAAGGTGCCATCTGTGAGGAATGGACCCATCACCAGACACTAAATCTAATAGTGCTTTGGTCTCAGGCTGCACAGCCTCCAGAACTATGAGCAATAAATTCCTTTGCTTATAAATTACCCAGTCTAAGGCATTTTGTTATAGCAGCCTGAACACACTAATACAGAAATTGATGCTGAGAAGTGTGCTTCTGTAACAAGTGCCTAAAAATGTGGAAGCAGCTTAGGAAATGGGTAATGGATAGGTACTGGAAGAGTTCTGAGATACATGCTAGAAAAAGCCCATATTCTTGAGAGTGGATTACAAAGAACAATTCTGGTGAGGGCTCAGAAGAGAGGAGAGCCACAGAGAAAGCCTTAATCTTCTTAGAGATTATCTAAGATCTTCTGAACAGAGTGTTCATGGAAATATGGACAAAGAGTCTATTCCAATGAAGTCACAGATAGAAATGAGGAATGTGTTACTGGAGGTGAAGGAAAGGTGATCTTTGTTATAAAGTGGCAAAAAACTGAGCTGTATTCATGTCACAGTGTTTTGTGGAAGGTAGAACTTCTGAGCAATAAAATAAGATATTTGGTGGAAGAAATATCTAAACTAAGTATGGAGGGTTTGGCATGGCTCTTCTTGACTGCTTAGAGTAAAATCAAGAAGAGAGAAACAAGTTAAAGACAGAACTCAAAATTAAGGGGAGCAGACCTTAACGATTTGGAAATTTCTTAGCCTGGCCATGTTTTAAAGAATAAAAAAGCATGCTTGGGAGAGAACACTAAGGATGTGGCCAAACTACCGTTTGCTAAAATTAGTGTGAATCGAAGGAAGTCAGATATTATTCATCAATTCAATGCAATAGTGGCCATGAAGGCATTTGAAAGATCATCAGGCCTGTTACTCCCATCACAGGCCCAGATTATCTGAGGGATAGATGTTAAAAGAGGTCTCTCAGGTGCTCTGTGCAGCCTCAAGTCTCTGCTCCCCACACTTTGGCACAGCACACTGACCACCCCAGGTGTGGCTCAAGCAGGTCCAGATATGGCTCAGATTTCACCTCTGGAGGGCATAGGTGGTAAATCTGTGTTTACCATAGGTGTCTAAGCAGTGCCATCTTCGTAAGTGTGCAGAGTGCATGAGCTGTAAGGGCATGGCTTCCTCCACCTAGGTTTCAGAGTGCTCAGGAGAGCCTTGGGTCCTAGGCAGAGAACTGCTGCTGGGATGGGGCCACCACAGAGAGCCCCCACTGGAGCAATGCCTAGTGGAGCATGGGGTTGCGGCAACTGAAGAAAGCTTCCACTAGGGCAATGCCTTGTGGAGCTGGTGGGGTGGGGCAGTCTCCAATATCTTGGACTGTTAGAACCACTGAAGCATGATTCCAGCCTGGGAGAACCATGGGTACTTGATATGGTTTGGCTGTGTCCCAGCCCACATCTCACCTTGAATTATAATAATCACCATGTGTCAAGGGCGTGACCAGGTGGAGATAACTGAATAATGGGGGCAGTTTATTCCATACTGTTCTCATGGTAGTGGGTAAGTCTCATGAGATGTGATAGTTTTATAAATGGGAGTTCCCCCACCCAAGTGCTCTTGCTTGCTGCCGTGTAAAATGTGACTTTTCTTCTCATTCACCTTCTGCCATGATTGTGAGGCCTCCCTGGCCATGTGAAACTGTGAGTCAATTAAACCTCTTTCCTTTATAAATTACCGAGTATTAGGTATGTCTTTACTAGCAGCATGAGAACAGACTAATACAGTACTTGACTTCAACCTGAGATAGGTGCAGTGTGGATGTCACCCAGCAAAACCATGGTAGTGGGATCATCTGTAGTCACAGGAGCCTACTCCTTTCTTCACTGTGTCCAGAAGGAAGAATATGGAATTAAAGAAGACCATTCTTAAGTGTTAAGATTAAATATTTTCCATATTGGGTTTTAGATTTGGTCACGTAGTGGGTAGAAGCCTGAGCTCCCCATTTAGTCTTAACGGACACAGTGGCTGGAGCGGTAGGCCTCATTACAGGTTGGAGGGAACGCAAGTCCTACCTCCATATTTGGTATCCCATTCTTTACTGTTTCTCCATTTTGGAATAAGAATGTATAAGCTATGCCTGTCCCACCATTGTATTTGGAGGCACATAACTTGTTTGATTTCTCAGGGTCATGGCCGGAGTAGAATTTGCCTCAGAATGAATCACACCCTTGAGTCTCACTCATATCAGATTTAGATAACATTTAAATGAGACTCTGGCCTTTAGACTTTTGAGTTGGTGCTGGAATGAGTTAAGACTTTTGGAACTATTAGGATGGAATGGGTGTATTTTGCATGTGAGAAATATATAAATTTATGGTCTGAATGTTTGTGTCCCCCCAAACAAATTTATACTTTGATACCTGATCCACAGTTCAATAGTATTAAGAGGTAGAACTGTTAGAAGAAGGAAATTAGGTCATGAAGGTGGAGTCCTCATAAGTGGGATTACTGAAAGTGGTGGCAGGTGCCTGTAATCCCAGCTACTCGGGAAGCTGAGGCAGGAGAATCACTTGAACCTGCGAGGTGGAGTTGCAGCAAGCCAAGATCATGCCATTGCACTCCAACCTGGGTGAAAGAACGAGACTCCATCTCAAAAAAAAAAAAAAAAAAAAAAGGAGTATGCACAGATGGCAAACACATGCAAACGTAGCTATTGGGGAAATGCCAATAAAAGCCACAATGAAATATCACATTGTGTATATCACATTATACATTCTCTGCATGTAATGAAATTTCACATGTACTCTATAAATATGTACAAATATAACGTTTCAAAAAAGGTAAATCTAAAAGAAAATCACTAGAAACATATAAAAATGACTAAAATAGAAAGCAGTGATCATACCAAATGCTGACAAGAATGCAGAGAAATCCCATGAATTACTAGTGGGAATGTAAAATGGTACCATCACTGTGAAAAACAATTTATCAGTTTCTTAAAAAACTAAAAATCTAACTACTGTATGATTCAGTAATCACGCTCTTAGGTATCTATCTGAGAGAAATAAAACCTTATGATTGCACAAAAGCCTTTACATGAATGTTTATAGAAGTGTTATTCACAATAATAAAAAACTGGAAACAAACCAAACATCTTTTAATGAATAAATGGTGGAACAAACTGTGGTACATCCAGACCGTAAAATATCACCCAGTAATAAAAAGGAATCAATTGTTGATCGATGCAGCAACCTGGACGAATCTCCAAATGATTATGCTGAGTGAAAGAACACCAAACCTAAAAGGTTACATACGATATTATTTCATTTATACATTTCCTACATGGCAAATTCTAGAAATGGATTAGTGGTTGCTAGGAGTTAAGGTGGGGATTTGGGCTGAAGGGTGGCTACAAAGGGCAACATAAGAGATGCTTGTTGGGATGGAAATGTTTTTTATTTTGACTGCATATCAACATTCTGTTGTGACATTGTGCTGTGATTTTGCAAGATGTCACCACTGGGGGAGACTGGGTAGAGAGTATATGGCATTTCTTTTGACTATTTTTTACAACCACATGTAAATCTATAATTTTCTCAAAATAAGTATACTTTTAAAAATCACTTAAAAAAAGCAATAATGTAAATTTCACTGGGTTAACCTGAAGTGAAAGGATATATATCTAAATGTAATGTCTTAAAGACATAGAGGTTAATTTCTTGTTCATGTAACTATCCCACGCAAGTGTTCAAGGACAGAGGTGGGTTCTTCCTCGTAATAATTCAGAGAAAAGGTTATGGTTCCAACATCCATTAGACTCTTGCTATATATGATTGAGGCTCCATTGTTGTATCCATAGTCCCACTGGTAGAAGAATACAGAGAGTACAAGGCTGGGTTGGCCTTCTGTGTCTGCCAAACCTTGACCTGAAAGTGGTTCATATTTCTGCTCATGTTCTATTGCAAATGTGGCCACATCTAGCTCCAAGGAGAACTGGGGAACGTAGTCCCTGTCAAAAAAAGCAGCTTCTGAGATACAACCATGAATAGGGAGAAGAGATTTTAATGGACAGGTTTCTGTTTGAAATCTAAAAAAATTCAAGCAATTTGAAAGAATAAAAAAGAGGAAAACAAATGCCCTGGCTTTCCAGTTCCATTTTCTCTACTTCCAGAGGTCACCACTGTTAAAGTTTGCAGTATTTCTTTTCAGACTTTTCCTAGGCATCTATACACGTAGTCATAGATAAAGAGCCCCCAGAGGGAGACTCACCAAAATGATTGCATGTTCCACATAACATTGAACAATTTTCTCTTTTAACTTACCAATGTTTCTATTGTTCTTTGTCACTGCCTCTCTGTCTCTACACACACACACACACACATACACCCTTCATTTTAAAGAAATACTTCTATTATTTCCATGGTAGAGATGTATTCCACAGCTTATTTATATTACTATAGAACCATTTTCTTTAGCCCCATATATAGACTGTTTCTAATTTTATGCTGCTATAAGTAGCACTTAGTTATTAACAACTTTGGGTAAAAAGCTGTTTCTCTGTTTAGAATTTTTCCAGTTATGAGATTCAGAAATAGGATTAATTCCTGGGATCAAGACCACTGGGTACAAGACCTGCAAGTTTCATATTTTAAACTCTTATCTCTTTTTTTGGATGCCTTCATGCGTTTGTCAGCTAAGTTTTCTTCTGCAAAGGTTTACCATATTTACTGAGTTCAAAAAGCCAAATTTTATTTCTGGGCCTGGTTTGAATTCTATTTTACTTCTTGGTGTTCATGATTCTCATGTTAGTATGTATGCAGAAAAATAGGAACAAGACACTGTCTCATTCTTGGAAAACTGTAGTTTCTCATTCTCAGGAGATTCCATAATGAAAGGCAGATCCCTGGGGTCAGTCATCCTGGACTGTGCTCTGCAAGGGGAGAAGTCAGGAGTGTTAAGGTCATTCATACATACAATTCATGCTTCTTAATTTGGAAAAGTTTCGATAAACTTAACAATTCCTTCCTGGCTGGCCACTCCTCTTGAGTTTGCTGGTCCTGACACTAGGTCTATCCCTTGGGCTTCTGGCTGTCCTCAGCCTCAGGTCCTGGTTTCAGGCAGTGTAAAGCCTTCTCTCTTGGACCTATATCTGCCGATTAACTTTGCATTGGAACAGTTTTTACTGCTCAGTTGAATCCATGAATAATTCTGCTCTGGTCCTTCTGCTTCCTCTTCTCTAGGAAATAGATATTTTTTCCTCTCTTATCTCTCTGTTTTATGATGTGGCCCTTTCTCTTCTCTCTGTGTAAAAGTCACAAAAGCTTTTTTCCCCTGTGGGGTATATTTCTGCCTTAGAAGGTCTCACTGGGTCCTGCTCCTCAGTTAACCTTACTTTGGCTTGTTTCCTCAGCTTCCCTTGTCCTCTTTCTTTTCCATCTGGACTGTGTCCTTCTGTGTGCTTTACACTTGATCAGTTCGATCACTTCTGTTTTACCATTAAAGGGTAACAGGGGTAGAGCCTTGGCAGTGGGAGATGGCAGAGATCTGGGTTGGCAAAGGAGACCGATGCTGGATCACTGTCAGACAGGCAGTGTGGTCTAAAGAATGGGCATGCAATCTGGAGCTAGAATGGCATGGCCAAACCTGTGTGGGCGTGTGTGTATGTATGTGTGTGCATGTAAACATGTATGTGTGCATAGGTGTATGGCAGACAATGGAAAGCAGAAAAGCTGGGAAAGAAAACAGAAAAGAAACTTCAACATAGTCAAAGGAAAGGAATAAGGGAACATATCAGAGGCATTATCGAGGTCTAGAAGAAGGATGGCAGAAAGTTTTCTGAGGATCATTTTTTAAAGTATTAAGGACATTCTTTTCTTAAAAAGAAAAAACTGGTGAGAACAGAACCTAGACTTCATGGAATTAAGGAAGAAATCAGTAAAGAGCTGAAACTCAGGCTTTGGACTCTGGCTGCCTGGGTTTAAATCCCAGCACCACCACACACCATCTAGTTGACGTAGGATAATCTTGTTTCTCAGATTCTTCACCTGTGAAATGAGAATAACAATAGTCCAGCCTTCTAGGACTGTTGGGAGGATTTTTTTTTTGGCCATTTAAAAAAAATTGCATTTTAGGTTTTAGGGTACATGTGAAGAACATGCAGGATTGTTACATAGGTACACACATGGCAGTGTGATTTGCTGCCCTCCTCCCCTTCACCTATATCTGTCATTTCTCCCCATGCTATCTCTCCTCACCTCCCCACCCCGCCGCTGTCCCTCCCCTATTTCCCCCTGACAGACCCCAGTGTGTAGTGCTCCCCTCCCTGTGTCCATGTGTTCTCATTGTTCAATAGCCGCCTATGAGTGAGAACATGCGTGGGTGTTTGATTTTCTGTTTTTGTGTCAGTTTGCTGAGAATGGTGGTTTCCAGGTTCATCCATGTCCCTACAAAGGACACGAACTCATTGTTTTTTTTATGGCTGCATAGTATTTCATGGTGTATATGTGCCACATTTTCCCTGTCCAGTCTATTATCAATGGGCATTTGGGTTGGTTCCAGGTCTTTGCTATTGTAAACAGTGCTGCAGTGAACATGCATGTACATATGTCCTTATAGTAGAACGATTTATAATCCTTTGAATATATACCCAGTAATGGGATTGCTGGGTCAAATGGAATTAAATAAGACAGTACATGTATATCACTTAGGGTTCCATCAGAAAAGCAGGGCTACTCTAAGTAATAAACAAAATTTATTATATGCATGTGATTTTGTAGAGACTGGGGGAGGAGCCTCTATGCCAGACTGTGTATCTCTTCATCTGGTGTTGCACCTAACGTAGCATGAGGGTACCCAGGCCGGCAGCTAGATAAGAAAGGGGGGTGTGAGCCAAAGCATAGACAAGCTGGATTCTATGAGGATGAACTGGAACTCAAGCCTGTCTCTTCCTATCAGCAAACTGGATGCCATGACTGACATGCAGGAGCAGCTGCACCTTTCACCGAGATGCTGTGCACATGTGTGAAGAAGCTGAAGGAGGAGGTAAAGCAGGAATCGCAAGAACAGCCAGTGACAATGTAAGTGAGCCGCCAAAGTGCCTCGTGCCTCCCAGAGCATCAAAAACATGGCGGCAGCTTTATTTCTACTTTTAAATCTCAGGCAATGTTTATCTTGTGACCTTCACCGACGTGGCATCATTCGGGGATGGGAATTCCGGGAAGAGTATTTTGAGCTTAGCTATGTTGTCATGGTGTAAAGGAGGGTGTTGGCCTCCAGGGCCCACTGGAGCACCTGTTTATGGTGGAGGTAGTTCTCGGTTGAGTTGGAAATCTTTCTGTTTCTTTCTGTCATAGTTGCCGATACTGTTTTGAGCTGGCAACTTGGAGCTCTGTCCTCTCACAGCTGCAGATAAGAGCATTCTAGTCCTTTCCATGCACAAAGGCCCTTCTTCTTAGGCCATGCTGGAGCTATTCTTTCCTCCTGAGAAGACATTTACTGTAGCCATGGAAACTTGGTCCAAAACAGGAATGTTGTGTTTCCCATAAGAGGTACCACACTGCACACCTTTGGAATTCCAGCTTATTTGCTTGCCCTAACCTCACAGACTCAGACTGTTGACGCAGTTCAAGCAGACCCTGCCTCAGCACCCCTCGACCCCAGTCCTTAATCCGCTCAGCCACATTAGAATGGTGGGGTGCCTTCTCCGAGAAATCACAGCCATGCTCTTTGGGGATTTTTGCTGACTTTCTGTGCACCCCTGTGAAACACTGGTATTCAGATATAATCTAAAAATGTACACATAAGAAATGAAGAATCCATAACAAGTCCTCTGATTTATCTGCTTTCTGCCTCAGTTTATTTGTATGGAAGATAAGGTTGTCAGCCACCTTCCTCAAAAGGATATTCTGAGGCTTCACATTGAAGGGTTGACATTTATTAACCAGGGTCATATGAAAGCCCTGATTTAATCTCTGGAGAAATGCTCTGAGTGTTTCAAACATGGGGACCATATAAGCATGAAGAATTTTGCCCATAGCTCTTAAAAGAGATGGCAGTCAGTCAACAGAGGCCTGGGACAATCCTTCGTTCATCTTGCTTTGCACTGTGCTCAGGCAAGTTAAATGGGGAATTGGAGGTGATCAGCATGTACTATGCTGGTTTTAAAACTATTAACTATTCACATACTGAACAAAAGATACTCTGAAAATATTTACCATATGAGAGTAAGTCATTATTAAAAAACTACTTACTTGTGCAGTTAGAATTTTTATATTCAAAAAGTTGCTACAGTGTAACTGCCTCTTAATAAGATAATACCACTCTTGGGGGACAAAAATAGTAAAAAAAAATGTGACCCTTCTATGTGCCACACACTACAATATACCCTTTCACATAAATATCTCCTTTAATTTGCTAAACATCCTCCCAGGTGAATATTATTATCTCTGAGGATTAGAAAGTTGAAATAATTTGTCCAAGGCCACCAACTAGTAAGGAATAAAATTAGGTTGCTTGTGTTAAAAAATCTATGCTCTGTTCTCACTCATAGACGGGTGTTGAACAATAAGAACACATGGACACGGAGGGGAGCACCACACACTGGGGTCTGTTGGGGGAAAATGGGGGAGGGATGGGGGTGGGGAGTTGGGGAGAGATAGCATGGGGAGAAATGCCAGATATAGGTGAAGGGGAGGAAGGCAGCAAATCACACTGCCATGTGTGTACCTATGCAACAATCTTGCATGTTCTTCACAGGTACCCCAAAACCTAAAATGCAATTAAAAAAAAATCTATGCTCTTCTTACTATCTTATCAAACACTAATAGTTGCCTTCTAGGTTAACAGCTGTAGTATTTATGATTTACTATTTATGTTCTTTTTTTGTGATGCAGTGGTAATATAAGTAAAATAAAGATAAAATAAGCTTTTAAAGATGAAAGCTATTATATTTTAGGGCACACAATTACATTTGTAATATATCTAAACTTACATAAGCGCAAACAATGTTGTTGCTGTCCTTGTGCACTTATGAAACGGGTTAGACTCCTTCAAAGGATGGTTGTGTAAGTGGGAAACAAATAACAGCTGAATTCATATGAAGGGAAGGCCGCATGCATTCAGTGCTGGGAAGCTCTAGGGAACCGAAGAAGACGAATATTCAAGAGAAAGCAGAAATGTTATTAAAAAAACTACTGACCAATGCAGTGAAATTATGGCATTTTGAGTAATTCTGTCTCTGCTGTTTGGTGAAGGGTATGATTTCTATTTTTCCAAGAGTGAACAATCACTAAGAATCCGTCATTGTTTCTAGTGTGTGGTATGTCGGAAAAGTGACTTTCCAAAAGAAATCTGTTTGCTATAATTATCCAAATCCCAAACCATAAGCCCAATAAAAATCATTTTGTGTTCAGCATGAAGGGAAGGCATAAATAAATAAGCATGCATTGTATTCCCATGAACAGTCAGTCAGCTGAGTTGAAAGAGTGAAACTTTCAGAAATTGGTGTCAGAAACATGCCTGAAAGGCAAGCCCAGTTGGTTTGCCATGTCGCACAGATTGACAGTGTATGAAGAAGTACACTGAGATGCTGGACATGGAGTGTGTCCTCTAGGGCAGGGACCAGGGAAGGGGCCTAGGGGGAGAAACCCTTGGAGCTCTTCTAAGTCATCGTTTTAAATGGAGGCTTTCCTTGGCAACTAAACATGGCATTTGTATAATTTTAACTGTCATCTAAGTTCTTCTACAGAGAGTAAGTCTTGTCAAAAAGGAGACTTCTAGCCCTGTTGAGCACTTTGGTGTGTTAGGCTGTGCAAAGGGAAGGATGGAGCTGGAGAGAAACACATTGTTTAAAAGAGTGAGAGGAATTATCCACATCTCAAACCATAAGACCTAGAAAAGTCATTTTGTGTTCGGCGTGAAGGGAAGGCATAGGTTAGCACGCATTGTATTCCCATGAACAGTCAGTCAGCTGAGTTGAAAGAGTGAAACTTTCAGAAGTAGGTGTCACAAACGTGACAGGAATACAGTGACAGGCAATCTTGTTTAAAGAAGCAGTCCTGGGACCAAGGACTGGGAGATGTAGGAGGCATGGGAGACTCCCTCCAGAGGCCTGGGCACCGAGACTGCTTCTTGTGTAAACAATAGCAAAGACCTGGAACCAACCCAAATGCCCATTGATGATAGACCGGACAGGGAAAATGTGGCACATATACACCATGGAATATTATGCAGCCATCAAAAATGATGAGTTCGTGTCCTTTGTAGGGACATGGATGAACTTGGAAACCATCATTCTCAGCAAACTGACACAAGAGCAGAAAATCAAACACCGCATGTTCTCACTCACAGGCAGGTGTTGAACAATGAGAACACATGGAAACAGGGAGGGCAGCATCACACACTGGGGTCTGTTGGGAGAAAATAGGGGAGGGACAGTGGGTGTTGGGGAGTTGGGGAGAGACAGCATGGGGAGAAATGACAGATATAGGTGAAGGGGAGGAAGGCAGCAAATCACACTGCCATGTGTGTACCTATGTAACAATCCTGCATGTTCTTCACATGTACCCCAAAACCTAAAATGCATTTTTTTTTAAAAAGAAGCAGTTCCTGGAGCTCCTGGGAGCCAGGTGGGAGGAATCAGAAGGGCTCAGGAAAGAAGGGCAGGGAGATGGTGAAAAGCCAAGTGCCAGGACTCCTCCTGAGACTCTTTGTTGATGCCATCAGGTCAAGTCTACAAAACTCAACACATGATTTATGGGAGCGGATTTCTCGTAAACAGTGATGAGAAGACCGACTTTCGCTTCCAGCTTGAGCTAGTGCAGCTCAGAAACAGCTTGCCGTTCTGCCTTCTGGGTGCTCACACAAGTCCTACAATTAATCTAAGACACATATTTACTCAATGCTCTTTACTTTTAAGATTACTTGGAATTTGGGACTTAAAAATCATAACATGCAAATAATTCCTATCCCTTTTCCCCGATCCCTACCTGAGCTGAGGTGTCTCTAAGAGCACTAGAGACTGGAGGGGTGAATGCACGGGGACTTGTGGAGCTGCCCTGCCAGTGGGTGCTCTTTTATGTTGCTTTAGTGGAGGTGGTGATGGATTTGCAACATCACACCCACGCCTCGTGACGGGGGCTGGAGCTGCAGTTTCTTGCCAAGGAATAGAATATAATCAAATCTCTAGTCCAGGTCTTGGATTTGATCTCTGTCTCGGTGGGCTTTGTTGGCCAATTTAGCCTCCTACAGACAAAGGTCGTGGTCATCTAGTACCATGACCTGGGTATTTAAGAGGTGAAAGAGTGTGCTGGTAACAGTGATTTTTCTGATGATGTCAATACTCCATGGCAGTCTGAAATGATCACAGAGATAGTTTCCCTTGACTCCCACCTGCAAGGCAATCAAGCCTAGCATTCTGCCCTCAAAGAGTCTATTCACTGAAATCAATTTTTACAATCATCACTAGTCAAACATGAAATGATAGACACTGCTCGAGCAGTTCAGGGCAGGGCTATGCAGTTTCAGAATAGCTCGGTTTGGCTTGAGGCCTCTGGAGAAATCTCCACTGCAGAGGCTGGACTTGCTTCTGTTTCCCTGGGGAAGCCCTTGGAGGGTTTTTAACAGGGTGGCAACAGGATCAAAGTGAAACTTTAGGAGGATGATTCTGGCTTTGAGGTTGGCTCTGGGGAAGAAGCACCTCCAAAAAAGGCATTGGCATGGTGGAGGAGCTGTGAGCACACGGTGCCAGCAGGTTGCTGCCAGACAGGCTGCCTGGCCATGCTGTGCTGCCCTCCGTCTCCTGCTGTTGCCCTATATGGCTGCAGACTACTGCTCAGTCACGGCCTCCCTCGTTGCTAGCCTGCTCCTCTCTTGTTCCTGGAAGTGTCTTCCCTTCTGTTTCAGCGTTCCCAATACCAACTCTGTTTTCACCCCAACATGTTAGAACCCTTACTGAATGTTATTTTCACTTATATTTCATGATGCCCCATAAACCTCTTCTTGGGTTCCTTCACCTACCTGTATCACCCCAAGCATGTTATATTCTTGTTTCCCACAATCTTCTCTTGCTTTGATA
This sequence comes from Saimiri boliviensis, assembly GCF_048565385.1. Lineage (NCBI taxonomy): Eukaryota > Metazoa > Chordata > Mammalia > Primates > Cebidae > Saimiri > Saimiri boliviensis. The sequence goes on along the minus strand of NC_133457.1, from coordinate 61,879,024 downwards.
CCTCTTTCTCTCATGCTTTATCAGTTACTCATTGCTGGTAATGATTGATCTGTCTTGAGATATAAATATAGAATGTATTTGAGAAACAAATTGCAGGCTAAGGTGGAAATGCTCATATCTCATCGTCTCCTTATCATCAGACCAGAGCTTATCTTCAACTCTGCTTTTGCTATCCCAGATCACACAAAGCCAGGGGTCATTGTGACCAAAATTTACCCTTCCCTGCTGAGAAAAATAAAAGTGAGAAGGAGAAAAACAGATTTTTAATATTCATCTCTGGAGGCTATGAAGTTTACAAGATAGAAGAAAGGTATTATGTCCTAAAAAAGGTGGAATATTTTGGAGTGCTGTAGTCTCTGGGTGGTGGTGGTGTTGGGGACAATGGAGAAGGAAAGGGTTAAAGAGAGGTGCAAGAAGAGAGAGGGGCATGGGAGACGCCCTCCAGAGGCCTCGGCACTGAGACTGCTTCTTGTGTAAAAAACAGGCAGGTTCTGGCTTTGAAATCCCTTAACTGACTCAAAGAACAAACAACTGCTTAAATCTTCACTGGAGTGCAGTATAAATGCCACCTGAGTGCATGTGTGTGCATGCGTGCATATGTGCATGTGTTCATGTATGCGTGTATGCACACATTCTGGAATGCCTTGCCTTCTGATTAGAACATACGTTGCAGTAGCATCCTCAGTGTAGGCTCCAAGGAGGCAGGGACGGTGTGACCTTGGATATGGTCCTAGTGGCCAAACGGAGGAATCTTTCTCCATTTTTCTCATCCTCAGAGGCTAGCGTGGTGATGGAGAGAAAAACTTTCCTACGCCGGTTACACATTACCACCATGATATTGTATTTTTCAGATTCTCTTTAGTTGGCTTTTCCTGAGTTTTGGGAGTTCAGTGTTCTTTAGGCATAACAATGGGTTTCAGTTAAATTTCTCCTGTCATCTCTCCACGTTTCCAGGTGGCAGCGCAATGCTGTATGTTTCCTATTGGTGCTGTAACAAATCACTACAAACTTAGTGCCTTAAACAATCCAAGCATGCTATCTTAGAACTATGGAGATCAGAGGTCCTAAATGGTCTCATTGGGCTGGGGTACAGGGGGCTTTCTTCAAAGGTTCAAGGAAGTTCAGCTGTGGTCCAGCTTGTAGGCTTCTCATCAAAGCTCTGCAGGTAACAGGGACTACCCTTCCTAGAAGTCAGGTTAGCATCAATCTGCTGTTATTTCAGCTGGTGTGTTGAGGATCTCACACATTCAGAAATCTCACATTTCTGCCTTCGGTAGATGCAGAGCTGAGTATAACCTGCTCAGTCTTGCTACTTCTTGGTGACTACTCATGGCCTGATGCTGCCCCACTCCCACCTACCAGCTTGCTGTATCTGGAACCTCATCTGAGTCCTGCTACTGCCCTTTTGGCTGAGTCCTCAGACCCTCACTGAACTATTCTTTTTATTTTACTTTGGAGGCAAGGTCTCACTATGCCATCTAAGCTGGAACATAGTGGAATGATCATAATTCATTGCAGCCTCAAACTCTTGGGCTCAAGTGACTCTCCTGTCTCAGCCTCCCAAGTGGCTAGGAAAACAGGTGCATGCCACCATGCCCAGCCTAACCTCCTCGTTCTACGCTTTTTCTGCAAAGTATACAATACTACTCAGTGTATTGTGTACTCACCTGGCTGATTCTGCAGTGAGTGCAATAGGTGTTTCTTGGTCCTGAAAGCTCATAGATTTATTCCCAGCAGTGGATCAACAAGATTTGCCCTGCACTGCTTCATTGTATTGAATTTTATGTTTTTAATATCACATCTGCAAAGTTGTAAACTAATTTCTTAGTATTTAAGGTTTTAACGCACCTCGCCACCCTGCCCTGACCCAGCGCCTGTAATTGAAAGGGACAAAAGCAACTTAGGCAGCACTAGGGGTGAGCAGCTTCATATTTGGTATCTCTCTGGATCAGGAAGGCTCCTTTGAGATCCATCATGAATGACAGGAATTTAGCCCAAATCACAACATGCCTGTGATTAAAAAGAGAAACCTGGTTCCCTTGGTTGTGAAGAAGCCTATATATTTTTTTCCATTTTGATGATGTTTTAACCCTTATTATTCTATAAATAATTTTCTTCTGGGGTCCTAAACATCAGGACAGATGTGGGAAAGATGGGGCCTTACCTGGGTGGATTATTCTTCTTAGGATATTTCTCTAAAGATAAGATACGAACCTAAACCCTCTTTGGAATGATATGTTGCATAAGTAAGCAGCCTCTTTCTCCTATGGCCCCCATCAGGCCTCCACCTAACCCCATCCCCTCTTCCTCACCAGCTAGCTCCTCTATTCCTCCCCAAGTCTTTTACTAATACTGCTAATATTGCTCAAATACACAACACTCCAACATGAAGGGCCCATACAATTGGAAACTTTTGTGTTAAAAAGTGAAAAAAAACCCCTTAGCCCACAAAATGTAACTGCCCAGTCTCCACCAAATACCCTCCCTTATCATCCATAAGTTCTAGTGAAAGTAAAGTGCTTCAAGTGTTGGGAAATTATATGAGAAAGAGCTGAAAGGGTGCCTTACCACACTGCCAATATAAAATTGCCTTTTTGGAAAGTGAGAACATTTTTAGCATGAGAGCTTTGAGCTCTGTAGGTCCTATTTCTAATGAAAGCAGTAAAGACCCAGCGTACTCTTATGGTTCACTGTACTTTCTCTATTGTAGCACTAATCACACATTTTTAGTATTACTTGTATGATTACCATTTTTCCCAGTAGACTGTAACAAATACCTGCTGATTTTACTGCTAAAATAACAATGTTGTATCTTAGTTCATGTTGTGCTGCTATAACAAAATTTCACAGGCTGGGTACTTTATAATAGAGAGAAATTTACTGGCTCACAATCCTGGAGGCTGGGAAGTCCAGTATTAAGGTGTTAGTGTCTTGTGAAGACCTCCTTACTGCATCATCCCATGATGAAAGGCAGAGGACAAAGAGAGGGCAAAAGAGATAATGAATCTGCTCCCAAGATAAAGACATTAATTCATTCATAAAGGCAGAGACTCCATAACCCAAACACTTCCTATTAGGTCCCACCTCCCAACGCTACTGCATTGGGGATCAAGTTTCTAACATTTGAACTTTGGAAGACACATTCAAACCATAATACATTGTCATGACCAAGGAAAACTCTGTGTCTTGAAACTAGAAGCTTGTGATTCACCATGTCTAGATTTAGATGCTCTCAGGTATGAATATATTTCATTCATTCATTATGTGATTTTCACCCTTCCTTACCAGTCTTGTAGGTGGCATGCCTTGGAGCTGTAAGAAATGGCCCCCATCCAAAGATCCAATCTTTGAGAACTTGGAAATAAGGGCACAGTTACTTTTGAAAGTTAAAATTTCCAAAAGTTAAGTACAGACTAGATAAAATTGGAGAGATTAAAACTCACCCTGAAAAGAGGCAATCCCTGGTTAGGGCAACACTTACCTGAAAGCAAGGACATATTTCAATCCTATGAAAGCATTGAGTGAAATCACTAATGCAAAAGTGAGCATTGGTCATTTTAAGCACTGGATGAAGAGAAGAAATCTTCTCCAACAAGTATCCAGCATGGTGGGTATCATCGTCAAGATCATTCTTATTGTGCATGTGACTCTTTCAGGTTATGTCAGTTGGATGCTACCAAATGCATCTATAACCCCCATAGTCACTGAGTGCCCTTCCAAGTACAGGAGGGATTTCATGCAGTTGCCGTTAGGGAGACCAAGTAGGTTAGATATGCCAGTAAAGTTTGTTCCTCAACATAGTGACGATATTACTTTCAATGTCAGCTCATAAATTATTATTTTGGGCCTATGTAACTTTTTGAGGTTGGCAAATGTAAGTTTTACTCTGAGAACTGGATTTCTCCTCCATGCACCAACGCATCAGACTCCTGGTTCTGCAAGGCTGAGGGTGTGTCCCATGGATCCTTGGAAATTCATAAGTGTAATGCAAACTCTTCTCCTGGCAATACCTTTACATCATCATGTGCTTTTTACTACAATCATCTATAAATCCATTAACTTGAAACTATTATTATCATCAAGGAAATAATTACAGTAAACTATATAGTAAGGCATGGCACTAATAATAATTATTGCCTCCTTGTTATTCTGCAACTCTAGCATTTAACTTTGCAACCAAATGCTCTCAGTAGCCAGCCACTTAGGAGCACTAGGAATACTGATACAGGTGTAAAACCTCATTCCACCTTTGGGTAAGTGATCTAACATTTCGGAGTCTCAGTTTCTCCAACTGAAAAATGGAGACAGTAAGACTCAGCCATCAGGATTATTTTCAGGAGTAAATTAATTCTTACCATGCAGCAAGTATTTATATCAGGATAAGACTGATTATCCCAAGCCTACTTTATGCAGTCTTTAGCTATGTGCTTCTAGGAATACCACTCCAGTAGAAGACATATTTCAGTATTTCATTTCCTATATGCCTAACATAAAGGAAAGAAAGGACTCAGATAACTTTAAAGTAGGAACTTGAAAGTTTGAGATTATCAGAAAAACTCTTTCCAACAGTGACTGTGGGTTTCATTGTAATTTATCTTTCTGTCAAGATTGCTGACCCAAATTCTCTGCCTTTGAAATTGAGGTTTTCTAAGAATATCTTTGGAAACTCTTCATTTAAAAGTGGTTTCTTTACAGTTTGCTTCAGGGAGCTAAAGAAAATGTTTACTTAGGAAATGACCTGAGTGATTCATCCTAGTGTATTACAGAAAGGGAGGCTGGGGCAGAGAGAACTGGCTGCTATTTCCTTCCTCCAAGGCTGGCTCCAAGGAAGTGGTTGGAGGTCCTTGTAGAATATCTTTTATTACAACCCCACTGTTGCTTGTCCTTGTCTTTGATGGAACACATGAGCAAAAATAAATAAAAATATAGATACTTAAAGGATTTGTTTAATAGATACATGTTGAACTCTGTATACTAAAGACATGACTTTCCCCCCAGCATCTACTGAACATTTATAAAGATGATAATACATTTATCAGCACACAAAACAATGTCAATTAATTCCTCAAAGCAGAAATCATATGTACCAAATTTTCCGATTATAGTGCTCAATGTTGTAATTAACACACAGTAAAAATCAGAGAAAAATAAAAACTGTAATTAAATAGAATTTATAAGTGAATGAAAATAGAAATAGCTATCTAATAGGGTCAAAGCTGAACTCAGAGGAAAATTTATAACCTTGGATAGTTTTTATTACCTAAATCAAGAATAAAGGTAAATAAACTAAGCACATAATTTTCAAAAAGCTGATAAAAACAAAGATAGAAAACGAAAATTTTTGCCATGTATAGGAAAAGATGGTTTCAGGCAATAACCTGAAAACCTGAGTGAATAATGCCAGTGGAGGCATTCTAAAGATGATCCATGATCTTGGAAATAGCTCTTGTAGTTTTCCTGGGTGTGTTTCCAGGACTTCGGTATGTCCTGATTTCCACGAAGACGTGGAGGATGTTCAATAATTAATTGCATAAACTTGACAACGAGCTGATAAAAAACCCTGCCATGTTTTCATTTGCAAAAGGGGACTGTTAAATGGCCATTTTCTTGTTAAAATTTCAAGGTATGAATAAACTTTTATAATCCATAGGAAGATTAAAGACGATTTAAAACTTCTCATTGGAATCTAAGAAAAAACACGTTCTAAGGGTCAAAACACCAGATGTTGTGTGAAACACACAGCAGAGTGGCAACTTAGCAAAATCTAGGAGATAGTTACAGGATGTCATTAAACTTGTTTTAATTTTTTGTCCGAGTTATTTTTAAGAGTTTCTGTTTTGTGATAAATCTGTGGAGCACACCTGCTCACTCAGTTTCCTGGGGATGCTATTTTGAGAAAGGATGAGTTTTCTTTTATTCCCAGATTTCGCAGCCTACTCCCTGATGTTGTTTGCTGCAGCTATCAGCATGATAAAGCTACTCTTCCTTTGAAGTTTTTCACTCTGGGAGTACACACGTTCCCACTTTAGCTTGTTCTCGTACCAGCTCGGATCCCAGAGTAGATTGCCTTCATCCTTATCATGATGATTGTGTGCTTCTGCCCTTTAAAAGTATTTCAGTGAGATGTAGAAAGAGAGGGGATAGTAGAAGCATAGGGGCTATTGGGTGATCTTGTATGAGAATTCTTTACTGCAGAATTTCCCAAGTTATGTTCCTTGGAATGTTGTTTTAGGAAAGGCTAATAGGTGATTCACAGTTTTAAATCTCCTTTTTAGAGACTTACCATGAGAATTAGCAAATTAAAGGCTCTGAGAAGTCCTGAGTAATCAGGTTTGCTTCAGTTAAATCTCAGGTATTTTTCTCCCACACACCACTTTTTCACAGCTGCATCTCTGCCTGGACCTGGCTGTAGGCTGAGGCTGGCCAGTACATTTCCTTCTTGGCTCTCTCCTCCTTGGAGTGCCAGTTTCTTGGACAACTGGATCTTTTGCCTTTTAACAGTACTTGGAACCAAGGTATTGTGATCTTCCCACTAGCTTTATTTTTCTCTCTTTAATAGCAGAGAAGACTAACTCTAATAGGTCCTACCTTGTTCGACTCTGCTACCTGTTCCATGCAACCCAAATGCTGCACTCTTCCTCTTAATGGGAGTGAGTGAGTGTATGTGTGTGGGTGGTAGTGGTGGTAGTGGTGTGTGGTGTGTAGTTAGGGAGGAAAAGTGGTCTGTGAAATTAACCATCTGTGAAATCTAGCCATCTAGACGTCTACACATGGGCTCTCTTTGCAGCCCTACTGCCTACATGAAAGCTGCTGTAGATATCTGCTAGTGATAGGAGATAAAGGGAGTTCTCTTCCATCTGGAGCCCTGAGGAAGGTTCACTGTTATTCATATCAAATTTACTATAATGGAAGTGAAGTCTCACAGCACTGGTTATGAGGTATAGGGCGTATTTTCCTTTGTGTAATGTATGTTCCTATGTACCATCCCTTGGCTGTAGGCAGGGGCAGAAGGTGAGGGGTCTCAGGCTGTTTTCTTACACTATGAAGCACATCCCTCAGCTTCCCTTTTGATTCTTCATATTGACATATCCTTCCTTCCTTGTCTCCTCAACAGAGTCTATCTCCTGAGGTCTTCATCTCTTCTCCATTCAAAAATGTGGTTCTTCTTTTAGCCATTTTCTGAGTCTTGCAAAGCTTTAAGACTTTGGTAGGCCATAGCTATCCTTGTGCTTTTAATTTATGCAGGCAGGCAGGAGAAGAAAAGCTGTGACTCCTAAAATCTATGTGTTTGTGTAAGCATTCATAAAAATCTATACTATGAGGAGCGTCTTGCTTTTTCCCTTATGTCTCGATGACTCTAGATCTTTAGGGAATCCTAGATATCTTTTATTTGGAGGGCTAATTGCCTGCTACCACTTGATGTTTGCAAAACTTTTGGGCTTTGTTGTGCAGAAAGAGCATCTTTCTCTTCTAACATGAACTCAAATTACAAAACCCCTGCCTCTGTTGTCTGTTTCTGTATAACAAATCACTCCAAAACTTAGTGACTTAAAAAATCCCCACATAATTATCTTGTTCATAAATCTGTAGCTTGGGCAGAGCTCAGCAGGGATGACTCATCTATTCTCTGTGATGTCTGCCACCTCAGATGATAAAACTTGTAGTCTTTCCAATGGGTCTTTCCTGCAGGATGGCCTCAGGGTAGTTGAAATTCTATGGTATCTCAAGGTTCTAACAGTGAGTGTTCCCAGAGATCAAGGCTAAAGCTGTGTTTAAAACTTAACCTCAGATGCAGTCTGGGATGGGATCATTACCACGTTTTGAATATGGTTTGTCCCCTCTGGGACTCATGCTTATATTTGATTGCCATTGTGGCTATATTGGAAGGTGGGGCTGAATGGGAGGTGTTTGGGTCATGGGGAGAATCCCTCATGAAGAGATAGGACTATCCCATGGGTGTGAGTGAGTTTGTGCTCTCCTGGGACTGGATTTGTTACTTCAAGAATGCGTTGTTAAAAATCAAGGCTGCTCCTCATGTTTGGTCTCTCTCTTTCTTTGCACATACCTGATTTCTATTCTGCTTCCCTACCATGCTATGATACAGTACGTGGCCATCACCAGAAGCCAAGTAAATGCCAATGCTATGCTTCTTGGACTTCGTAGCCTCTAGAATTGTCAGCTAAATAAATCTCTTTTCTTTACAAGTTAACCAGTCTCAGATATATTGTTATAGAAACAGAAAATAGACTAAGCCTTGTAGTACCATTTCTGCTGTATTCTATTGGCCACATAAGACGAGCCCTGATTCAGTGTGGAAAGGGACTACACAAGGGAAAGAATCAGGAGGTAGGATCACTGGGAGAGTACTGTGGAGGCTAGGTACCACATCTTCCTTCTATTCAACTGTAAAAGGCAAACTGATTTTTAGGATTCTTCTTAATTTAACATGCATATGATGTGACATCACTGTACCAAAAATTCAATGGATATCGCAACAGAAAGAAGAGATCAGGACACGTTTCTGATGCTCCTTTCCAGCCACTGTGTTGTTTTTATTAAATGGAATACTGAATTAGAGGCAAAGAGCATTTGTACTAGGCATCCAATTTTACAGAAAGACAGTCATATGATCTACCCTGGCTCTCAAAGAATCCATCTTGACATTGTACCTGGTTTTGCATGTGGCATCCGAGAGGGAGGAAATTATGGATGCTGGCCTTAAGGTAAGAGTAAGGCACCCAAACTTCTGTGAAACCAACAGCCATTCCCTCTCAGTTCCCAACTTCACAATGCATAAAAACCAAAGAAATAAATGGAGACTAATGATGCTTTGATTTGGGAAATAATGTTTACATGCATAGGATGTACCCATTTAAGTCTTTTAAAAACCACTGTTCTAATGATTTTATTGCACTGTAACAAAATAAATCAAACTGACATTGATTCCAAGGTCATTGTGAAGTAAGTTTAACCATATTAATGACTAATAGGATGCAAGTTTGAATGCTAGGAGGCTTGAGTAGGAAGGCATCACAGTATATTGCATTCTTGTAAACATTAGTACAAGTACAGAGTCATAGGGGTTCCCCTAGATGACGCTAATTGGGCCCCTAGTTCCTCTACTTTCAGAAGGATAAAGCATGAGGGTTCTTTTCCATTTTACATCTCCTAGGATATAATATACTGCCCTAAAGAAGAATGGATTCCAATTTGGCTACATTTCTTCTAAGACGCTGTTGTTTCCCCTCCATGTTCCTGGCTCTCCACAAGGTAGGCTCAGCCTCCAAAGTGGAGTCCTATAGGACAGCATGAAGGAAAAATGCTGCCTCCAACAGAGAGGATGCAAAGTGAAAGTGGAGACTTTTTGTTAGAGTCTCTTTCCCAGGTCCATCTCCTTCAAATAGGGACTTCCTAACTGAAAGGGCTGTATAATCTTCAGTAAGTAAGAGCTCTCTGCCCCACCTTTCCCCACTTATCTTCCTCACTGTATCTATGTCTCATGTCCTGCTCTGTCACCCAGGTCAATAACTAGGACAGCAGGAAGGATGGCCCATCGGCATTCTTTAGGCAGGTCAGGTCTTTGCAGGTAACGCCATGTCAACATAGCGCTCACATCTAATGCACACCGGCAGAGGTACTCAGAGGACTGAAGAGAAAGAAAGAACACATCAGACACTATGGACAGCACAATCACAAAGAGAGGGAGCCTGGGGAGCACTGGAATGCTGAGGGCTGGGAAGCAGGCCTTTCTGATGCTCTGCACAGAGATTGCTGGGGCCTGAAATGTGATGACACTGACTGACCAGTACGGGTGACAGGTCTGGAACCAAAATGATACATGGCTGCATGGATCTGCACCTTGCACTGGGCTATCCTGCAAACTGGAGCACACTCCAGGGTGTGAACTTACACCACACAGACAGGAAAGGAGTGGGGTCCCGGGGGACAGCTGTAGTTTATAGTCCTGCTGCTGCTGCCAGGCATGGCATCTGGCTCTGCCTGCCGACTCCCTCAGCCTCGTCCCCACTTGGGGCGGCCTGGGTATGCTGTGCAGTGGGCCCTCTGTTTTGTGGCTGTTACTTCACAGTCTCCGATCCTTGAGTCCTGTCTCGCTGTTTCCTTGGGGGCTGGGTCAGTGCGGCAGCTCCTCTGGGTTGGCGCAGTGTGAGATGAGGCAGAGGCATCACAGCAGAGCTTGCCTACTGCAAACGGAGGAGGAGTCAGGATCAGATGTTCTCTAGGACATCCATGGGCACGAGGCCTTTCTTTTTTCCACTGAGGACTCTGATAAAACCATCCTGTTCTTCTTCAGAACTCATGCAGATCTGAATGCCAAGGAAGAAAGAAAACAAAAGACTTTACTGTCAGCAAGAAAGAAGTTAGGACCTGCAGCTGGAACCCCTGCATACAGGTTGCAGGAGCAACAAACTGCAAAAGGGAGGGCAGTTTCAGGGTGGGGAAACAAGCACAGTGAGAAAAAGGGTTGATAAAGAATTAGGCAGAAACCTAGGTTTGGAACAAGTCCCAGGCATTGAATGTTTTCTGAAATTTGGCTTTATGAATGAGGATAAGGAAAATGAGGATTAACAGTACTGTGACCCTCAGAAGAGTCACTGTGAGGACAGAATGAGATAATAATGTTTGTCACGGAGCCTAGCATATGGCATGCAATGAGTTCTCAAGACACGATTTTAAAAGATTTTAACATAATAGCATTCAGCAGACTCCTGTCATGTGCTCGGAATTTTATATGCACCTCATATAACATCAGGAAGTCAAAGGGAACTATTTCACTCCTGGGCTCAAGCAAATAGATGCTAACATTTGAGGCCATCTATGCTAGACTTTCAAAAGGGGTTGATAAACATTCATTCGGATACTGTTGCTGCTCACCACTTATTGGCCACTGAAGCGCAAAGAAGGGTGGATGTGGCCAGATGAAAGTTAGAAGAGGTTTGTGAACAGAACTGCTGTTGTGCTGTGAGTTTCTTCTGCCTTACCTGCTTCCATGGGTGACAGGCCATGTCTTATATTGGATTCCCTAGAAACAGAGCCTGAAGCAGGGGTTCTTGTGCAAGTGAATTACTGAGTGGCTACTCTCAGGAGGTGGGAAGTAAGGGATACAGGATAGGGTAAGGGAAAGAGCCAAGCAATGAGAGGTTTCCAGTTGGAAAGCAGTCCAGCTTGGTTTCCCTGGGAGCTCTGGAGCATGAATCACATCACAGAATTGTCTCCCTTTGAAGCTAGGGTTTCAGACTTTTGGACTCCGTATCAGTGAGTCATTGGCCATTGACTGGCCTGTGAGAGGCATAACCTCCCAGGTGAGATGGTCCGATGGTCCTGCTCTCTCAAGAGGCCTTCCCTGAGAAGGGCAGCTGTGAGTTGTTCGTGGCTAACACAGCAACCGGGAGATGAGTGTGCCCACCTGCTGGAAGGGATGTGGGCAAGGCCCCAACAGAAGCCACCACAGTGGACTCGTCCATCATGAAGAAGAAGGGGCTTGATTAGGACACTCAGAGAGCTTGATTTGTGACTTGTGGAGCTTGGAACATATAATGGACTAGTATTGGGCTCATGCTTCAGAAATCTGTGTGAGAAACTTGACCAGAAAGAGGTGCAGACAGTGAAGTGAAGAGGAGCTATTTTGTAACAGTTAGAGGACGCATTGATTGTTTCATGAAGACCACATGTGGGTCACTTATGAGAGAAGTCGCTGATGGGACATGCTAGATCCCTTGACATGACTTCAAAAGAGATAGACTACTTGATTTTCAAAAGCTGAGACCTGGCCGGGCACGATGGCTGGCGCCTGTAATCCCAGCACTTTGGGAGGCCAAAACTGGTGGATCACTTGAGGTCAGGAGTTTGTGACCAGCCTGGCCACTGTGGTGAAACCCTGCCTCTACTAAAAATGCAAAAAGTAGCTGGGCGTGGTGGCACGTGCCTGTAATCCCAGCTACTTGGGAAGCCGAGGCAGGATAATTGCTTGAACCCTAGAGGCAGAGGTTGCGGTGACCCGAAATCGTGCCACTGCACTCCAGCCTGGGTGACAGAGTGAGACTCCCTCTCAAAAAACAAACAAACACAAAAGGCTGAGACCTGCCATTGCCCATGCCAGTAATACTGAAGGGGAGAGGCTCCAGTGATGAGCAGGGAGTATGTTTTAAAAGAACATACAAAAACGCCTCGAGAGGAGGATTTACCTTTACAATTTGCCAGAGTGTGTGTTTTCTTCCTTATTTATATGTGTCAAAATTCAACAACCCTTAATATAAGCTCTACCAGTCAGCATCAATAAAAATATGAACACCTGCCCTTTTGAATAGGCTGGTTCTAGGTGAAGCATGAACCATGAAAACATGTTCAATTTAAATAAAAAAATCAAACTTGAAAACAATTTATTGACACATACACACAGGGATGCTGTATTGTGGTGATGTTGAAGAGTGAGAATACAAAGCAAGGAGTCAAAACATTGAAATTCTGGCCAGAGCTAAGAGCCTAATGCCAATACTCTGTGCCTTGGAACAAACAAAAACCAGACGGCAGTTTTGATTTTCATTGGTCTTTTGGGTCATTTTCAAAGCATTCTATCATCTCTGTGAAGAGCAAATTTCAGTTCTTGGAGCAAAAAAACCACTGATGTTCAAATGCGTGCCTGTATATAAGGTAGACCTTTGCTTTTCTCTCTTCTCTTTCAAAGTTTTCATGTAGAAGAGAAACACTGCTTGACAGAGCCTGTGGAAGAACTGTTCAGAAGTGTCTCTGAAATACGTGAACAATGGTTCATGCTTTGTTGAATGCACTGGCTTTTCAACCTTCTAGCTTGGTGTCTCTAAAGTGCTCTGATTTTGGGAGACCTTTGTAAGGATGAGAAGTTTTGAAGATGATGAGTACAAATGGCTGAACGCACCCATCAGCAGCTTTCACTCTACCCAGAGATGAGGGGTCCAGAGTTTAAAATTCTGATTGTAAAATACATAACCTGTCAGCCTTGAGAATCTACCATTTCAGGAAACAATGGCAGAGCCTGAAACATTTCCATTTGTTTAGAGGCAGAATGGAAATATCATCCCAAAAGATCAGTTATGGGTAGAAAAGGGTGGAAAGTGAGGACAAACAGAGGAACTCCTTTGGTTTGGAGGGCCATAAATAGTCTCGGTTTACTCAGGAGTTTCTCAATTTTAGCACTGGAAGTCCCAAGTCCTGCCAAACCCTTCATTTCCAAACTGGAATTGAACAGTTGATCTCCCTAGCAGAAATGTTTTGCTCATCAGGGCCAGTTAGAGGTATTTCCATTGCTTAAGGATTCTCAATTCCCCACTTTCCTTATTTATTCACTCATTCAACAACTCTTTATTGAGTACCTACTACATGCTAGATATCATTCCAAAAGCTGGGGAACTAGTGCAATACAAGACAGACAGATCCCTCACAGAGCTTTCTAGGTACACTTGGGAAGACAGACATTCACTGAGTAATCAACAGTGTGTTGAGTGCAAGGGCTGTGGCTGTTTTGGTGGCTGATTGTCCTGTGGACAACATTTAGTAATCTGACTGGCAACATAAAACATAATATGTTTTTGCATGATTTGCTGAATGAAGAAGAGTACTAATGTAAAAATAGAAACGTGATTTAGCCAATGGGGTAAGAAACACCTTCTTGAAGAAGCAACATTTAAAGAAGGAGAAAAAGGTGGGGGAAGGAGGAAAACAAGAGTAGAGTAAGAACAAATTCTGGCATCAAGAGATTGTGACACTTTGAAGTCATGGGAAAAATTCAGTGTAGCCAGAATAGAGAGATGGTGGGAGTAAGGGGTGTAAGATGAAGCCACAAAATCCGTCAGGGCCCAGAGTGTGCAAGAAACACAAGCCATGCTAAATCTCTGCTAAGACCTTTGGCTGACCTTCTGACCTGTCCCATGGACTGGAATTGGGCCATAAGCAAAACACTAAAATCATCATCGACAAAGAGAATGAGATCAATTTCGTTAGCATTGCCTGAGTCGTTTAAGATACAGGTGAACAACAGAACAAAACTCAGGGCTCTACAGCACGGGAAAAGGGCAAACAAGGCTGTTGGTAGTAACCACAGTGTGTTAAAAGATTTTAGTTGGAGGGATGAGGTGCTCAGATTTATTTACAACAATTCTTTCTATTCTCCTTTCCCCTCCCCTGTCTTCACTTCCTCTTCCCTCTTCTCCACGCCCCTCCTCTGACTTTCCTCCTTTCCCTTCCCATCTTCATTCATCCTCTGTTTTTTTCTCTTGCCACCCATTCTCTCTCCATCCTCCCTCCCACTCTTTAACCTAAAGAGACCTCCTGAAAGTTGGACAGATTTTATTCCCATACTGATAAATCCCGACCTGACCAGCCAGCTTGCTGATATGAGGACATCCAGCAGTGATAAGCTGGATGCCCCAACACCAAGGTAGGTGCAGCATATGCAGAGCAGAGGCACCCCATATACACAGCACCCCATCTCCAACCAGCCCAGCACTTACCTAACCATGTAGCTCAGCTATAGCTAGCTCCTCAGCATCTCTCAGAGACTTTGCTTTCCTACTATGGGACACACAGAGTTTATGGTATTCTGGATTTGAATGACTTACTCAATTTCTTCTCAATCTCATTCTCTCTAGACTCTTTAATGGCTTGTAGGTCCCTGCTTTGGAGTTAAATGTTAACCCAGTGTTCAGTCTTTGATATTTTAGACTTCTGATCATGCATCCACGTCGTCTACTCTGGTTTTTGAATTTGGTGGGAACTGAGCTGGACTCCAGCTAAGTCACTCATTGTTTCAGCTGGGCAACCTTAGATCTGCATCAATAACTCACTGTTCTAGGATAACTAAAACCTTGAGGCAAATGCTGATGATGGGTACCCATGGTCATTTTTGTCCTTTTCCCACGAAGCAGAGTCCTGCCTTTCATTCTGTTGCCTATCCCTATCCTATGTGACTTGGGTAAATTTAATTGATTCAAGTCTGTTTCTATCCTCCTTGTTAGTGATTTTTAGTGGTTTACATAGAACTTAGTTCCAGTCAATGAAGCAAGATGAAATATCTGCTGGGGAACTTCTGGGAAAGTGTTTTTTTTTCCTATGAATCTTTGTCTGGAAGTATTCCTGGAGTGGCTGTAGCCACCTGTGACCACTAGGGGACATGGCTACCATTTCAAGGATGGCTTAGCAGAAATGTGGAAGAATTTGGTTCTCTGAACAGGGGATCAAGCCACTGAATTATCAACCCAACAACTGACCTGTATCAGA
Source organism: Saimiri boliviensis (assembly GCF_048565385.1). Lineage (NCBI taxonomy): Eukaryota > Metazoa > Chordata > Mammalia > Primates > Cebidae > Saimiri > Saimiri boliviensis. The sequence goes on along the minus strand of NC_133457.1, from coordinate 61,863,754 downwards.
ACTTTTATTATAAGAGTAAAATAGACCCTGTGAGGTTGAGTTTGAGTTTTGTAACTTGAGATGTTTATTCGTTTGCTATTAGTGTTGTAACAAATCACCACAAACTTAGAAGCTTTAAACAACACCATTTTTTTTTCTTTTTTTAAATCACAGTTCTGTAGGTCTAGAGGATTTGGCTGGTTTTCTCTGCTCCGGATTTTACAAGGCCAAAATCAGAGAGTCAACAGAGCTCTATTCCTTTCTTTCTTTGCTATTTCTCTAGGGGAGTATTTAATTTTAGGCTCACTTAGGTTGTTGCTGAGTTCAGCTCCCTGTGCCTGGAGGACTGAGATGTTCGTTTCTAGCTTCTAGAGGCCACCCTCATCCTCTGGCTTGTGGTCCCCTTTCTCCATCTTCACACTCAGCAATGGTAGGCTGAGTCTTTCTCATGCTTTATCGCTCTCTGACTCACCCCTTTCCCTCATTTCTCATCTGGCCTCTTCTGTTGCATCTCCCTGACTCTAGCCAGATACATTTTTCTGTTCTTAAGGGTTCAAGTGATTCGGTCTGGCCCATTTAGGCAATCTAGGCTATCTCCCCATCCCAGGGTCCATAACCTTCATCACATATGCAAAGTTCTTTCTGTGTGAAATCTGGATTAGTTTCCCATTGTTGCTATAATAAATTACCCCAAATTTGGTGGCTTATAACAACACAAATTTATTATCTTACAGTTCTGGAGTTCAGAAGTCCTAAGAACAAGGTGCTGGCAGGGCTGTATTCTTTCTAGAGGCTCTAAGAGAGACTCTGTTTCCTTGTCTTTTCCAGCTCTAGAGGTCATCATCTATATTCCTTGGCTCACGGCTCCCTCCTCCATGTTCAAGGCCAGGAGCATAGCATCTTCAAATCTCTCTCTCTCTGACCTCAGCTTCCATCATCACATCTCCTCTGACTCTGGTCCTCCTGTCTCCCTCTTCTATGGATCTCTATGATAACACTGGGATCACCCTGATAATCCAGATAATCTAATGGACACAAAACTTTAACTTAATCACATATACACAGTGCCTTTTGTTATATAAAGTAACATATTCAAAGTTGTGGAGATTAGGGTCTGGGCATCTTTGAGGAGTTGTTATTCTGCCTACCACAAGATAAAAGGACCATGACTGTTACTATAAAACATTTAAAAAATTTCAGAAACTGTGTACATATGTCTCAAAGTTCTCCTTTCAGACATAGTGAATGCAGTAGGTCGAAGGAAGACTTGGCTTCAGTGTTAAAAGGAGAGAATATCTAGAGATAAAAGAGACGATGCAATGAGACTCAAAGAAAACATGCTGTATAGCAAAGGCATGGATTCAACCTAAATGCTCATTAATGGTCTGAATAAAGAAGATGTGGTACATATACATCATGGGAATACTAAGCAGCCATGAAAAAACAAGATCATGTCCTTTGCAGGGACATGAATGGAGCTGGAGGCCATTATCCTTAGCAAACTAACACAGGAACAGAAAATCAAATACCATACATTCTCACTTGTAAGTTGGAGCTAATAATGAGAACATGTACATGCACAGAGGGAAATAACACATACTGGGACCTTTTGGGTAGGGTGAAGGGTGTTTGGAGGGTAGGAGAATGGACGGGGTCAGAAAAAATAACTAATGGGTGCTAGGCTTAATACCTGGTGAGAAAATAATCTGTACAACAAAGCCCCAGGACACAAGTTTACCTATATAACAAACTTGCACTGTACCCCTCAACTTAAAATAAAAGTTAGAAAAGAAAAGAAAAGAAAAGATGCTGTAGAAGAAAGGGGCTGACTAAGAAAAGTCTACAAGGAAATAAATACCAAACTAACATCTTAGAAATGTTAAAAGACTGAATTGAAACTTCAGAAAATCAAAGTGAAGTGAGGACTATCTTGAAGGAGTCTCTTGGGAGGAGTTAGAGATAAAGAAGTGGAAAATGATAAAGACATTAAAACTGTAAGGGAAGTATGGTAAACTAGAAATGATCCAACCAAAGAATGATTAAGCTCCTGGAGAAAGAGACATTGAGAGCAAAGGACAAATGATAAACCAGGGAAAATATTGGTCACATGTGGTACACCAGGCATAAATATTCTTCAAATGTAGAACACTTTTAAAATAATGTAAGAAAAAGGGCAAAGTACATAAATAGATTATTAAAAAATATAAATTCCCTATAGATACATATGAGATAAAATGCAAGCCTCTCTAACCATCCAGAAAATGCAAATTAGCATGAAATATTATTAATCTATCAAAACAACATAACAATAAGTAGTAACATTAAATTCTTGCAAGTATGTGATGATCTGAATATGCTCATGAACAGCTGGTTTGAATGTAGGTTGGTAAAACTTTTCTGAATGTAATTTGGCAGTATGTATCAAGAATTGTAAAGTCTTGATCTGTTTTCCTCTAAATTCTAAAGTACATCCTAAGAAAGTAATCAGAGTTAGAGACAAATAGGTTCAAAGATGTTAATTGTAGTTATCAAAGTTTAGAAAACGAAAGTTCCGAATATCCAATAATAGGAGATACTTAAACACATTCCTGTACATCTAGACTAAGAATTGGCAAACTTTTTCTATAAAGGGACAAATACTAAATATTGTAGGCTTTGCAGGCCATCTGATCTCTGTTGCAGTGACTCAACTCAGCTATTTAGTTGTAGCATGAAAGCGTCTACAGACCATATATATATGAATAAATTTAGCTATGTTCTATAAAACTTTCTTAAAAGCTGTGTTTTGGTAAACATTTAATGGCATTTTTTTTAAATGTTAGGAAACTAAAGTGGATATGATATCAAAATATGAATTAAAAAGTTTGGCATGAAATGTGCCCAAGTATTTATGTTGGTAATAATTTAATGGTTGAATTCCTTATGGTTTCTATTTTATCTTTTATACCTCTTAAAAAGATTTTCCCTCAAATGTTCTCCAAAATAAATGCATTTTGGTTTTGTAATATAAAGTATTTTTGTTTCTTTTCTATAGCTTTGATAGAACACAAACAATCAATGAAATGGTATAGGTGCAATAAAATTATGCATACATTTAAAGAAATTTTTTGGGAGGATCTTTAATGTCTGGTTGACTAGAGTAGAATAGACTAAATTCCACATGAATGTTTAATTTATGAACTTAATTAATTTTCCTAAGTATTTTAAAGTCCACTTTTGAGATCATGATTTTTTATTTTCTTTTTTAAAAATTTTATTTTAAGTTCCAGGATACATGCACAGGATGTGTGCAGTTTTGTTAGATAGGTAAATGTGTGCCATGGTGGTTTGCTGCACCTGTCAACCCATTACCTAGGTATTAAGGCCCACATGCATTATCTTTTTATCCTGATGCTCACCCTGTCACCACCCCATCATGGCCCCACCTCGACAGGCCCCAGTGTAGTGTATGTTGCTCCCCTCCCTGTGTCCATGTGTTCTCATTGTTCGGCTCCCATTTATGACTGAGAATATGCAGAGTTTGGTTTTCTGTTCCTGCATTAGTTTGTTGAGGATAACGGCTTCCAGCTCCATCCATGTCCCTGCAAAGAACATGATCTTGTTCCTTTTTATGGCTGCATAGTATTCTATGGTTTATATATACCATATTTTCTTTATTTAGTCTTTCATTGATCGGCGTTTGGGTTGATTCCATGTCTTTGCTATTTGGAATAGTGCTGCAGTGAACATAAGCATGCGTTTATCTTCATAATCGAATGATTTATATTCCTTTGGGTGTACAACCAGTAATGGCATTGCTGGGTCAAATTATATTTCTGGTTCTAGGTTTTTGAGAAATTGCCACACTGTCTTCCATAATGGTTGAACTAATTTACATTCCTACCAACAGTGTAAAAGTATTCCTATTTTTCCACAGCATCACCAGCATCTGTTGTTTCTGGACTTTATAATAATCGCTATTCTGACTGGAGTGAGATGGTATCTCCTTGTGGTTTTGATTCGCATTTCTCTGATAGTGATGTCGAGCTTTTTTTCATATGTTTGTTAGCCACATAAATATCTTCTTTTGAGAAGTTTCTGTTCATGTCATTTGCCCACTTTTTGCCCACTTTTTACTGGGGTTGTTTTTCTTAAAAATTGTAAATTTGTTTAAGTTCCTTGTAGATTCTGGATATTAGATCTTTGTCAGATGGGTAGATTGCAGTAATTTTCTCCTTCTGTAGGTTGTCTGATCTCTTTGATAGTTTCTTTTGCTGTGTGGAAGCTCTTTAGTTTAGTTATATCCCATTTGTCAATTTTTGCTTTTGTTGCAATTGCTTTGATGTTTTCATCAGAAAATCTTTGTCTGCGCCTATGTCCTGAATGGTATTGCCAAGACTTTCTTCTAGGGTTTTTATAGTTTTGGGTTTTACATTTAAGTCTTTAATCCATTTTGAGTTAATTTTTGCATAAGGTATAAGAAAGGGGTCCAGCTTCAATCTTCTGCATATGGTTAGCACATTCTCCCGGCACCATTTATTAAATAGGGACTCCTTTCTCCATTGGTTGTTTTTATCAGGTCTGTCAAGATCAGGTGGTTGTAGATGTGTGGTCTTATTTCTGAGATCTCTATTCTGTTCCATTGGTCTATGTGTCTGTTTTTGTATCAGTACCATCTTGTTTTGGTTATTGTAGCCTTGTAGTATAGTTTGAAGTCAGGGAGCACAATGCCTCCAGCTTTGTTCTTTTTGCTTAGGATTGCCTTGTGTATACAGGATCTTTTTTGGTTCCATATGAGTTTTTTTCTAATTCTGTGAAGAATGTCAATGGTTATACACCCTCTCAAGACTGAAACAGGAACCAGTTGAATCCCTGAATAGACCAATAATAAGTTCTGAAATTGAGGCAGTAACAAATAGCCTATCAATTAAAAAAAAAAAAACCCAGGACCAAATTTATAGCTGAATTCTATCAGAGGTACAAAGAGGAGCTGGTACTATTTCTTCAGAAACTATTCCAAACAATTGAAAAGGAAGGACTCATCTCTAATTCATTTTATGAGCCTGGCATCATCCTGATACTAAAACCTGGCAGAGATACAACAAAAAGAGAAACCTTCAGGTCAATGTCCCCAATGAACATTTATGTAAAAATCCTTGATAAAATACTGGCAAACTGAATCCAGCAGCACATCAAAAAGCTTATTCACCATGATCAAGTTGGCTTCATTCTCAGAATGCAAGGCTGGTTCAACATATGCAAATAAATACATGTAATTCATCACATAAACAGAACTAAAGATGAAAACCACATGATTATCTAAATAGATGCAGAAAAGGCCTTCAGTAAAATTCAATGTCTGTTCATTTAAAAAACTCTCAATAAACTAGGTATTAAAGGAACATACCTCAAAATAATAAGAGCCATTTATGGCAAACCCACAGCCAATATTATACAGAATGGGAAAAAGCTAGAAGCATTCCCCTTGAAAATTGGCACAACAAGGATGCCCTCTCTCACCACTCCTATTCAACATAGTATTGGAAGTTCTGGCCAGGGCAAACAGGCAAGGAAAAGAAATGATAGGTATTCATGTACGAAGAGAGGAAGTCAAACTGTCTCTGTTTGCAGATGTCATGATCTCATATTGAGAAAACTCCATCATCTCAGCCCAAAGCCTTCTTAAGCTGATTCGCAAAAGTAATGTGCCATCACAAGCATTGCTATACATCAACAATGGACAAGCAGAGAGACAAATCATGAATGAACTCCCATTCATAATTGCTACAAAGAGAATAAAATACCTAGAATACAACTAACAAGGGGAGTGAAGGACCTCTTCAAGGAGAACTACAAACCACTGCTCCAGGAAATAAGAGAGGGCACAAACCAATGGAAAAATATTCCATGCCATGGATAGAAAAAAATCAGTATTGTGGAAATGGCCATACTGCCCAAAGTAATTTATAGATTCAGTGTTATTCTCATTAAAGAAATATTTTTGGCCAGGTGTGGTGGCTCATGCCTATAATCACAGCACTTTGGGAGGCTGAGGTGGGTGGATCACTTGAGGTCAGGAGTTTGAGACCAGCCTGGCCGACATGGTGAAACCCTGTCCATACTCAAAATATAAAAATTAGCTGGGCATGGTGGTGGGCACCTGTAATTCCAGCTACTTGTGAGGCTGAGGCAGGAGAATCACTTGAACCTAGGAGGTGAAGGTTGCAGTGAACCAAGATTACGCCATTGCACTCCAGCCTGGGTGACAAGAGTGAAACTCCATCTTAAAAAAAGAAAAAAAAAAAAAAAAAAAAGAAATGTTTTAACGGCATTTTAAAGTTGATTTAATAAGGATATGCTTTAAATTTTAAAAATAAAGAAGGCAGGTGCAGTGGCTTACATTTGTAATCCCAGTACTTTGGTAGGCTGGGGTGGGCAGATTGCTTGAGCCCAGGACTTCAAGAGCAGCCTGAGCAACATGTTGAAACCCCATCTCTACATTAAATACAAAAATTATCTGAGGATGATGGTGCACACCTGTGGTCTCAGTTGCCTGGGAGGCTGAGGTGGGAGGATTACCTGAGCCCAGGGAGTGAAACCCTGCCCCACCACACACACACAAAAGAAGAAGACGAAGAAAACAGAAAACATACTCTGTCAACACAAATTCTCACTGTGTTCATAACAAGTGGATAACTTAATTGTATTTGGAAACTAGAGCTCTGTAAAATAATAATAATAATAATAATGATAATAATAAGACAGATTAACCCCTGAGGTTGAAAATGTGAATTAATCAGAGATACGCATCCCATTTATCTTCAGAATCAAATATATTTTATTTTCCTGTTAATGAGCATTTGTCTCTTTATATTTGCAAGGTTATAAATATATTGGCAACTTTCAGGTGCTTACTGGGTAATTTTAGGTGGCATTAATCACTGCAGATGAATTCCTCATTTAGGCTTTTCTCTTGAGTGACGATGGTAGCCAGAAAAATGACTTCTGCTATGCATCTGTGGTGGCCGGGCCCTGTGCTAAGGCTTTACATAGGTGAGCACGTTTAACCCTCACATAAAGTTCAAGAGGGAGATGCTACTATGCTGATGAGAAGGTTGACATTCAGAGGCTACTTTGTCAAAATTGCACAGGATATAGATCCATTTCTGTATGACGCTAGTATCTGTGTTCTTTCTATTACATGCTCCCTGCAATTAACAAGCATATTTTGAAATCTCCTACCTAAAATAACTTAGAACACTAAAATGGAGATAAATTTTGAAATTTGTTTCTAAAACAGATTTTTAGAAGGTAATTTTTCTTTGAAATGGCTGATGTATTTAAAAAATTGGTACTATGTTTATTACCTGAGTGGTGAAGTAATCTGTACACTGAACCCCTGTGACATGCAATTTACCTATATAAGAAACCTTCACATGTACCCCCTAACCTAAAGTAAAAGTTAGAAGAAAATAATTATGAGCAGACCCATTTGGTTCCATGTTCAGGCTGAAATGTTCTATTATATCCTGAATGTGTCTAGCTGAAGAGGCTGAGTTGCTCGCCTTACCTCCTCCACACCCCAACCCCTAGCAGATTCGGTTTAAGCATGTAGGCGTACAATTCAGGTGTGAGGCCCATTCCCAGAAAAAAAAATGGGGGGGGAATATGCCAAAGAATTGGTGGGAGTCACTGAACAGATGTTCTGCTTCTGGAAATTGATCAACTTGAGCACATTTTAATTTGTCTTCTGGCTTTGCCAATTGTATTTTAGTAACATAGAAACAATGTTTGCTCTCAAATGAAAAAGCATAAGATTATTCTGAGAAAAAAAACATGCTAGCAAGATCATTGAATAACACTTTGCCAATAAAGATGAACATTCTTCCCAAATTTATTTCATTCAAAAGAGTTCCCAAATTTTTGGAACAGGAAGTTGGGTAAACTTAGAGAAGTTTGAAGTGTTGGCATAGAATCAAGCTGGGAAAAGTGCCCATTTGCTTTGTGGGTTGTGTATGGCGTCAGAGACAGGGTGTTATTGTGATAATGATGCCTATGCCTGGAATCAAGAATGACTCAATAGGGAGCCCACCTGAGCAAGAACTTGTTTTCAAGAAATCCTCTGGTTCCGAGACACCTGTCTTTATGACACTTGCCATCCTTGGGAGCTAAGCTGCTCTTTACTGTTCAGAGTTCATTCCTCATTGTTCAGGGCACGTGGCTAATGGAAAGCCCTGATTTGGAGTTTGCAGACCTGTGTTTACTTTCCAGCCTGGACACTTACTAGGCTTTTGCCCTTTGAGCAAGACACATAACCTGTATGAGTGTTTGTTTCCTCATTTATAAAATAGAAAAAATGAATCCATAAAATTCATAGGGCTTGTGTATGACCCCTCAAATAAATGTTGTAGGTATATAAACTTTATATAAACAATGTGTCTGTGTGACATTAAATAATAACTAATAATAATAATACAGTAATTGTTATTGTGACAATGTTTAAGACAGTATTAATTTGTTCTTTCCTTTCCTTTGAGCCAGGGACTAGAGATAAAAGGTTCTCTTTCAAAAAGCAGACCCCAAAACAGGGTCATCACATCCAAAAAGGAATAGCCATGTGGGGTTTGCACATACTTTTATGGGAAGTAGAGTGGTCACTGAAATCTTCCAGGGGTAGGGGTAGTGGGTTTCCAGAGACATTGTCATTAAGGGAAACCCTCAGATGCCACTGCTCTGTATAGGCCAGGCGTCCCCAAACTATGGCTCGTGGGCCGCATGCAGCCCCCTGAGGCCATTTATCCGGTCCCCCCACCGCACTTCAGGAAGGGGCACCTCTTTCATTGGTAGTCAGTGAGAGGAGCACAGTATGTGGCGGCCCTACAACGATCTGAGGGACAGTGAATTGGCCCCCTGTGTAAAAAGTTTGGGGACGCCTGGTATAGGCAGATGCTAGCTTCTGCTGTTTCCTCTTTGAGGAGTGTTCAGGAAAGTGATAGATCGGCAAATAACAGCCCCACGGAGAACAAGCAACTTCAGGCAGAAAATGAAGGATCAGGTGCTTTTAAGTGAGATGTATTTCATGTCAGCACATTGATGGCTTTTGATCTCTTTAAACAGATATTCTGTCCACAAGTAACCTGGTAAAAGAGAGCTTGTGCAATTTACAAAATGCTGTGTGTCCTGAAGTGGGCACATGATATAAGCAATTTTTATGAAAGAGAATAATGCCAATTTCAAGTAAAACTGTGAAACCAGGGTGAAACCATAGAGCCCAGTGACCCAATTTCCTAAGGATATTAGAGACTTTAACAACCAAAAATCATTAGATGGCATACAGCTCCCGGGGTTATTGCATCTATATAAGAAGCAGAGAAGGCAGTTCTATATAGCAGGGCTGGGACATGGTGATGTGTGCGTGTCTACGGGCATTTTTACACACGTGCAAAGTTGAGGCCCAGGAAACCACAGCAACACTGTATACCTTTATCTTACTAGATTAGAAAGACAAGATTGAGTATTTTAAATTGTGCTTCTTTTTAAATTTACTTTTTTTTGTAAATTTTTTTGTAAATTAATACAATGAAAGAAATTTAAATGGAAGAGAAAAAAGCCCTTACATATTTTACTGCCATTATATCATGAATACTTATTTGTTCAGGGTTTATGAAACCATCATTTAAGATGGCAACACTATATTTGAAGATACCTGCCCTCTCTCCTAGGTCTCTCCTCACTTCTCCAAAGGCAGATCTGATTGCACCACATATGCAATATGTGGTTTTTTACTGTGTTTTAAAGCTTCCTCTTCTCTTGTTCTTCCTGGGAGGGCATCAGGGCATCTTGTGCCAGTTTTGCATAGTCCTTTCTGCTCCTTTTCTCCAATGGGGCATCTGGTACCACTGGCTCCTTAGATTCAGACCAGCCTGTGGTGGTGGTGGTAAGGTGGGTGGGTTGTGGTGAGGCCTCTTAGGGCTGGCTCCAGATCATACCTGGTACTCCGTCCAGTTCACTATGGTTCCATGAATGAAAACAGGGCTTCAGGCCCCATCTGCGTCTCTCCCTTTGTGTTTACCTTGGGAGAACATTGACTGAAATCTGGGTCCAGATCTCAGTATTCCAATTCCATAATAATATCAAAACACCATCAAAATTGCTTATTTTGTCCATTAAAGAAAATATTATCATTGAGCTAATCACTTCTGTTGTTGTGCAACTGTTCCTAATTCTCACCATCATGAGTATCACTCTGATAACTACTGTTTTTTTTTTTTTTCATATAAAGTCTCCCCTTGTTTACTTTAGGTTATTTTTTTGGATACATTATAGAAAATGGAATTAATGTATTCATGAAATTGAGCAATTTCATGGCTCTAAATTTATGGCACCAAATCAGTATCCAGATGAGTGGACTAATGTCTCTTAGCATTTATAAAAGTGCCAGTTTCAATGACTCCATCACCACCTTTGTTAAAATATATAGGGAAAGTAATGCTCAGAATTATTGGTCTCTGATTTTCAATGATTTTCATTTACTTGAATATAAAGGGAGGGTGAGTTACATTTTTTTAAAAAGTTGTCCTCCATATTATCATTTTTCTTTTAAAGATTATTTTGAGTAGCCAAAAAAAGGTAAATTATTATTTTTTGAGGATATGTTTGTTAGTTTGAAAGTGATAAAGTCAGTTGAGGCTACACGTGGAATATACAATGTTTGATTAACTGGGCAAACAATTTTTAAAGCTACAAATCAGCTGTAATTATAAGGTAATGACTGATTTTTTTGGTGTGACTTAGAAACTATCTTTGAAGCAATCCTAAAAAAGGCATTCACAATGTGCTTTGGGCAACTCTACTGAACAGAGATATATAAAAATTATTATTGCCTTTTACATTTTGAACTTCCTTGTAGGGTAAGCTTTATCAATGTCAACTCCAGGCATTCATTGCCTTGGGAAATAATAAAATTATTATACCAAGAATGCAGAAAGAAAGAGCGGAAAGATTTTGACTTCCAAAGTTGAAATTTAAGGTCCTCTGTGAGACTTTATTGGGAGAGAAAATAAATTTTTTAATTTTCCAAATTCCCCAATAGTATATCAAGAAAAATCTTGGATATCAGAGTATATTATTTTACTCTGTAGTGAGGACACAGGATATGACCTGAGGGGAGCTGCAATCAGAGAAGGGAAGGTAGGAAGGCCTCTCTCTGCTGGAAGATAGAGGAAGAGCAGGCCAGAGAGTTAAGCTGTGAGCATGCTGCCTCTGTCTCTATCAGCGTTTCAGTCATGAGACAGTGGAGCTGAAAGACATACAAATGTTGGGGTTCACATTTTACTTCTCAGGAAAATTGACAGTATCAAAAAGAACTCTACATTCCTGGAGCAAGACAGTGACAGGCACCTGTAGATTAGATGTACGGAGACATTCATTTATGAGCTTGAGATAATATCTGGTTATCTAAGTTTAGTCCATGTCTTTTGCAGTGATATGAAACTGTTATGAGCTTCATTGAGCAGGTAGAGGCTTGGACCCAGATAAGAAAACCCAAGAGATTCCTAACAGCAACAACTAATAACTAAGTATTCACTAGAGAGCATTGAAGAAGTAACCACACCATTGGTGGACATTAACTCCGAGCCTGAATAAGAGAAGATGCCCACATTAGAGAGACCAGTGGTCCTCAGAGAAGATCGTGGGGGACTAGATGTCCTCAACCTGCCACTTGGACATTTCCTTTTGTGAACAGGAACCACCAAGTGAGATCCCTAAAATTTTGGTTTGCATGTTTAGCTCCTACAACATTGACATCATTGGAGTATGTGTATATTTTCTCAAAGTGAATACTTTGAATGTGACCCCACTCATTCAGATTTATACACGTTATGATGTTTATTAAAATGACATCCTATTTGGCCCGTATCTGGAATGTGTTTATACGATTTACTCACCTGATTCTCTTTCAGTGTTATCTGCCCCTGTTCCTTACAACCAATGAAGGTTCTAACACATCTAAAAATCTTCTCATTTTGTTGTACTCTCTGAACAAAGTTGGCTGGAAAGAAGCCAATTCTGTCTTGAATTTTTCCCTGAAAGGAAAAAGGAGGTATGCGTCCACAATTGCAGCATGTATTGTAATTGTAGTTATCAAATGATTTTTTCTTTCTTTTTTTTTTTTTTTGAGAATGAAAAACACTTACTTTCCACCAGTCTTCATTGGAATCCTCTAAAAGAGTAATTATGTCTCCTGGCCTAAAACAAAGAATGAATGAGTTAGGTAAAAAAAAAAAAAAAAAAGAAAACTAAGATACTTTAAAGACATGAGTAATCATGTCTCATTTATACATGTCGTCCTAAAAGAAACAGAAATAAAGTAAATATAACTTTTACCAGTTCTTCCAATTCAAGAAAATAGCTTTATTACACATTGAAAGCAAACATGATTTTATGCTGTATTTTAAAAATAACTGTTGCCTGTATTTTGATATATAAATGATAGAAAAGCTCCAAATGTTAGAAGTTGATACATTTCAATGTACAAGTCTCCCTTCATCTCAGCCCACGATTTACCTCCCATGCTCTGTGTGTCCTTCTAGACTCCTTCCCACACTCTTACATTTATAGATAATAAATACCTGTATTGTTAAATTTAGTATTGAGATCTAGAATTGGTCATTATCTTTATCATTATCTACACCTTCCCAATACCTTCTCAAAACCTAGCATACTTTTGCTTAGGTCCACTTTCCCTGCCTACCTTTTATGCTGGTATGATTGGAATTTTGTACTAGATGTGTGTGTGTGTGTGTGTGTGTGTGTGTGTGTGTGTGTGTGTGTGTGTTTACATCATTCATCAGTAATTACTTGGGTTTGTCTGACTATTGTTTTTCTATTTGTTTTTATTATGTTTGTTTTTATTTGTGTTTTTGCTTGTTTTTATTGCGTTTGTTTTTATTGCGTTTCTGTTTTTCTATTCAACATAGCTATCACAATCAGAAGATGATTATTTTTCACACTGGGAAAGTTTTTTCTACTATTTCTTTCATGTTTTTTTCCTGTCTATGATATTCTCTTCTCTTTCCTTTTGGAACTTCTGGTCAACACATGCCGGACCTTCTGAATCCATCCTCACACTTTCTGTCTTTCTTACACACCTCTAGTTTTATTTTCCTCCATGTTCTTAAATTTTTTCCTCAATTTTATTTTCCTGATTATTTATTTTGTATTTGGGCTTGTTTCTTCTATTATTTATCATAATACTAAGAATTGTTTTGGAAAATAATTTCAGAAAACATTTTTAGAAAAAAATAATTTCCAAGGGTTCTTTACTATTTCTGAAAGTTTTCTTTCTTTCTTATTGTTTCCTTATTCTTTTCTGAACGAGTTCTGAAAGTGGCTTTCCATCATGGCTGCAATATTATAATGGATTGTATTATATGATTCTAATATAAGAGATATTAATATGAGATTATTCTATTTTCAAAATATGTTTATAAGAGATTATTCTTATAAGAGATATTATATAATGTATATGAGATAATAAAATATATATAGTATTCTTATAACTTATTCTTATAAGATATTATTATATTTTCAAAACAGTATTTCTTTCTTGTACTGAATATTTATTTCCTCTAAAATTAGTTGGCCCATACTTTATCTTATTACTTCTTTTTCATGTCAAGTATTTTTACTAAAATCTAGTGTTTCTTGGTTGTCCCCTTTTTGAAAGACTGAACATGGAGGCAGGTGGATGTGGACGGCTTCTCTGCTGTTCCGTACCTCTGGTCGGCCATGAGTTTCTCTTTCAAGGGCAACGGCTATTTACAGGCTCGTTTAAGGGAGCAGGGTGTGTCAACTGGTTCATCTCCTTTTTGGATACTTGAATGTATAGCAGACAAACATTGGTGCCGCCTGCTTCTCCCAGCCTAATGGCTGTAGCAAGGAGGATTTTCTTTTATTTTTGGGGGTGGGAGGGATGAAGTCTCACTCTGTTGCCCAAGCTGGAGTGCAGTGGCACAATCTCAGCTCACTGCAACCCCTACCTCTCAGATTCAAGCGATTCTCTTGCTTCAGCCTCCCAAGTAGCAGGGACTGCAGGCGCGTGCCACCATGCCCAGCTCATTTTTTGTATTTTTAGTAGAGACAGGGTTTCACCATGTTGACCAGGCTGGTCTTGAACTCTTGACCTCATGATCTGCCTGCCTTGGCCTCCCAAAGTGCTGGGATTACAGACATAAGTCACCGTGCCTGGCCCAGCAAGGATTTTTTTTTACCCCTGGTGAGAGAAAAGATCAGTTTATTTTTCTCCTAAGTAGAGCTGCCTTTTCCTTTTTTCCATGCCCTGTAGAAAGTCTGAAGGTCCATAGTTATCTCAACACAGTTCTTTCCCAGGCTTCTGTGCTCACATAAGAGTCCTCCTTAGGCATGGGTTCCCTTTCTTTAGAGTATAGATGTTGGCTTAATTCTGGAGTCCAACATAATTGCTGCCAATTGTTCATTATAAATAGTAATGTGGTGTTTTGAATACAGTTGAGACTGTATCAGTTATGTATTGTCACAGCAATGCTGTGTGATAAACAGCCACAAAACCCCAATGACTCGCTCACAGGCCTGGGTGTTGGCTGGCTTTTGCTGAGGTGACTGGGGTAACTTTGTCCTATTCCACATTTCTCATTCCCTAGAAGGTCAGTTTCATAGCAATGGTCAAGATTCGGGAGCAGAGCATAGAAACATGCAAAGCACATAAAGCCTCTATGGCTTAGATCCAGAACTGACACACTGTCACTTCTGCTTCATTTCATTGGCAAAGCAAGTCTCAAGGTCAGTTCAGACTCAAGGGATGGGTCACAGGCTCCCCCTCTGTTGTGAGACAAACTGCAAAGTCTCATGACAGGGGTATGCATATAGGGAGGGGTGAATAATTAGGGCTATTAATGCTATCAGTCCACTGCAGACTCTTCATGCTCTTCAGTGAAGTGCTATGCCTTCCATGTCTCTTTAAGTGTGCTCCCCCTTCTATAGCTGTTTTGTCCTGAGTATTCTTTGGTCTCTGGTCATCTTCATTGTTCACAACTCAATTGCATTTGCTGTAGTCTTTGAGGAAATTCCCAATATTTCTGGTTCTCTTCTAGCATGTATTCTTGTTTTCTAGTACTGTTACAGATGTGTTAAAAGAAAAAGGTATTTTCTGACACGTCTAGGAATTGGAGCAAAAGTAGATTTGCGTGTTCATTTTGCTATTCTGATTCAATCTCCTTTGCTGTCATTTTCAATTCTCAGTTAATATCTGTCTTCATCAGGGATTCCAAATATAACAGGCTTGTTATACCTGGAGCATTAAGTACAACTGGCATTTTGGTATTTCAACAGTCACAGTTTCATGCTGATGCCACAGAAAGCGAGGTGGCTGAAAATCACTTTCCCAGGTCAGGGATTTAATTAAGCAGCAAGGATGAAAGTCAGTGTAGAAAAATCTTCTAAGCCCCAGCACATTTTGTTTAAACCAGCAACCTAAGAAACCATGAGTTAGTATCAAATATAGCGACTTTGCTGCTGCTCTTGTAGAAAGTTTAAGTAGGGAATAAAGCTAGAGGAGGTACATTTTCCTAAGAGTAAAAGAGAGAGACTGTGGGAGTACCTTTCCCTAAGGGTGAAAGAAGGTGCTGCCTGAATCCAACTTCTGTTTTTATAGTCTACTGAGAGACTCGCTCCTGACTGTGCCTAGAGGTGAGCAGTCCCTACCACTTGCCCCTTGTTAATTCAATTATAGATTAGAATAAAGGATTCATTGGGATAACAGGCTATAATCTTATGAAAAATACCAGACATACTCCTGGAAGTGTGATGAGTGTTCTGTCTTTTCCCAAAAAAGAACTCCACCAGGACCAGAAAATTGCTTGGTGAATGATTTAGTTATCCATTTATTATTTCCTTTGTTTTTGTTTACCCACTCATTCAACAAATATTTATAGAATGTGGACTCTGAAAGACTGCCATCTTACTAGGCACTGGGTTTACTATTGGTGATTAAAATTCTCACTAGGACTAATAGTTCACTGAGAAAGATGGGTAATAAACAAGTAAATAGGTAATAAAACATTTAATAAATATATAAATAATAAATATATCATGTGTAGGTATAATTAGTAAGTATAGAATTGTAAATTGGCTTAAGGATTATGAGGGAAATGAGAAGATGTAGCCAAAAAGGACCAGTAGATTCCTCTTGACATTAGTCAAATACTCCAAGCACCCTGCAGAGATAGCTAATGACTCTTTTTCGTTATAGAGAGCATCTTGTTCTAGGGTAGCCCTTGAATCCAAGATAGTAACTCTCTAGCATCTGGGTCAGCAAATCTCTGGCTTGTGGGAATTTTTACTACCCCTATACCCTTCCAGGCACCACACAACAATCTCAGCACTCTTTCCCCTAGAGCCTGTGCTCTGATTTAGAATTCTTTTCAACATTGGGCTGTAGGTGGTGGATCTGAATAGGCATGTGAGATAAAACCACTCTGCATAACATAGCCTATTATTATTATCATTTTGAGATGGAGTTTGGTTCTTTCGCCCAGGATGGAGTGTAGTGGCATGATCTCGGTTCACTGCAACCTCCACCTTCTGGTTACAAGCAATTCTCCTGCCTCAGTCTCCTGAGTAGCTGGGATTACAGGAGCCCACCACCACGCCTGGCTAATTTTTGTATTTTTAGTAGAGATCGGGTTTCACCATGTTGACCAGGCTGGTCTTGAACTCCTGACCTCGTGTTCCGCCCACCTCGGACTCCCAAAGTGCTGGGATTACAGGCATGGGCCACCACGCCCAGCCTGCTTATTACGATTTTAAAAAAATGAGTCTTGAACCAGTTTTGAGGCTCTAGCTGGAGGATAGTCAGTTCCCCTTTTTAAGCAGATGATCAAATCCCCACCCCGACAACTCCCTGATATGGGCTCTTGTACTCTGGGCCCCTCTGTACCAGCCCTAATGTTCCACTCTAGAGCCAGGTACTAGGCAATGAGGGACATCCCCCGTGCCCTGGAACCTGTGAAAATTATTCAAATTAATCATCTACAGGGAGCTCCTGGAAACCTAGCCTATCCCGATGCCTGCCACACATAATCTGCCTACGTAGCTCCGGCTTGCTGTTACCCTGACTCCCGGGGCAACCTTCTGTGTTGCCTTTAGTGGCAGCTCTTCACTCTCAACTGTTTTCTTCTGAACCCTTTCTCAGTTTAGTCCTCTTCTCCTGCCATGGTGTTGGTGTGTTGTGCAATGTCATCAAAGAAACAAACTAAAACATTCTACCAACTGGCTCAATTTAGAAAGAGCCTTGCCATTGGTCCCACAGGAATGGAGCCCTAATGCTTAAAATCCTCCTCTCCCCAGGCTGGACATGGCTAATCCGTGACTCTGCCCTCAATTGTTCTGTGCTTCTGTGGCTGTCAGACCCTTTCCATGGAATCATTCTTCATTCAGGTTATCACACTACAGGCACATTTGAGAAAACTCCTTCTCTGGCCAATAGTTATTCTCTTGCTTTCAGGAGACTTTATATTCCTGATCCATTATGTGTAGATTTCGTGGTTTAACTCTTTATTTCCAAATTCTTGAGACCAACTTGATGGGCTCAAGATACTTAAATACTTAAAAAATACTTAATACTTAAATACTTAAAAAATACTTAAATCCTCAAATACTTAAAGTTTCCTTTGCTTAATTCAGTCAGAGCATTGTACATTCAAAGAAAGGTTTTGCTTACATTGTAATCCATAATTGTATGCCACGATGTAAAGTATAATGAAATTCATAAACAACTGAAGCATCAGTTTCTTTTGGTGAAGAGAGGTTAGAGCACCACAGCTGGCCTTTGCTTTTGTTTGCTCAATAAAATTTACCATAGGCCCAGAGGAAGACTTTCAAGTTGGTTATATCATGAATTATTGGAACTCTTGAAATGGTGAAAGAGCTGTGGGCTAGCAAAGATAGCTACAGAATTATGCTTGCCAGTGAGGAGGACAGGGTTTAACTGTGAGTGTGTGTGCCTGCATCCATGTGTGTAAGAACCAATGGTTGCTTTCCGGGTTCATTCTCAGCAGTCCTTTTGTCTCTATCCTTTCTCAATTTTTCATACGGGCATTGAAACCCATCTCTTCCACTACCAGGTAAACTGTCTGCAAGGACTCGGTGTACACAGAGGGTGTGAATGATACGAGCTGTATGAAATTCTTGAAATTCTTTGGCCAGCTGTATGAAATTCTTCTGTAAGATGTTAGAAAGATGGTTTGGTCTTCCAGGGTGGGCTCTTGGAGGGAGGAGTGTGAGTTGTCCTGAGGGCCTCTCCCTCCAATCCCCAAGTAGAACACAAATCCCTAGGAGAGGAGACGTAGCGCCCTCCAGATGAGGACACTGCTTCTGAGAGAAATACCTTCTCCACTGTCTGAGACAAGCTGAGACCTCAGACTGACCCTACTTTGGGAAGCAAATGTTCGAAGCAGAATGCCTTAGGACACTTGCTTTCAGACTGTTTTAAAATTAAAAGAAAATGGGCCTGTCTCACTCCTCCATTTCTGCCCATTTATCCTAGGAAAACTATATGACATTCAAGTATTTTCTAAATGTTTATAAAATTTCAGGTATTGGAAGTGTGCATTGGGGGATACAAAAATGAAAAAAATTCTCTAAGCCTTTATTTTCCTATCTGTAAGGTTAGGATGATAGTACTTACCCCTTCAATATTTTTTGAGGACTGAATGACATAATACTTGTAATGCATATTTAGATAAGCCCACAGTAGATGGTGGCTATTACTGTAAAGACATAGTTAATGCCCTCGAGATGTCAGAAATCTCAAAGGATAAAGACAGTAAACTGTTCAAAATAAGTGTCATCCCCCGACTTGGGGGATGCTAGGGTGGTGTGGAAATGACAAACAAGTATAGAATTGATCCCAAACAAAAATCCCAAATACATGTGTCTCTTTGAGGACTGGCTATCTCAATTGTATCTATATACTTATATATTGCGAATGATAAATTATTGTGAGCTATATTTACTTTGCAAAGTTTAAACTTTTTTTTTAAAAGTCTAACTCCGTTGTCCAGACTGGAGTGCAATGGTGTAATCATGGGTCACTGCAGCCTTGACATCCTAGACTCAAGCAATCTTCCTTCCTCCATCTCCCAAGTTGTTGGAACTACAGGCACATGACACCACTTCCAGATAACTTAAAATGTTTTATGGGGTTTCATGATGTTGCCCAGGCTGGTCTCTAATTCTTGGCCTTAAATGATCCTCCTGATTCAGCCTCTTAAAATGTTGGGCTTACAGGCATGAACCACCATGCCTGACCTCAAAATTAAGTCTTCATCACTGTGATTGATATAGTATAGGGATTAAAATTGTGAATTTCCATAGAGACTTGTAATTTTTCACTTGTAAATTAGAAGATTTATTTTAATCATTGCCTTTTAAGTTTATGTCTCATTAGGGTTTTGGGAGGTATGGTTGGTTAATGAAATGGCTTTTGACTTCAGTGGCTTCCGACACTGACATTCGGTATGATTCAGAACTATGGAAAAGCTTCTTTCTCTCTTCAGATTATGTCCATTCTCCCTTCCTCCTCCACTCTACTTAGTGACCACAAAGGTGTATCAAGGTCCAGGAGCCGGACCTAGTATTCTACTGTCCAGGTGGCTGATTGTAATGGAGATGTTGACAGGGTTGAGCCTAGAGGTTAATGGCAATGTTCACTAAATGAAGTTGTCATGATTAGTTGCATCTTCATGCAAGTAAGCAGGCTGAGAGAGAGTTCACCACTTATAGGTAGGGTTTGAATCTATGACTAACTCCACTAAATCAAGCTGCCTTTTGTACCACCTATGCCATGTCAAAACTCATCAGAACTGCCCTTTTTACTATATATAGTTGCTTTGAGCTTCTTTAATATTTCTTACCCCTTCTCATTCATTAGACAAAAAGAACCTTAAATCAAGTTTATAGCAACCAGTCACTCAGCAAAAACAGATATCCTTGAAAAACCAAGCTGAGGGGAGCGGAAGGAGTCAGCCAAATGACTCCAGTAATCTTAGATCTATAACCTAATTTTTCACCAGACCTATTTCCCAATTTGCACTATCTTTGTCCAGAAACTTTCACAGTCGTGGTACATGGGTATGTAATAAGGAACTCTTGAATTGCATTTAGATTTTGTCCTAAGCCTGATAGCTGTAAGACTGCCTGCACTTTCCCAAGTCCATAGATCAGATCAGAGAAAAAGCATTTACCTAAAGGGCAATTTGGAAGGAATTTGGTAAATGTTCTTGAACTGTCATGGATCACGCTCTCCAGAACCTAATTGAGAGAGGCATTTGAGTGAGAGGGAGGCTGCTAAACACATTAGTGACATTCGGGAAGATCTGGGTTTCTTGACATAGTGCAGCATCAGAACATAATATGCATCAGAGACTCCTCAAATAGCCTTAATTGCATTTTGATGTCCTGGTGACTGTGAAGATTATTTTTAAATCAAATTGGTGCATTAGAATTACATTTAGTTTTAATTAAGTTGATGCATTTGCCAAGCAGTAATGTACTTAGAAAATGGAAACAAGACACCAAGGGAGTCTTACTCTGTCTCAAAACCTTGCAGGGTGAAGGACATTCGAGTGTACACAAGTTACAGGTCAGAAAGCCAATGCACACCTGTGCATGGAGCATTGACAGAACTGGGAAATCTCTGTTCTGGCTTTGAGTCTGCCACTGGCCCGCTGCATATCTTTGGATAAGTCACAGTTGTTCTCAGATAGCGCAGATAATCAGAATCTAGGAGGACATTTAACCATGCAGGTTTCCAAGTAGGATTTGACTCTTTAGGTCTAGGTGGAGCCCAGGAATCTCTATTTTAATAATATTCTTTAGGAGATTCTTATGGCTTGTAACAAGTGGCTTCACCGTTCTGACTTGAGTTTTATCCTCTGTGAAATACTACTTGCTTGGGTAACCTCTGAGATTTATTAAAAGAACTCACAAGGATGCTAGGAAAAATTATGACAGACTTTGAAATGGGCAAAAAACATGATTGATCTGGATGTCCTGTCTGGTACGTCCTTTCAGATGACCTCCCCGTTGTCAATGCCTTTGAGCTATTTTACATCTCAAGCAAGTTGCAGAAAACTGATATTAATGCAAATGATTTTTGTCCATAGAAATGCAAGTGAATTTTGCCTGGTGGAATATAATCAGCTATTACCCTTTACCCTGTGAATACTGACTGCTTTTGCATCTATTTATAAATTCCTGTCAACATTTCTCATTGCCTATGTATACATGATGTACTGAGTTCTCCTTTGAATCGGGTGGAACATACTAGCTATTTCATTAGTTAATAAGCCATATAAAAATTCTGACATGTGTTCAATTTATACTGCATGAGAGTCATGTTTTTATCTTAATTAAACAAAATTCTCCTTTAACAGGTGACTTCTCAGTAACATACTCTATAGATCGCAAACTCTCTTGTCTTACCAGTCAGACTTAACAAACCTAATACACTTGAAAGAAGTGATGTGAGTGGCCAAGAAGGGATAAAGTAAAATGTTGCCTAACCTTGCTGATTAAAATAGAATTGTCAACTTTATCAGAGAGAAAACCTAGCACAGTGAACCCAGGATAGAAAGTGTAGTGGAGGAGAAAGATCAGTGGACTAGGAATCACCTCCAAGGATTCTAGTCCTAAGCTTCTATTTTCTACCTGTGAGTTATTGGGCTTGGTTCTCCTACTTCACCTCCAGAAAGATAAAAAAGAACCATACATTGTCTCACTGGAATATTAACTAAACAGCCAAGTGTCCATTCACGAAGCATTGCCAAGTTTTAAGACAGTCTTTCCAGAATCAAGACTGGAATTAATGTAGTTATCTAAATATGCTTCCGCCTCTGCCATGGAATTTTCACCACCTCTTTTTGTAATGGGGCTTGCCTTTGCCCCTGATTTGGCACCTCTTAAAGTAATTCTCTGGTTCTGAAGTTTAACCCCATGATTCCCTTATCCATTCTTCACTGGAGAGAGAAGGCTCACTAACCAGGCTTCCCAGCCACCCATGACCCTTCTTTTTCTGGAAGCCCAGCTTCCTCCATGTCCCTTTGAGGCTGCTGTAAAGTCGCCTGCACTACCTCCTACCCATAGCCTTGCACACTAGGTTGTAACTTCTGGTCTACTCTTCTGTTGGCCCCCTGGCCCATGACTCCTTGAGCTCTTTGAGAACAAAGCCTGTGAATGGTTCTCCCAGCAAAGAGCAAATGCTTGGTTACCAGGTGATGAGGGGTGAATACATGAAGTAAATCCTGGAAATAGCCATACAAGGGTTAAAATCACTTTTAACTTGATTTAAAGTAGTGCTTTGAAAATACCCCACAGAGATGAATTCAGGCCATCCCATCACCAGAGATTGTTGAAAATACTAGCTCATGAGAAAAATGGTTGCTTGCTTTCATTCAGACTTGCCCATGGAGAATCTGAGACTTGCTGCCACTAGGAGTGGCCATTCATGAATCTATAATTTGCACTTGGAGTTACAAAAGAAGATAGGTTTTTCTTTGAATGCCCCCAAATGTGGGTGTTCTGACATACATTGAAGTAGCAATTAATTTGCATTTCTTTTAGGTTTTAATAATACTGAAAGAACAGTTCCCTCTTTTCCTGTCTCGGCTCGTAGTCTTTTTTTCTCCCTTCTTTTTGCCACCCTTATGAAAAATGGCCATTATCATATAAATCTGTTTGAGGAGAACTAATAAAAATGAAAATGACTTAGATATGGGAAGTCAAAATGAATTCTTTGGAACAGGTATTGTATGATTGCTGAAATATGCATGTGAACCTTTAAATCTTTTATTTACTCTCAATCCTCTGTTTCAGTGTCCCTAAGATGTTTTAGAGGTTTACATTTACTCGAAGTTATTTCTCTCTAATGATTATTTACATAAAATATCAATTCAGCAAAGTCATGAAAGTTATTGTTGATTGAAAAGTTTTTATTGACTTAAAAAAGGTGACTTGGTGTGAATAATAAGTGATGACTCCAAGACCCTGTTTTGCAGACTACTGAGCCCAAAAGCAGTGAGGATAATGGGACTGGCTACACTGTAAGTGTTGAAGGCAGGATTTAATTTTGTCAAAACTAAGTGTGGGTTGTCAAGCTTTGGCTAACAATGTGTGTGTGCTTGCATGTGTGTCAATGTGTACCCGAGTGTGTGTGTGAGTGTGTGTATGTGCATGTATGTGTGTGTGTGACTGTGAGTCTGTGTATGGGGTTATTTGCATATGTAAGTGTATCACACACATGTACATATCCACTTGGCCAGAAGGGTGATGTGACACGTGAGTGATGTTAATTCGTGGAGCAGTGTATGATAATAATGTCAACAGTGCTGATTATAATAGGGTTCTTTAGTTTGCTTTTTATGCTCATTAATTAATTTATCTATATATACGGTCTAGCTCTGTCACTCAGGCTGGAGTGCAGTGGTGTGTTCATAGCTCACTACAGCCTCAACATCCTGGGCTCAATTATCTTTCTGCCTCAGCTTCCTGAAGAGCTAGGGCTACAGGTATGCATCACCATGCCTAGCTAATGTTTTATTTTTATTTTCAAAGAGATGGCATCTTGCTATGTTGCCCAGGCTGGTTTTGAACTCCTGGGCTCAAGTAATACTTCTGTCTTGGCCTCTCAAAGTGCTGGGATTGCAGGCATAAGCGACTACACGTGGCCATGTATTTTTATCATCATTTAAGAGCTTTGTTCATGAATTAAACTGGCAGTCCATAAAGTGTAATTACCAGGGCTCTTCAAAAAACTTGATAATAAAAGTCATTGGTGGAAACTGCCTAAGACCCTTAATTTCAGGAGGCTATTTACTATACCAGCCTGCTATACCCTGATAGAAGAACCTGGGCGGATCTCAAATGTTAGCAGACCTCAAATCGTCAGCAATGGTCTAGAGATTCCATGCATGATGGCAGCATATCTTGGTGTCAGTGATAAAGTTTCAGACCTATAGCTCATCATGTCAGCAACTACAAAACCTGCTCCCAAGATAAGTATTGGATATCACAGCCCCTTTTTGCTGGACCCGTTTGACAAGGTCTCACTGTGTGTGCTTAAAGAGAGAGCCTTGAACTACTGTGTTTTCTTTATACTGTATCCTTAGGGTGGTGTTAATGAGGTTGTTCAGAAGACTAGGAGAGAAAATATATTGTGAAAAGATGTAATTATAAAGAGAAGGTATCTAAAGGCTACTGTGACCTCACTTTGTACTGGGCATGAAATCCCACCTTTTATTTATATTGTCCCATTTAATACTCAGTCCCCCTAGGAAGGAGAAAAACTGAGGCTCTAAGAGATTGAACAGTTTGCTCCAATGGATGTAGATAGTGTCATAGTTGGAAACTAGACCCAGGCCTATTTGACAGCCGGAAGTTACTTTTTCCTGCCTTGCCACCTTGCTCTCTTGCTGTCTGCCCTCGATGGTAGACAGATAGAGAATTGTCATGGTCTGCATTAGCTCTAGAGGTTCAGGTGGGCAATAGCAAATTAATTTATGAACGAAGTGTATTTCTACTTTTTCAAAGCAGTGTAATAAATTAAATAAAGAAAGGAAGTTTATTTTGCACTGAAACTGTGGCAACGTAGACTGTGTGATGCCTCTGCCTTTACATGGGAATGGAGACTAATGATTGGAGCACAGCTCGTCTAAGAAGAGTATTCACTCACCTAAGAACAAGAGAGCAGCAAATAGCTCTTTCTCTTGTGAAAGGAAAATAAAATCTCAGGACTCTAAACTCACTCTATCAAAGGGAAAAAATGTTAACTTTGGGATCTGAGTCATGCAACAACTACCTTCCCTTTTTTTCCTAAACAGAGAGTTGCAAAGACGGAAGGCCACATAGCTCCCCAGGTGGCTCCCTCACAAATTGCTCACAAGGACATTCCTTGTGGGCCCCAAACTGTTTACTCTGTTTAAAACAGAGTTCTGTTGAATCTCATCCTGACGATATGAAATAACAGCTTTTTTTCACAGGTACAGGACAAAGACAAGGCTAGAAATCATCCCTCCACCCACCCAAGACAAATGCTATCTGACTGCTTCCTCTACTATATGTTTATTCATATCTTATATGAAATGCAGATTTACTGAGCACTAGACAAATGTATGATTGACTGTTCCTCCATCCCCCTTTCACTTGTAACATGTAGATTCAGGGAGCATTAATCAAAGCCTCACAAGAATGTGACTATGCATCTCTCTACACACTCTCCTTGCTTTTTTTCTATCCTCCTTACCTTACTGATGCCCTTTCCCCTTCGAATATTGAAGTCCTCAAAACGCTCTTTGGAAAAAAAGCACAGACCACTGATCTTACTGTAGCTTGTGTTTCTTTTTCCTAGGCACATTCTTAACCTTAGCAAAATAAACCTCTAAAATGATTGAGACCTGTCTCAGACAGTTTTTGGTTTATACTCTCTGAAGTCCCCCACCTCCTCTCAGCTGTGAGTGCTTCAGTAAAGTCTTAGAAGGGCCTCTTCCAAATTGTCTTAAATGCTTTGTTATTTGTGAATGGAACCACAGGTTACTTTTTGTCTCCTTCTTTACAATTTCTTTTTGACAAATAACATTTACCCTGGTATCAAGGCCCATCTCTTCCTGGAAACAGGCCTCTGACTAACTAACACCTTTCAGTTTGGTTTGCTTCCTCATTTATAGTTTCCATTAGATTAACTATATATATTAACATAGTCTTATATATTAACATAGTTATATATATATTAATGTAGTCTTGATTTGCCCACTAAGTTTATGTGTCAGGCATAGCATTAGTTCATTTAATCTCCAAAATACTCATTCATTCATCAAATAATTACTATCTACTATGTTTCAAGAATGAACTCATGTCTAGGGATATGAGGGTTTGTAATTACAGACTTGTTCTCATGGAGTTTATGGAGAGACAGAGATCAACCAAATAATTCCTGAAATAAATAAATACAAGTAGAGGTAAATGTTTGAGAGAACTATAGCATCATGAAAGATGTAACAAGAATGTAATCCAAAGTGGGGTAACAGGAAAGGCTGCAACGTAGAAACGAATTTGACCTGAGATCTTGTGGATGAATAATAGTCAACTGGAAGAGTGTGCCTGTGTGTGTGTGAATGTGTGTGTTTGATGATGGTGGTGGTGGGTGGATAGCAGGATGGAGGGAGAAGCAGACTGCAGGAAGAAAAATCCTTTGGCAAGTAGGTGGTGTGGTCCTTTTGTGACAAAAAGAAGCCCTGTGTAGGTGCATCAGAGAGGTCACCATGGATGAGACTGTGGGTCCTGGAGTCCCCACAGATATTCTAGATTTTACCCCAGGGCATTGGGAGGACAGTTTTGAGCAAATATGTGTTTTTCGAGCAGTCTTAAGGCAGGCAAAATGATTATTTCCTTTTACAAGTCAGGAAGCAGAGGCTCAGATGGTTAGGGTAACGTTTGCAGGATTCATTGTAGGGGGGTGTCACACAGCTAGACAGAGGCTCAGATGGTTAGGGTAACGTTTGCAGGATTCATTGTGGGGGGGTGTCACACAGCTAGACAGAGGCTCAGATGGTTAGGGTAACGTTTGCAGGATTCATTGTGGGGGGGTGTCACACAGCTAGACAGAGGCTCAGATGGTTAGGGTAACGTTTGCAGGATTCATTGTGGGGGGTGTTACACAGCTAGACAGTGGCTTGGCTGGGGCTTAGACTGAGGTCGACTGATGCTCACAATTGTTATTCTTAAACATTCAGTGAATGCTGATATAGTCTCTCTCTCTCTCTCTTCTCCCCTCCCCGCTCCTTCCCTCCTTAATTCTAGAAAGGAACCATCTACTTTTGAAATACAAGAAAGAACTGACTGGAATTAATATTATTAAGGTCCTACTGTGTACCAGATATTACTATCTTATTTAATCACCTTGATCCTAGATCTCAGTAAGGGGAGTCAGAGCAGGGCTTATTATTCCTGTTTTCCAGATGAGAAAACAGGTTCAGAAAATTAGCTAGTAAGCCCTATTGTTGGAAAATAGAGAAGGGATTGTGTGACTCCAAAGATTAGACAAAGCCTGGAACACTGTTCTGTTACCTTAGTGCACTCTCGCCCATAGCAGACAGGAAGGGAGAGGAAGACAAAACACAGAGACCAGGAAAGCACTTCTACAACAATCCAGGTGAGAGATGAAGGTGGGGGTAGATACAGTTGATTTTAGGCAAAGAGAAGGAGTAGGAATTGAGCATCAAATACATTTTGGGGAAAAGTAGAGTGGGACCTCTCCCTGGCTGGCTTGAGGCCTGGACAGTGGGTGACATCTTTCATCCTAAGGAGCAGGTTTGTGGAAGGGAGGGCAGAGCTGCCATGCTCTGTATGTTGCTGGGGTAGGCAGGTGGGTAAGTGAATCTGGAGGTCTGGGGAGAGGTCTGGAGCACTGGCCTTTGGCAGAAGCTTTCCTTATTATTGAGCAGATATGTAATGAATACTTGCTGACGTGGTGATTCATTTGCTCTGATTGACAACTGCTGACTGTGCCAGCTGGTGTCTTTGTCCTCAGGCTCACACTCCCCACATTTCCTGTACCCACATCCCTTGTTCTCTATCCTGAGTATAATACCCAGCGTGCTCCCCTGGATCAGAATGCAGGTGGATAAGAATGCTATTGTGTTAAAAAGAATTTTTTTCTACCTTATGATCTGAGGAGAAAAAGACAATTCGCAAAGCTCCGTTCATTCAAGGAGTTACCCTGAATCCCCAAAGCATTGCCTTACACATTCTAAATCAGGTGCCTGGGTTTTAAAATGGGAAACTACAATCTCTTGGCCAAAAAAAAAAAAAAAGAAAAAAAAAGTAAGTGTGATTTATCACTCCAATCTTGAAGTCCATGTAATGCAGACATTTCACTCCTGGGAATGGATAGTCTTGACTGCCTTCAGGCAGACTGTAAACATTTCATTCGTGACCAGACAGCTTGACTTCTAATGGCCTGCAACCAACTAAAACAAGCACGCACAGTGACGACCACCACCAGGCGGCTAGACATCATTCCTCAGTATCCCAGTAACATTCTGTATTTTTCTGAAATTGCTTTTTTTTTTTTTTTGAAAAAAGTATGATTTCAGAATAATCTAATACAAAGCTGTAGGACTTCTATAATAGAAAGCTGTTAAATCTTAAATGCTACATACCCAACTGACAATCTCAAAAAGGACACAATATGGTGTAATTGCAAAGTAAATACATGTCATCCTTGTCTCCATCAGCAGATAGTTAATTGTGGGTCATCTGGTGAAGGCATGGCTTCATCCCAGCAATGAAGCCTAGGCAGGCTCTGCTCTGGCTCACAGGGCTTGTCATATCTCTAACAGAACAGGGCTTCTCTTGAAAAAGGCTGCCTCCTCCTCTTCCACTGATGATGCCAGAACTGTTCAGGTAATGTTTACAACTTCAGCCAGAGAGTTCATCATGACAATTTTACTCAGCAATAGAGAAAACTCTAGCTTAGCAATCGCTGAAACATGAAGAACCTCAAGCTATGGTAAGAGAATGGTTTAGATTTTGAGAAGGTCAGAAGACTCATCTATTCTCTCTAGTATTTCAGTTACCACTAAGTGGATAGTTCCTAGTTGACTCCGATAGTTTTAGTTTGATTTTTCCCTCAATGTTAATTGGAGATTATAGATATATATATGTATAAAATAAAGTATTTTATATATAATAATTTAAGTTCTGGGGTACATGTGCAGAATGTGCAGGATTGTTACATAGGTATACATGTGCCATGGTGATTTGCTGCACTCATCAACCTGTCATCTACATTAGGTGTTTCTCCTAACACTATCCCTCCCCTAGCCCCTCACCCTCTGACAGGCCCTGATTTGTAATGTTCCCTTTCCTGTGTCCATGTGTTCTCATTGTTCAACTCCCACTTATGAGTGAGAACACGCTGCGTTTGATTTTCTGTTCTTGTGTTAGTTTGCTGAGAATAATGCTTTCTAGCTTCATCCATGTCCCTGCAAAGGACACAAACTCATCCTTTTTTATGGCTGCATAGTATTCCATGGTGTATATGTGTCACGTTTTCTTTATCCAGTCTGTCATTGTTGGGCATTTAGGCTGGTTCCAAGTCTTTGCTATTGTGGATTGTGCTGCAATCAACATACATATGCATGTGTCTTTATAGTAGAATGATTTATAATCCTTTGGATATATACTCAGTAATGGGATTGCTGGGTCAAATGGTATTTCTGGGTCTAGATCTTGAGGAATTGCCACACTGTCTTCCACAATAGTTGAACTAATTTCATGCCCATCAACAGTGTAAAAGTATTTCTATTTCTCCACATCCTCTTCAGCATCTCTTATTTCTTGATTTTTAAATTATTGCCATTCTAAATGGCATGATGTGGTATCTCATTATGGTTTTGATTTGCATTTCTCTAATGACCAGTGATGATGAGCTTTTTTTCACGTTTGTTGGCCACATAAATGTCTTCTTTTGGGAAGTGTCTGTTCATATCCTTCACCCATTTTTTGATGGGATTATTTGTTTTTTTTTTTTCCTTGTAAGTTTGTTAAAGTTCCTTGTAGATTCTGGATATTAGCCCTTTGTCAGATGGATAGATTGCAAAAGTTTTCTCCCATTCTGTAGGTTGCCCATTCACTCTGATGATAGTTTCTTTTGCTGTGCAGAAGCGCTTTAGTTTAATTAGATCCCATTTGTCAATTTTGGCTTTTGTTGCCATTGCTTTTGGTGTTTTAGTCATGAAGTCATTGCCCATGCCTGTGTCCTGAATGGTACTGCCTAGGTTTTCTTCTACAGTTTTTATGATTTCAGGTCTTATGTTTAAGTCTTTAATACATCTTGCATTAATTTTTGTATAAGGTTCAAGGAAGGGGTCCAGTTTAAGCTTTCTGCATATGGCTAGCCAGTTTTCCCAACTGCATGTATTAGGTAGGGAATCCTTTCCCCATTGCTTGTTTTTGTCAATCAAGCAGAAGAAAGGATGTCAGAGATTGAAGATCAACTTAAGGAAATAAAGCATGAAGACAATATTAGAAAAAAAAAAAGAATGAAAGGGATGAACAAAGCCATTTAAGAAATATGGGGCTATATGAAAAGACCAAACCTAGGTTTGATTGGTGTACCTGAAAGTGATGGGGTGAATGGAATCAAGTTGGAAACACTCTTCAGGATATTATCCAGGAGAAGTTCTCCAAAGTAGCAAGACAAGCCAGCATTAAAATTCAGAAAACACAGAGAACACCGTAAAGATACTACTCGAGAAAAGCAACTCTAAAACCCATAATCCTCAGATTCACCAAGGTTGAAATGAAGGAAAAATGTTAAGGGCAGCCAAGGAGAAAGGATAGGTTACCCACAAAGGGAAGCCCATCAGACTAACAGTGGATCTCTCTGCAGAAACCCTACAAGCCAGAAGAGAGTGGGGGCCAATATTCAACATTATTAAATAATTTTCAACCAAGAATTTCACATCCAGTGAACTAAGCTTCATAAGTGAAGGAGAAATAAAATCATTTACCGACAAGCAAATGTGGAGATATTTTGTCACCATCAGGCCTGCCTTAAAAGAGCTCCTGAAGGAAGCACTAAATATGGAAAGACACAACCAGTACCAGCTACTGCAAAACACACCAAATTGTAAGGACGATCGATACTATGAAGAAACTGCATCAACTGACAGGCAAAACAACCAGCCAGCATTGTAATGATAGGATCAAATTCGCACATAACCATATTAACCTTAAACGTAAATGGGCTAAATGCCCCAATTAAAAGACACAGACTGGCAAATTGGATAGAGTCAAGACCCATCAGTGTGGTATATTCGGAAGACCCATTTCATGTCCAAAGGCACACATAGGCTCAAAATAAAGGGATGGAGGAATATTTACCAAGCAAATGGAAAGAAAAAAAAAAAAGCAGGAGGTGCAATCCTAGTTCCTGATAAAACAGACTTTAACCCAACAAAGATCAAAAGAGACAAAGAAGGGCATTATATAATGGTAAAAGGGTCAATGCAACAAGAAGAGCTAACTATTCCAAATATATATGCACCCAACACAGGAGCACCCAGATTCATAATGCAAGTCCTTAAAGACCTACAAAGAGGCTTAGACTCCCACACAATAATAGTGGGAGACTTTAACATGCCACTGTCAATATTTGACCGATCAACGAGACAGAAAATCAACAAGGATATTCAGGACTTGAACTCAGCTCTGGAACACGTGGACCTAATAGACATCTACAGAACTCTCCATCCCAAATCAACAGAATATACATTCTTCCCAGCACCACATCACATGTACTCTAAAATTGACCACATATTTGAAAGTAAATCACTCCTCAGCAAATGCAAAAGAACGAAATTCTAACAAACAGTCTCTCAGACCACAGTGCAATCAAATTAGAACTCAGGATTAAGAAACTCACTCAAAATCACACAACTACATGGAAACTGAACAACCTGCTCCTGAATGACTGCTGGGTAAATAACAAAATTAAGGCAGAAATAAGTAAATTCCTTGAAATCAATGAGAACAAAGACACAGTGTACTAGAATCTCTTGGACACAACTAAAGGACTTGTTTAGAGAGAAATTTATAGCACTAAATGCCCATGGGAGAAAGCGGGAAAGATCTAAAATTGACACCGTAACATCACAATTAAAAGAACTAGATAAGCAACACCAAACAAATTCAAAAGCTAGCAGAAGACAAGAAATAACTAAGATCAGAGCAGAAATGAAGGAGATAGAGACATGAAAATCCCTTCAAAAAAATCAGTGAATCCAGGAGCTGGTTATTTGGAAAGATTAACAAAATATATAGACTGCTAGCTAGACTAATAGAGAAGAAAAGAGAGAAGAATCAAATAGACACAATAAAAAATGATAAAGGGGGTATCACCACTGATCCCATAGAAATGCAAACTACCATCAAAGAATACTATAAATACCTCTAATGCAAAAAACTAGAAAATCTAGAAGAAATGGATAAATTCCTGGACACATGCACCCTCTCAAGACTAAACCAGAAAGAAGTAGAATCCCTGAACAGACCAATAACAAGTTCTGAAATTGAGGCAATGATTAATAGCCTACCAATGAAAAAAAAAAAAAAAGGACCAGACAGTCACAGCCGAATTCTACCAGAGGTACAAAAAGGAGGTGGTAGCATTCCTTCTGAAATTATGCCAAACCGTAGAAAAAGAGGGACTCCTCCCTAACTCATTTTATGAGGCCAGCATCATCCTGACACCAAAACCTGGCAGAGACGCAACCAAAAAAAGAAAATTTCAGGCCAATAGTTGATGAACATCAATGCAAAAGTCCTCAATAAAATACTGGCAAAGCATATCCAGCAGTACATCAAAAAGCTTATCCACAATAATCAAGTCAGCTTCATCCCAGGGATGCAAGGCTGATTCAACATACACAAATCTATAAACGTAATCCATCACATAAACAGAACCAAAGACAAAAACCACATGATTATCTTAATAGATGCAGAAAGGCCTTTGATAAAATTCAACACCACTTCATGCTAAAATCTCTCAATAAACTAGGTATCAATGAAATGTATCTCATAATAATAACAGCTGTTTATGACAAACCCACAGCCGATATCACACCAGATGGGCAAAAACTGGAAGCATTCCCTTTGAAAACCAGCATAAGACAAGGATGCCCCCTCTCACCACTCCTATTCAACATAGTATTGGAATTTATGCTCAAGGAAATCAGGCAAGAAAAAGAAATAAAGGGTATTCAAATAAGAAGAGAGGAAGTCAAATTGTCTCTGTTTGCACAGGATATGATTGCATATTTAGAAAACCCCATCAATTCAGCCCCAAATCTCCTTAAACTGAGAAGCAACTTCAGCAAAGTCTCAGGATATAAAATCAATGTGCAAAAATCATGGGCATTCTTATACACCAATAATAGACAAACAGAGAGTCAAATCATGGGTAAACTCCTATTCACCATTGCTACAAAGAGAAATACCTAGGAATACAACGTACAAGGGATAGGAAAGACCTTTTCAAGGGGAACTACAAACCACTGCTCAAGGAAATAAGAGAGGACACAAACAAATGGAAAAACACTCCATGCTCATGGATAGCAAGAATCAATATTGTGAAAATGGCCATACTGCCCAAAGTACTTTATAGATTCAGTGGTATCCCCATCAAGCTACCATTTACTTTCTTCACAGAATTAGAAAAAATACTTTAAATTTCATAGCATATATAGCCAAGACAATCCTAAGCAAAAATAACAAAGCTGGAGGCATCACACTACCTGACTTCAAACTATACCACAAGGCTACAGTAACCAAAACAGCATGGTACTAGTACAAAAACAGATATATAAACCAATGAAACAGAACAGAAACCTCAGAAATAATGCCACAGATCTACAACCATCTGATCTTCGATTAAATATATTTTTTGATTCCCTATTAGACTCCTCTGGATACCAAGTGCATTTAATGTTCAACCTTCATGAAAACTCGCAGGTCTGTTAAGCATGTACTAAAGTGATGCTTCCCAAAGTGTAGTCCTAGGCCAGCATCATCAGTGCCACCTGGGAACTCCTTGGAATGCAGCTTCTTAGGCCCTGGCTCAGACCTGATGAATCAGAAACTCTGGGGACAGCCTGTGTGTTAAACAGCCCTGCAGGTCACTAGATGTATGGTAAAGTTTGAGAATCACTGCTCTGAAGCATTAGCGGGGGCACAAATGGAATTACTTTTTCACATGAAGAAAAACTGACTTTAAAATTTTATTCTTTTTTTTTCTTCACAAAAGGTTTTTACCTCATTTCCAAATCTTCATTCTCCTGTGGTACAAATTTGTACAAGGCAACGTAGGTGTTCATCTGTAATGGGTCTTTGGAAAGAGATCCCTGAAAGAGAAAATAAAAGAAAAATGAGGAAAGGAAGATGAAAGAAATTGAGAGAGGAAAGAAAGAAACAGGAAATGGAGCAGTTATTTCAATGTAATTTCAGTGTATAGATCTTAAGTGTTAAAATGTCTAACCATTACTAAAGATTTTCTTTCAACCTTGCATTTATTATTAATTTCTTAACTGAGGTTGGTTTCACTATAAACAACTTGAAAACAATTACTTGGAACTGCTTGCCAGAAATATTGCAATTTTCCCCAAATAAATTTTCTTTGATAATATACTGGTTCATGAAAAATTATACAAGTTAGACTTTGGAAATTGGAATATTCTCTCTAAAGAAAGAGGGACACATGAATAGCAGTGCATAACTCTTGCTTCCTAAAATTAACTGTTTATTAGTTAGCCAAAAAATTGGTATCTCGGATATCAAAGGGAACCAGGTATATTCATCTGGCAATTAGTTCATATATGTTGAGAAAAAAGCACAGGTTTTTGGCATTAGACTGATATAGTTTACATTACAGTACCGCCATCTATCAGCTATGAAACCTTGCAGTAATGACAATAAAAGCTGCCGTTTACATAGTTTGCTGTGTGCTAGGTATTAGGTTACATGCATTAACATACTTGAACTTAACAACAACTCTCTTAGGTAGATTCTGTGATTGTCCCTAACTTACAGATGATAAAAAACTCTTGTAAGTGTCATATAAATATTAGCTATTATTACTAACCAAATAAATGTTAATGCTATAAAACATTTACACTTTATAATAAAGAAGTTAAAATTATGTCATATATAGTTGCATAATATAACTATATAGTAATATAATAAATACATGCTATAAATTTATAGAGAACATACACAAAAGCTGTACACAACTATGTATATCATTTTTAGCTATGTTTAACTCTCCTCTTCAAAGCTCAGGTACATTATATAATACTATTCTAGTCTGTCTTAATTTTACATATATAAATGAACATTTAAAATATATATACTTATATGCTATAAAATACAGTGATAAGATATTATATAATTCTGTAATCTTATATAACAGAAACAAAAGGTGTATAGTGCAATGCTTACTCTTTTACCTTTTATGCACTGTGATATTTATGTTTATTGCATGCTATGGTACATTGTGCTATGTTATTCTATTCTGGTCTGGAATAGATGCTGGTCTGGACCCACTAAATCGATTTCATGACCCACTTGGGTTCTATCTAAGGACACCTGTCTGACTTGTCTTCTGTGACATCTGTAAATACCTGGTGGTTTACGTTCTTTGCTGGATCTCTGAAATCATCAGTGCCATTTTCCGGATATGTAAACACTGAAGGAGACAAGAGAAAGCAGGTGCTTTATGAATCTAGTCACCATTTTAAAAAAATGTATGTCTGAAAGATGGCTTTATTTATTCTAAGTATCACAGCTTTGCTTCTACTTTACTGCTTATTGCCTGTTCCTCACCCTCTGTGACCCAGCTTTCAGGTCATCTTCCACGTGACTCTTCTCCCGCCTCCCTATACAGCATTCTGCACCACCTTCTCTGTGCTCCCACAACTTTTGCACATGCCTGGTTAGCACTTGCCTCTTATAATTATTGGCAATAGTGTGCTCATATTTGATCTCATTTGGTAGTGTACTTCTCAGGAGCATCTGTCTTTGTCGAATGCATCAAACTGCTTGTTAATAGGTTGGTGGGTGAGGTGTAGTCCAATTTAGTTTTAATTGAGCTGCCTCATCTAAATAGGATTTCTTAATCTATATTCAATATCTTGATTCTAGTTTCTTGAAAATATCTACATTCTATTTAAGCTTTAAACTTCAAAATAATTCCTTGATTTCTTATTGTCAATGCACTGGGGCTATTATTTGGTTTTTCTTTTAGTTTATTCTTGAGAAGTATAATTTTCTTCTTCTTATATTTAAGTATCCACTCTGCAGCCTTTGATAGCGGACAAGCCTTCACAAAATGGGCGGAAAGGCTGGGCATGGTGGCTCATGCTTGTAATCCGAGACTTTGGGGGGCCAAGGCAGGCAGATCACTTGAGGTCAAGAGTTTAAGACCAGCATGGCCAACTTGGTGAAACCCCATTTCTACTAAAATACAAAAATTAGCTGAGTGTGGTGGCACGTGTCTGTAATTCCAGCTACTTGGGAGGCTGAGGCAGGAGAATCGCTTGAGCCTGATGGGAGGCGGAGGTTGCAGTGAGCTGAGATTGTACCACTGCATTCCAGCCTGGGCAACAGAGCAAGACTCCACCTAAAACAAAAAACAAAAAACAAAAACAAAAACCAAGAAACAAAATGAGTGTGAGTTTTCATTGTCCACAAACCCAGCTGTGGGAGGTCCCTGATGGATAATGGGAATTCTGCCTTATCTAGTTTGGTCAACCTAACCTACCTCCATGACTAATGGCATAGCTTTATCATTCTAGCTGTGTGTATTTTCCTTAAACAAAAATGTGGTAAATATGTCCAAGTTTATATAATAAAGCTTTGTTGTCTAAATTACTCTACCAGTTAGATGACTTGAAATTTTAAGATTATACATTGCTGCTTTATTCTTCTCTTTGACTTGCCTTCAGATTATCAAGGAAATGTCAGCAGACAAGGGGGAACACCACAGAAGGCTCTGAAACCTATTTCATTAGAGCACTGACAGCCTTTACTGTTCTTAAAATAGCCTCAACAACAGTGATATAGAAAACGTGTTTCAGAACAAGAGCCTCTGCAAAGGTAGTAGTGCTTATCAAGTGTCTATTCTCCATGGCTTGTAGTTCCAGAGTTTATGGATGCAATTCCATTATCCCTAGGAAGCCAATATGCAGTCACTGGTGGAGCTCTGCTTTGTAAGTAACCAGAAAACGAAGCCCTGATTCTGTGAATCTCATTTACCTCAATATTTGGCCACTCAGCTTGATGTTTAACAGACTAAAAAGAGTACAGATTAACAAAACCTTTTTCTGGTATGGTGTGACTGTCTGATATCCTACTGTAAACACCTGATTCCCTAAGTATAAAACTGGACACCTGTAAAAGAATATTACATATTTGAATGGGAATGTAAAGAGAATCTTCCTAGAAAATTCCTGATTTGGACTGAAAGGGCATCTATATAAAGTGCACACACAATGTTCGGTGTGGACTGATTTTACAATTTTGTAACTTCACGTTGTTTTAATTTTTATACTGAATCTCCCTCTGGCCAACTGGCTCAAAATGTGTACCATTTCTGTAAACTTTGCTGAAAAATATTTGAAATAACCTCAAATATGTTTTCAGATGTATGGTTGCAAGCATAAATGGAAGGGTGCAAAAATAATTTTTCAAACCTATTCCAACCATTTCTAAAACTTTGATTTAAAGGAAGGGGAGAAGAGAAAGGTAACTATCAAAAACATACCATATACCTTTTACTTTTGGTGCTTTAAATTACTTCATGAAAAATAATTTGGTTGTTTATTTCACCCATAACAAGTATTCAAAGAATATGTCTATTATGTGGGTATAATTTCTAATGCTACAGAAGCAAAATGAACCTTTAGTTCTTACCACATTCCCAAATAACTTTCTTCTTTTCCCATTCTATATGCTGTCTTTTGTTTTTTACCTTGCAGACCTGTGAGACCCAAGACCACTGTGTTTTTTAGTTAGATTATTATTTTTTTAACCTAGTAATGTAGCAAGTTACATTACTGGATTACCTGATGTGAACCCAGATTTGCATCCCTGGAGTAAGTTCAACTCGGTAATTATATAATGTCTTTTAGAACTACTATATAGGTTCCGTTTACTAAGAGTTTGCTTGAGATCTCTGCATCTGTATTCAAGAGAAAGACTGGCCAGTGATTTTCTTTTTCCATGTCATCCTTGTTTGGGTTTAAAGTCAGTGTAATCCTAGCCTGATAAACTGAGTTGGAGAATCCTGCTGTCCTTCTTCCCTGCTACTTCTTGTTTCTCTGAAAGAGCTTATGTAATCTGAAAATTTTCTCTTCCTTAAATGTTTGGTAGAATTTACTTGTAAAGTTGTTCAGGCCTGGCATTGTCATAGCGTAAAATTTAAAATATCGATTCAGCTTCTGTAAGTATTATAAACAAATTTATGTTTCCTATTACTATTTCTTCTTGAGTCACGCTTTAATCATTGAGATCTTTTTTTATATCTGCCCATTTAAAAATGTTTTAAAATACATTGGCATTCACTTGGTTATAAAATTCTCTGGTTTTCTTTTCAATCTCTGTTATGTTTCCCTTTTTTGTATTGCTTTTTGTTTCAATAAAACAAAAATCTCTTTTATCTTAAAAAATCATTAGAGATCATAATTTTGTTTAAAAACACTCAAGATTTATTGATCTATCTTTGTAATTTAATAATTTCTTCTCTTGTCTTCATTATTGCCTTCTGATTTTTTGTTAATTCCATTTTATTTTCTGACTTCTTAAGTATAGTGCTTAGATTATTACTTTTCAGACTTTCTTATTTTTTAACCATCATTTTAAAGCTAACTACTCAAATCCCAACTTTAGCATTTTTGATATGTGTTTTTTTTGTTATGTTTTCATTCTTATTTAACTTTAAATATATTCCAATCTTTATCATGAATTCCTTTAACATGTGATTTGTTTTGTTTTGTTTTGTTTTTTTGCTTTGTTTCTGAGACAGGGTCTTGCTCTGTCACCCAGGCTGGAGTGCAGTGGCACAATTATAGCTCACTGTAGCCTCAATCTTCCAGGTTCAAGTGATTCTTCCCCCTAGACTTTCAGAGTTGCTGGACCATAGATATGTGCCACCCTGCCTGGCTAATTATTTTAAGTTTTGTGTAGAGACGGAGTCTCCCTAAATTGCCTAGGCCGGCCTTGAAATCCTAGCCCCAAATGATCCTTCCACCTTGGCCTCCCAAAGTATTGGGATTACAGGTGTGAGCCACCATGCCCAGCCAAGCTATAAACATTTTAGAAGTGTTTTTGTTTCACAAGTTATTGGTTTTCCTAGTTATCTTTTGATTATTGATTTCTATCTTACTTGCACTGTGGCCACAAAGATGTATTCTACGTAATAATTCTGCAAAATTCATGAAATTTGCTTTATGACCAAGTGAGTCATCAGTATTTTAAATCATTCCATGTGTTCTTTTTAAAATTAATTTTAAGGTCAGGGGTACATGTGCAGATTTGTCACACATGTAAACATGTGCCATGGTGGTTTGCTGTACCTATTAACCTATCATCTAGGCGTTAAGCCCAGCATTCATGAGCTATTTTTCCTAATACTCTCCCTCCCCCTACCCCACTCTCCCAACAGGCCCCAGTGGGTGTTGTATGCCTCCTGGGGTCCATGTGTTCTCATTGTGCAGCTCCTACTTATAAGTGAGAACATGTCGTATTTGGTTTTCTGTTCCTGTGTTGGTTTGTTGAGGGTAATGGCTTTCAGCTCCATCCATGTTCCTGCAAAGGACATGATCTCATTCCTTTTTATGGCTGCATAGTATTCCATGGTGTCTATGTATCACATGTGTTCTTAAAAGGAATGTGACTCTTCTACTCGTTACGTGGAATGTCCTTTGTAGGTCAATTAGATTAGGATTGTCAAATGTGTCATTAAATCCTCTGTATCTGTACAGAATCTTTTTGTCTATCTGATTTGCCAATAACTGAGAGGCATCTTAAAATCACTCACTAATTTGGAATAATTTTTGTCAATTTCTCCTTGAGTTTCTATCATTTTTCAGGCTGCGTATTAGGTATACACGAGTGTAGAATTTATATCTTCTGATGAAGTGAACATGACCATGTAAATAACACTTTTAAACTAATGCTTTCTTGGTCTTAAAGTCAATTTTCACACATTAATACAGCTATATAATTTTTTTGCTTAATATTTGCCTGTGATTGCCCCTTTGTTTCTAGATCTGAAAAGTTATTTAATCTGCCTATGTTTTTCTTCCTCCTCGCCACTGCAGAAAGTTAAAAAAAAACCCTTTGTTTTTCAACTTCAATATCCTTATGTTTTAGATATTTGTAAGCAGTATATAGGTCATTTAAAAAATCTATTCTGAAAAACTTTATCTTTTATCTAGAGTGCTTAAATCGGTTTACATTTATTTTGATTACTGATAAATTGGGATTCCTGCTTAACATTTTCTTTTGTATTTGTCCCAAATTTTCTATGCTTTTTCTTCTATTTTGCTACTTTCCATCCCTTCTTCTTCTTTTTTTTTGAATTGATTTTTTTTCCTCCTCATCATTCCATTTGATTCCCTTTCTGGTTTGGAAGGTTGAATCTATTTTTTTTTTCCTTTAGCAGTCATCTTAGAAATTTTAGGAGGTATGTTTTAACAAAATCAAAAGTGAAATAATGTATTTAATCTCCTTCCAAGCAACACATGAATCTTTGAATGCCCACTTCCCACATAAAGTCGGCATTTTAGCTAATATTTTATTAACAACTTTTAAAAAACATAATTTAAAAAATGTATCCAATGTTTGCTTAGATTTAACCACGTTTCCACTTTCTTTGCTCTTTATTCTTACTTTTCAGTCTTTCCATTCAGGTCATATGTTCCTCTTTGAAGTACATCTTTTAAAAATGTTTTGAATGTTGGTCTTTCTTAATTGAACTGTAAATGCAGTTTTTGTCTGAAAAGCATATTATTAAAAGATAGTTTGCTTCATTTTCAATTCTAGATCATTTTCTTTCCACAAACTGAAGATATCCCTCTACTGTTATTTCACTTCTATTGTAATTTGTAAGAAGTAAGTCTAATGTTCATTTCTTTATATGTCACCTGTCTTTTGAACTGGATTTTATGTTTTCTTTCATCTCTGAAATTCTGCAGTTTCACTAACATATGTCTAGGTATAGATTTCTAAATCTGAGGAATAGTGTCTTTAATCAATTCTGGAAAATTCTCCACAGTATGTTCTTAAATATTGTCTCGCTCACATTCTCTCTTTGTCTCTCTCTCTTTTTGGGACAAGGTCTGGTGCGCTCCCAGTCTGGAGTAAAGTGGCATAATCATGGCTCACTGTAGCCTCAACCTCCCAGGCTGAAACAATTCTCCTACCTCAGCCTCCAAGCTAGCTGGGGTTACAGACAGGTTACCATCACGCCTGGCTAATTTTTGTATTTTTTGTAAAGATGGGGTTTTACCACGTTTCCCAAGCTGGTCACAAACTCCTGGGCTCAAACAATTCTCCCACTTCAGCTTCCCAAAGTGGTGAGATTACAGGTGTGAGCAACTGTGCCTGGGGCCCCATTCTCTCTTTATGTACTTCTAAATTGTCAGCTAGATGGCATGTTGGATTGACTCATCTTCCATGTCACTTTAACTCTCACAAATTCCACTGCTTTGGCTTCCTGACTATACCCTACTATTTCTTTGTATCGAAATTTTAGGGAACTAATTCTTTCTTTATGCCTAATATGCTGTTAAACCCATCAATCAAATCTCTCTTCAGAAAAATTCTAGAAGTTCAATTGGATTTTCCTCAGGTTTGCCTGCTTACTTTTGGTAGTCCCTTATTCCTTTATGTTTTCTAGTTCATTTTTAGCATATTAAATGTATGCAACTATATAGTCATCTATTTCTTCAGTTGGTAATTCTAACATGTACAGTCTTGAAAATCTGACCATAAAATTGGTTGCTTCTGCTAATACTTACTCATGATGGTTCATTTTCTTATGTGCTTTGTGAGTTTTGATTGTTAGCTTATGTTCTTTGAAAGTTCATTGGTAGGACGTTTTTGAGGTCTGGTTTAAAATTTTCTTCCTCTAGAGAGGGTTTACATTGTTTCTGCCAAATGCCTGGTGATGTTACTGCACCTGGGCCACTTTAAGCTAAATGAAACTAAAATTTCATATTTGCTCATAAAGCTAGTATGAATTCAGGCCCGATAACCCAAGTAAGAAGACTTTGTTTCTTTCTTTCCTCTTCTCTATCCTTTCCTCCCTCCCTCCCTCTCTTTCCTTTACCTGTCTTTTTTTCTCTCTCCTCCCGATATTTTTGTTTCCTTTCTTTTTCATCTGCGTTAAGGCTAACATAGTATATTCCTCTGCAGGGAATTCTTTTTGTCCAGTGATCCTAGGGTACCTTTTGGAGTATTAATATTTTTCAAAAGGGCCTTACATGCAACCGAATACCCAGGCCATTCCCCATTTTATCCTCTATTGTTCATTAATGGGGCCTCTTATTTCCCATGCTAAGGTCCTAGGGATGTGCACAGTAAACACTGGCCTTTACCTGCTTATATCTCTGAATTCATGTTTTATTGTCATTCCTAGACTCTAAGGAACTGCCTTATTTGCTGCCAGCTCAGGCATGCATTAACTAGAAGTTTATAAAAACTATGTATCTTAACAGTTTTAGGAATGCTAAACTGGGAAAAATTCCTCTGAACATCCAGTTCTCCACATTGCTGGAAAGGGAATCTTCCATTCAAGTTTAAAAAGATCTTTACCTGAACTTGATACAAAGCATGTGTTGCACCAACATACCACAGATAATTGCATCTGTAATTTAGAAATTATCCACTGGAGTGGTACAAAAACCAGGGG
This sequence comes from Saimiri boliviensis, assembly GCF_048565385.1. NCBI lineage: Eukaryota > Metazoa > Chordata > Mammalia > Primates > Cebidae > Saimiri > Saimiri boliviensis. The sequence continues at coordinate 61,821,234 of NC_133457.1, read as the reverse complement.
CACCTGCCTGCTTAACCTTTAAAATATCTGCTCTTTTTTTTGTGATGCCTTAAAATTTGAGTTATTGAATTAATACATGCTAAAGACTAGTGTACATTTTCCAGATCTAATCTTGCCTTTTTTTAGAACAAAATTTCTTTGCTTTAGTGCAAAGTGAGGTAATATTCGATTTTGTAATATCCTTAAGTGGCTGAGGATATTTTGTAATATCCTTAAGGGCTGGATTAATCCAGCCCTGTTTGAAGAAAATTCTAGGAATTTGTCTTGCTTATGTCCTCTTCTGTCTGTTTCTCTTCCAGGAAAATTATGATCACATAAAGTCATTCTGAAATGCAATTATTGAAGGCAGCCAATAACATTATTATTTGCCATTTGGAGCTGAAATAGGCAGGCCAGATTTTACTTCAGGGGAGATTTTTACTTCTCTCTTTGCTCATTCCTTTGTTATGAGTAAAGTTTCTAGCAGTTAAGCCAAAGGTGAAGACCAACAATTTCCCCCATGTATATTTATGATGCATTCAGGAATAGTGTTCAAAACAACAATCAGAAACACTCAAATCTGCCAAGGATCATTTATAAGAGAGAAAGCAGAGACTATACTCTTTGCAGTAATGAATTGTACTTCTGTCCAAGGTGGCTTTGGAGATATTCCTCAAGGAATTTGACATCATACCTGGCTAGAAGAAATAACACCTATATGCACTGCATATTTTTAAAGACATAAATGAAACATGTAATACAGAACCGGTTGTGACTGGAATCCAGACACTGCTTCTGAATTCCCTCCTTGCATGACTCAGAAGATCTGTGGGAACTTGGACCACATACATAGAGTGTTTTCTCCAAGTTGCTTCTCAAACTGCATGGACAGGACATTAAAGCCAGTCAAAGAAAGTGTTTTGAAGCCAACGGCTGCATAATTAATCAGCCTAGCTTCTCAGGGTGCATTGTAGATAAAACTATCGCTGATCAAAAGAATTGTTAATACATCTCCGACCCTTTTTGGAAGTTTATTGCTTGCTAAGTTCTTTCAACAGATCTCTTTGAATAAGGCTGTGAAAATGCCCCTTAACATAGAAGACATGGAAAATGATCAACTTGGTGACTTTGTGTGCATGACTCTGTGACTTAGATTCCTTATCTATAACGGGGTGTATTGTGGTGTGCATGTGTGAGTGTTGGAGGGGAGAGAATTGGACTAAGTGACCTCTAATCCTACTTCTTAAACTTTAGTGACCCTTTGAACCACAAATTCATATGCAGATTCTGATTCAGCAGGTTTAGAATGGCCTGATACTTGGTATTTCTAACAGGCTGTCAAATGATGCTCACGTGAGCATTTAGAGTAGTGAGGCTCTACCTGCATCTCTGACACTTTATGACTGTGTGACGGCTTTGTTAATAGCAGCGATGCTACATATCAGTGATTACTAAATATAGCTCTTCCCATTATAAAATCCTATTAAGGACTACCTTTTGAGAGAAGAAATCCTCTGTGTAAATTGAGTCCTAACTCCTCAAACAATTGGTGAGCAACAGCATAGACAGAGCCAGACCGGGAGGACTGAGGCAGATAGTTAGGCAGAGAGCACATGCTGGGCATACTTTTGAGAAGCAGCAGATAGAATTTGCTGATGGATTACATATGAGGTGTGAGAGGAAGAAGGAGTCAGGGCTTATGTCAAAGACTTTGGCCTAATCAGCTGGTTGAATGGAGTTCCTATTTACTGAGCAGAGACAGTTGTGGGAAGAGCCAGCCTGGATGTGTGGCTGGGTGAGGGGATCAAGAGTAATGTTTGGGTACGTTAACTTTAAGATGACTATTCCGCATTCAGGTGGCCATGTCCAATAGGTGATAGGCATCTGGAGGGAGCAAGGAAGCCTAATACTGGAGATGAAGTTTGAGTCATCAATGTATGGATAGTATTTACATTCATTATCTCATCCAAAGATCATAAGAACCCTGTGGATTTGGTGTTACTGTCTTCATTTTAGAGATGAGGTGATTGAAGCAGAGAGAAGCTAAGTCACTGGCTTCAGGATCACATGATCCTTAAGTGAAGTCTAGCAATCTGCCTCCAGAGCAAAGATAGGCCAAGGACCAAATGTTCCCAGTGCAGTTAGTGAGGAGGAGGCCAGCAGTGATGTGGGTGAGAAGAGTGTCAGGGGAAGGAGGAAGGCAGAGGTCAGACTCAGGACTGAGCAGCTGACCACACTTGAAGCATTAACATGCAAGTCTCTGGTGAGTCAGATCTCCAGATACTGAAATTCTAGAAACTCTAGGTTGCTGTTTAAATTCAATTGCTGGTCCTTCAATACCAGACAGTTGGGCTGCGGTGGTCCTGCTGTGCTGCTGACCACTATGAGGTTCGCCTTAAAGCCAGCACACTCTACTTTGTCTTTCTAAATGGCACTGCTAAGTGCTCAGTGATTGTTTGCGTTATCTAAAAGTACAGCTTTCCCCATGTGATGCCAAAGAATCCTTACCCCTGTGGTGAGCTTTAGCAGATGTGTGCGGGCCTGGCAAGGGGGGGCAGGGCAAACGCTGGTGCTTATTTAGGAAGGAAAGTCATGGGGCAGCTGAGCACATGGTGCCTTGTGGGAATCACACGGGCACAGTCCAAACTAGAGAAGAGACATAAATGAATTCCCAGAGTGAAGGAAGTGAAAGCGATATCTCATCAGACAGCTGTTGACAAAACAGCTATGTGGCATTGAATGAAGAATTTCTGCATCCAGGCTGGACAAGGCAGGGGCTGGGATTGGAGCTTGGAGCTGAATGCCATGGGAATTTCAGCTCAAGTTAACAACGCAATGCAGGTCCTGCAGGACTGTGACTGATACACTTTTGCTGTTGATAGAAAATACTTCCTAAATATTTTTGGATAAACAAGTGAAGGTTAAGCAGTTATTGATGTCAAAAAGGCCCAGCAAAAATAAATCTGTAAAGGTTTGGTCACATGTCTTTAAGCTCTGGATTACGAGGTGGCTCTTTCTTAATGTCAGCAAGTGAACATATGAAGTTAGCGTTTAACAAACATTTTACAAATTATTATAACTGAGGCATAAACTAGTAGAAGATTAAATAATTATAATACAGAATGTTTGGCTGGATTGCACTTATTAGTTCTTTTAGCTTCTTAGTTGTCTCTGCTGGGGAAGGAGCCAAGTATGAGGGTCACACTCCTCTCCCTGGCCCCACCACCACTTGGTTTCAGGCACAAGTTAGCTTCTCTGTGGTATGGTTTGCTAATTTAATCTAGCTCAGTGGGGATAATGACGTATTCATAAAAAGCTCTGGAAGTGACTCCTAAACCACAATAGAGCTCAGTATATATATATATATATATATATATATATATATATATAATATAATATTATATATATATTATTTTATATATATATAAAATAAAATATATACTCAATACATATATTACATATACTCGTATATGTTATACGAGTATATGTACTCATATATATTATATATACTCATATATATCATATATATGATATTATAGATCATATATATTATATATTATATATAATATATATTCATATGTGTCATATTATATATAATGTATATTCATATATGACTCATTCTATATGTATATATACTCTCATAGAGTATGGAGTATATATATACTCACATATATAATATATATTCTTTATGAGAGAGTATATATATATATATATATATATATATAATGTATATATACTCCATACATTGCTCCAGAAACAATGCTCACTTTCCCTCCAAAACATTGAACTCTTGCCCTGATTAAATTCCAGAGCTAGCAGAGAAAGCAAGGCAACTGGAAATCAGCTTGACCTGCCCGCTGAGCCTGACTCACGTGATCACATTGGTGCTGTGCCAGCCCCCTCACTCACCACTGTTGCTGCGTTTCCTTAGGTCACACCCACCTCCTGGCCCATCAGCTTCCTCAGGAACCTCCACGAGATCTGAAGTCTTGGAGGAAAGAGGAAAGAGCATGGGATGAGCAATGTTATATCTGTGAGTCAACTGAACGAGGATTTTGGTGTCAGTAAGAGAGCTTAGGTAGAATTTGTGTGACACGTAAGGACCCAGTGATTGCTGTCCTGGCTGTTTGGCTAACTTTAGAGGAAGCTGTGTCCACTTGTGGGCACCGTACCTCCCTTCAGGTGTCTGTGGCAGGCTCAGGCTTGGCAGTGGTAGGTACTCAGTGAGTGCCGAGTGAGTGGCTAGAAGCACAGGCCACAGCCAGGCTTCTTCCCAGGAATAGGCAACAGAGAAATCAGAAATCCTGCCCACATCCTATCACTTAAAATATTCGGTGAAACTCTATCTCTTTCTATAGGTGTTCTAAATATGAGTTTTAGAGAATGGGATGCCCTATGGAGGCATGCACTACTTAGGTACAAGTTAAATATCATTCCCGTTGTGGCAAAATTAATTGTTTTAATAAAATGTATCCTGACTTTTTAAAGTAAATCACAATCATTCTTCCACTTAGGTTACAGAAATAGCAAGAACAAAACCAACAATAATAACAGTAACATCACTCTAAATAGCTAATGGTGCCTGATCATTTACCATGTAATGTTTTTAAGGACTTTATAGATACCATCTCATTTACTGCCTAAGTTAATCCTATGATAGACCAATTTTTCAGAGAGAAAGCTGAAGCCCAGAGAGAATCAGTGGCTCTATTTGAGGCCCCATAGTGATACATGGTGAAGCTGGGGCTGTGAATCCCAGATGTTGCCTCCAGAGCTCGTGCTCTTAAGTACTGTGCTTTATTCCTTGGTGTGCTAGAGCGTCTCCATGGGCTGGTGAGAGTCTCACGGTTATCACACTGGTGGCATGAAATGGATCACTGTAGGAGTTGTACTCCATGGAATTGGCAAATGCTACAAATCAGGGTCCAGCTGGTGGTTAAGCATTTACCAGCACACTGCTGAGGGCCTCTTTCAAAGGACCAGGTGACCCAGCTCTGTCTACCTGGCTCTGTCCTCTTCAAAAGAGGAATCTAGGGGGCCTCTGAGGACAGTCATAAATATATATATACACACATATATACACATATATACATAATATATATAAATAATATATACATATATACATAAGATATATATATACATATGCATATATATTTATATATATCATATATGTTATATGTATATGTATATGTGTGTGTGTGTATATATATATATTTATGAGTGTCCTCAGAGGCCTCTTACATCCCTCTTTTGAAGAGAACAGAGCCAGGTAGACAGAGCTGGGTCACCTGGCCCTTTGAAAGAGGCGCTCAGTGGTGTGCTGATAATTGTTTAACCACCAGCTCAGAGCTGGACCCTGATTTGTAGCGTTTGCCAGTTCCATGGAGTAAAACTCCTATGGTGATTGATTTCATGCCACCAATGTGATACATGTATATGTGTGTACACACACACACACACACACACACACACACACACACATTGAGATGGAGTCTCACTCTGTCACCCAGGCTGGAGTACAGTGGTGTGATCTCAGCTCCATTTCCCAGGTTCAAGAGATTCTTGTGCCTCAGCCTCCCAAGAGGCTGGGATTAGAGGCATGCACGACCATGCCTGGCTAATTTTTGTATTTTTAGTAGAGACAGGGTTTCCCTGTGTTAGCAAGGCTCATCTCGAACTCCTGACCTCTGGTGATCTGCCTGCCTCGGCCTCCCAAAGTGCTGGGATTACAGGTGTGAATCACCACACCTGGCCTGACGGTCATATTTTAAAAAGTTATTTATTTATATCTTATCAGAAAGGGACAAGTTATCTTCTAAGCTCTCCTAGCTGGCTCTAGAGCCCTTTAGTACCACCGTCCAGAGACGGATTTTTGTTACAATTTAGCTTTAAAATTTTTTCAAATGCTGTTATATCATGATGCAGCAGAAAGAAGAAAAAAAATGTCATAGGAATTATAGCCACTCATACCTGGCTCCCTTTGAAGCTCACGATTTCTGTACAGAGGTTGGTTTGCAGAGAATTTCATTTATGTTAATTTAATCTTAACGAAACTGAAGATTATTAATAAAGTAGCCAACTAACTCCCAGAATATTGTTTGAATTTGGTTTCTTCTAGCCTTCCCAGAGCCGTCAAGCCTTTCATATTTTAGAACATTTGAATGTACATTAAGGAAAACATAACAATTTGGAAACAGCCAAGCAGTGACTTCTCAACAATGTAAAACAAATGTCTCTGCAGCCCTGGAAGAAAATAAACTTGTGGAACAAAGCTTGGCTACATGGGAATATGTTAGCTTTAGGACATAAAAATACTAAAAATAAAAATAAATAAAAAATGCAAGATGCTGAAGTTCATTATTACTGACCTGCAGGCAGGAAGCAAAATCACTTTAAAGTACCAATCAATGGTTTCTGTTTTCTTCCTTTGAGGATAGTTGGACTTTGGGGAAAGAACGAAATGACAGATGCTTAGGCACAATTTGGTTTGTCTGTCTCCCACAGCTCTCAGAACAATGCCTTCACAGGGCAGACCTCCAGCGAATATCTACTGGTGGAACCAGTGCCACTCTAAGTAGACAGTGATAAATGGACATCCCTTTGACATTCAGAAAACTATGCTTTTTGCTTCTAAAACCAGCCTGTAGGGTCCAGATGTTGCTAGAGACAAAGCTATTTTAGAGATGAGAGCAAACTGGACATTCCCAGTTGTCCCTCTAGTGGTCTTGCTGCTTCTTAGCAGCAGCCCCAAATGAGGAGGCTGACATGTTCATTGCCTGCTATGGGATGTTTCCATGGAGGTCTGTTTGTCGTAGTTCAGCAAAGCTCAGAACCACAGGAGCAGCCATCTACTGCTCGTGTGGATACATCAGAGCCATCTCTGGGGAGCCATCTCTGTGCAATTGCCTCTACATGCTGGCTTTTCAGTTGCCCTTCCACCAATGCCGGCCTCACACAAGCATGGGAGAGGCGTGCGCTGGAGTGGGATGGCACACTGGTTCTCACCAAAGATAGGAGAAAGGCCCGTTCAGAATGCTGGTCAAAGTGGGCAGAGATCTCTCTACTGTGGCCAGTTTTGTTTGTGCTTTTCCTTTGATTGCTGGGTGGCATCTACAGTCTTGACTTGCAAGGGGAGATGGTTGCAGGCTGAGAGTGAGCTGTGTGCGGCTTTGGGGAAGCAACTTATTGACAGCAGTGGCCCTCGCCGCAACCCTGAGAAAGGAGTTGCCGCATGGTACCTGAGGTTGGGGAGATGATTCGCAGTTTTGGATCTCTGTTTCAAACGAATGGAATGTAAGTTTAGTTTGAACCTGCTGATTTTGCAATATCTGTAGGACTGGTCTGGTGCTTGGGCAAGAGGAAATACCTAAGGGAGTCATCATTTTTGACACAGTGCTTGGACTAAAGGAATGTGAAAGAGATCAACTGAAAAAAGAGTAGAATAAGAAGACCAAGCAAAAGCAGACCCCTGGGAATGCCCCGACTTAAGGAGTTACAGGAGGACACATCAGAGAAGGAGATGGGCTGAGCAGAACAGGGAGGTACCCTTGAGTAAGCCAGGGGTTTCTAACACTGCCCAAGCATGAGTGTCTCTGGGAAGTGCCCTTCTCAGGTGACATATTTGCCTTGTTAATGGATTACACCCTTGTTTAACTTCATAATAACTCAGGTTCAAAGAAAACACAGCTAAGGCCTAGATGCATAATGAAAATGAAACAGCTGGGTGCAGTGGTATGCACCTGTAATTCCAGCTGCTTGGGACACTCAGGCAGGAGGATCATTTGACTTCAGGAGTTTGAGGCCAGCCTGGGCAACATAGCAAGACCTCATCTCTAAAAAAAATTTAAAAAATGACTTAAAATATAAAACGACAACAATTTCCATTTATTGAGTGTCAATTATGTCAGGCCCTGCACTAAACATGTTATGTATATTATCGTTACCCAACCTAAGCAGCCTTTATTTATATATAAATCATACCCATGTATGCTGTGTATATTGTCATCACATTTAGCACCATTTTAATCCTTCTTTCAGTAAAAGAATTAGCATTGTCTTTGGATGCCAAATGACAATGATCTCCTCCCTAAGGAGGTCATCAGGTATCTTAAAATGTCACACATTATCCCCTCACTGCTTTGAGGCAATGTCTACTGAAGTGAAACATTTTTCATCTTTACTATGAAATGCTTCAGTACTCATATGACACAGTCGTTACAATATCCTTAACACACGTAGGCTACATTCTCAATCATAATAAAATAGGATGAGACATATAAAAGTATTTAAAAAAATGGCCAACAATGCCACCATTGTCAGATTTCTTCACTGTTGGTTTGGTCTTCAGAAATAAGTTGTGAATTCTAAGGACACAAAGCTATGTCCTCCTGTTCTTTTGCATCCCCTACAATGCTAGTAAACTGTAGGCTCTTCATTCATGTCTTCTAACCAAGGAGAAGAAAGAACTATCTGACGTTAATTTTATGTAGTGTAAGGGAAAAAGAGTAAAAATGTTTTTCAGTTCTTCCCTCTTAGAAATCAGTGGATGCAAGAACAGGGTTTTCTGTGAGTTTAAAGATGTCTTCACAGATAGTCAGTTGGCATTAGTCAGAGGACCTATAAACCTACCTACTCGCCTACCCAACCTCTGTTCCTACTCACCTGCCTACAATCTCAGATCATCTTATGGCTTAACCTGCACCCAATGAAAGATGCTGTTTCAACTCAGTCTCTGAGAACCCCTTCCAGGCACATGCCCTGCTCTGCTTCCCACAGTCCACCTAATCACTTGATGTTGAGAGCACTTAGTGGGGGCAGACCATTTGAAGGCTCATCTGTGTCTTGCCTGGAAGCTTGCAGTCCAGCGGGGGCTGCGACAATGGAACTGATAACTAGGTGCCAGGTATCCTAAGTGGCCATGTGAGGTGGAAGGTCCTTGCTTCTTTGCTGGAGGAATGGTGGCTTTCAGCCTGGGCTGCAGAGTTGTATGGCATCTTGGCACATTTATAGAAATTCTGGTTGAAGCAACCAGAGACAAGATGATGGTAACAGGTCACAGAGATGCATGGGACAGTCAGTTTAAGTCAGATAAGACTTAGGAGAGGTGCTTAGAAGGCTGAGTGTTCACAGAGTCATAGTTCAGGTACCTTCGAGAAGGCAGTTTTTGTGTGAAATCAAAAGGTGTGCCCTCTCTTAGAGAGAAAAGACCAAAGATGTGAGAAATAGCTGTGTCTTTGAACTGGAATGTAGCTAGAAGGAAAACTGGAAATAGCCAGGACTTCCGAGTTCCTGGCCATTGTTTGAGCCAAACATTTCTGTGTGTTGACTCATATGTTATCTAATATCTAATATTGGAGGGTAAAGGAGAGAGGGTCCCTGGGAAGGTCAAGGGGCCTGAGTCCAAGGGGATGGGCTTTGGGTGGGACAGTAAAATTATCCCTGGGTATTGGCTACAGGAAGTGAACCTTTAGTGGCTCAAAGCACTGTGGGTTTCTCTCTGGAGGGTGTCTGACTCCCTGCAGACCCACCCTCATGAGGCATTTAGGTGGAATCCCCCATACTGCAGTGCCTGAGGCCTGCTCTGCCCAAGACCACCACAGACAAACCAAGGAAGGAAGAGGACAATTACAGAGGTTCTATGAGGCGAGTCAGAGCCGCTGCCAGAGCTGCTCTTCTTTGTCCTCTGCGCCAGGGAGGTGCCGAAGCGGAGGGTCTCGTAGACAGGGTCCACCTTATTGCCACAGGCTGCAACAGAAGAAGAAGTTCATCCAAGGAAGCTTATCTGAGAGGACCCAGCCAACTGCCCACCACGTCTCCTGGGTGAACAGCACCTAGGAAGCAGGTTCTGTGCAGAGGAGCTTAGCCGTTGGGTAGACAGGGCTTTTGTGGCCGTGCCTTCATCACGATGCGCCCCCACCCAGCATGCTCCCATTTGCAGGTCCTGCCATGTACTAACTAGTACTCTGCCCCCCAGTTCTTCCTGATTGGGTTTCCTCTTTTGTTATTTGTCTCTAATTTCAAGGTTCTTGCGGGGACCAGCTTTATTTCCTCTACGGGGAGGCTGTGCTCACCAGGGTACAAAGCCTTGAAACACAAGGTTTGCAGTAGGAGGCATGTTTTAGAAAGAGCTTGTCACTACTGGGCCTCACTAATTTCTAATTGAAAGCTTTCTAATTTGAAATTTCTAGTTTAAAACTTGCCCCCCTAAGAAAAGCAAAAACGTAGAGATTTTCAGAGGGAAAAATAATAAAAGTAAACTGAAAGTTATTGTTAAAGAAGAAATCCAAGCCAGAACTATCAATAAATATAGGGCATTTTTCATCTTCATTAGAGAATAATATATTCACTGAGTTCCACTAAGCATCGGTATATAACCTATATTTATTTTTATAGCAATTATGAAAAGCAACAATTGCTGTTGTCATTCTGTGGGGCTTGACAGGTCAAGTAGCTTGTTCAAAGACACACTGTTGCCAGCAGGGAGCTGGGCTTTGAGCCTGGTCTAGGGGGTGCCATGCTTCATGTTCTTTCACTGCATCATCCTGCTGATGGTGGGATTACTAATCAGTAGCCTTTGGGAATTAGGTGTTTTTTGAGCTTCATCAGAGATAGGATGAATCCTGGAATATATGGTCCACTTATGTTTCTCTTCCAGCAAAACACAGTCATACCCGAAACAGCCACCAAACAAACACACAGAGATGCCCCACAGGTTTTATAGCCCTGGGAGGACAGCAGCCATTAATGCTAACTTTGCTGCTCCAAACACAACTCAACCCATCAATGTCCAACTCACCAATGGGCATAACTTCTTTAATGCAGCCAAACTGTTCATGAATGAGCAAGGGGGAGCTGTAGTAACGCCGAAACCCCTTTGGCTGGAGAGAGAATGAGGAAGGCAAGGGGTTAATGTCACTGATGAGATGGAGAAAACCATACAAGAGCCCCCCAGATAAAATCAATTGGTTTCTCCAGGAGCATGCTCCTGTTTCCCATTAAGATGCCGACTTATCCTATAATTTTATAATGTAACTCCAGCAGGGGCACAGAGGCAGGGAGGTATAGGTGGCAACAAGCAAGTTACACTCTATCCGGAAAACAAGGTCCTGGCCCTGGCTCCCTGGTCCTGCCTGTCCTCCTCCTGCAGCACACGGCACCCTCCTTTGCAGCCCAGACCCTCTTTGCCTCCTGGGATTGCAAGTGGACTGCCACGTATTATTTCACCACAGTTTGTTATTGTGGTTTTTAAAATAATATAAATAAAAGTCGTGGATATGGGAAAGTTGGCCTCAGAAGGAGGCCTAAAGGCTCTTGTATATCTGAAGACCTTTACCCAGAATCATTTGCTCTGTGTTCTGGACTCTTATTTTCTGTTTTTCTGACCTCTCCTTCATGGTCTGTCTTGGCTTATGGGAATCACCACTGAGGAAGGAGAAGGGGAAGCAGGGGAGGCAGAGGTTTGAGAAAAGAGACATTGCAAATCAGAGTAAGCAGATAAACTAAGAACCTGGACTTACTATACTCCATCACTGGATGGGAACTTGGTGGCCCAGTCCCTACAGAATTCCAGAATCCTTTCTAGTGTTCCTGGCAAGTGATGTCCTTTGTCGGTACAGTGTCAGTGATGGGAGGGGGTGAAGGAGCATTCACTAACCCTAGAGGCAAGACATTATCTCTTCTTGTTAAGACTTAGTTTCCACCGATCCTAGGTCCTTCCCCAGGAGCCTCAAAGGACAAGAGGATTACTCTTCTATGTGATAGGTCTAAAATGTTTTGAAGGCAGCTGTTGATGTCTGTCTGATTATCCTCTAGGGTAGACATTCTTGGTCCTTTCTAGAATTCTTTGGCCATCCTAGTTTCAAATACCCTCAAATGTGCTCTGGATTGCTTTTTCTTTAAAAAAGTTTTTGAGACAAGGTTCTTGTTCTGTCACCCAGGCTAGAGTGCACTTGCCCAATCATGGCTTACTAAAACCTCTGCCTTCCGGGCTCAAGCGATCCTCTCATTTCAGCCTCCTGAGTAGCTGAGGCACACACCACCACAGCCAGCTCATTTTTAAATTTTTTGTAGAGACATGGCCTTGACATGTTGCCCAGGCTGGTCTTGAACTCCTGGGCTTAAGCGATCCACCCACCTTGATGTCCAAAGTGCTGGGATTACTAGCATAAGTCATTGTGCCCGGCCTGAATTGCTTCTTAATCAGTGTGTGGCACCAGGACTGAAGCCCATCCTCCTGAGATGGTGTGAACAGCCATCTCAAGGGCCATTCAATCTCTCTTGGTTTGGCCAACATGATTCTGTTAAACTGGTGCAGATATTTATTACTCTTTCCTCTTTTTTGGGGGGCTAAGCTCTTGTCTTCTCTTGCTACCCACTGAACTGACAACCAATAAAGCACTGGGGTGACCAACCATTACTATTTAGTAATTAGTTTGCCTGGGGCTTAGGGGGTTCCTGAGGTGCATGACTTTCACTTTTAAAACCTGAACAGTCCTAGGATGTGGGACTTTCAGTATTAAAGCTGAGAAAGTGCCAACCTGGGAGAAGAAGAGGGCCGCTCTGTTAATGACCCTGACTCCTTTTCAAGGTGGAGCATTGCTGATTAGGTTGATAAAGCTCCTTATCTGTTTTCTGATTATGCCAATTAGGAAGCCAAGCTGGCAGCCAGTTCTGGGGTGCTTTCCTCAGGGTTTCAGGGAAGGACTTTGGGGGGAGTGATCTCACTGCAGCAGGCAAGTGCCCTAGCAGGGAGGTGTGGGCCTCACTCCTGGCACAAGCCCTTACCAGCTTGCCCATGCACCGCTGGGGTGACAGGCCATCTGTGCACTTGTGGTGGATGCTCATCTTACAGGCTTTGCAGCGCAGTCCATGCTTAGCATTTGTTCCTGTCAGGCACATGGCAAACTTTGGTTAGGATACAACCTGCCCTTTCCTGCCGATTAGTCTAAAATCACAGAAAATGAGATTCCCTCTATAACCAGATAATTCTTTCCTATGACTTTTTCATGAGGCTTTCAAAATAGAAAAAAATATATATCTGGTAGGTTCTTTAGCATTCTCCTACATATTCTACCTAAGGTATATGCTCTGGTTTCGCCCCATCTTTCCTATTCATTAATCCAGCAACTCTAAGCCTCCTCCATGCCCTCTGTTCTCTCAATTTAAGCTAGTAAATTCCATATTATTTGCTTTTCATGTAGGTTACCCAGTTCTACTTTTCTGTGTCTTACTGAATAGTACAAATCCTGAAATTTCACCTATATTCTTCTGTCTTTCTGTCACAGGATCTGAGCTGTTGGATAAACTCTCAGGAAAATGTTTAAGGGGGAACAGCAGGTCTGTGTGAGAGTGGGGCTGACAGTCTTCTAAAGTAGGGGAGAGAGGACTCAATCAGATGCCAAACCCAGCCTGGGGAAAGAAGAAGAGGATGTGAATGATACTGAAATTACGGCTGCAGTGAATCACTTAGCATCTTGGAAGAGGGTGCTATCATGGAGCGAGAAGAAAGAAGGCAGAGAAGAAAAGGCAGAGAGCCATCCTGGCAGTTGCATCCAGGCCTGTGGTGTTACTGCAGCATGGCCTAGTTGGAGGCGCCAGCAACTGGATCTCCAACCTGCCCAACAATAGCCTGGGCTTCATTCTGGCAGATGCTGGTTTTCACGTGTGGATGGGGAACAGCAGGGGAAATGCCTGGTCTTGAAAACACAAGACCCTCTCCATAGACCAAGATGAGTTCTGGGCTTTCAGTTATGATGAGATGGCTAGGTTTGACCTTCCCGCAGTGATAAACTTTCACTCTCACACAGACCTGCTGTTCCCCCTTAAACATTTTCCTGAGAGTTTATCCAACAGCTCAGATCCTGTGATAGAAAGACAGAAGAAACTAGAAAGGCCTAAGGCAGGAGCACTGGAGAGGAGCTGGGAGGCCCAGCAAGAGGACAGGGTGTTCGGGAGCTTCAGCAGGGTGGCAGGTACTGGACACTGGTGTTCATTATTTCAGAAGGTGGGTGGATAAAGGTTAAGAGAGGGTGTTAAGATGGGAAGGTTCTGTCTTCATTGAGTACAAGACGAGAGAATGCAGGACAAGAGGTACCATCTGCTCTGATATCTCAAAGTAAGATGGTAGGTTCCCAGGCAGGTCTCCAAAAAAGTGCCAAAATGGATGTTTGCCACTCTTAGTTGACCGAGCACTTCATGTATTAGAAAAGAGGAAGAAAGGGGAGGTAGTGGAGAGAGGATTTCTTTGCAGAATTGTTGAGGCACCATCAGTTTTATCCCTTCTCCTTTACCATGATGAGAAGCATGGGGGTGCTCTGTTGTGTCCTTAGTCCTGAGAGGTTCTCAGAAAGACTATTTTAATAGTTCGGCCTGTGTCCCCTGGAGTCTGTGAGACATGTGGCTGTGGCTACACCCAAGCTTGCTTGGAAAAACCTGAAAATAAAAGACATGGATAGCCAGGGGTCCTGTCGGCCTACTGAGGAGGCCACTGTGTGAATAAGGCCTGCTCCCCAAAAGCTTGTTAGGAAAAGGGTTGATGAGTCCAACAAGTGTGTGATTCTCATGGATCAGGTATGGATTATGTAGGATGCCGTCCAAGACGACAACCTGGAAAGACAACAGGATTTCAACAAAGTACGTCTCTTCCGAGGGGAGAATATGTCTATGAAGTCATATTCATAGGCATGAATATGTCTATGAAGTCAAGATACCCCACTGTATATCACAGCTGACCACATGCCCAAAGTGAGGATGTTCTAAGACTACAAAATGCACCCTCTTCTCCACAACTGCCTCGCCATCTAGCCACGGTCACTGTTCCACCAGCTTTTGCCCTCCTCCAACTCATTGTGTGTGCATTGGCTGGGACAATGTTTTAAAAATGTAATTAAATCAACCCCATTTCTTGCTTAAACATCTTTCAGCAGGTTCTCTCTGCCTTTCCGATGTATTATAAGATGCCGATCATACTGGCGAGGCTCTGCATGCTTTGGGAGCCCACCTTTCACTTGATCTCAGGCCAGTCCCTCTTGTTCACCATGCTTTAGCCATGTGGTCTTCTTATAGTTCCTTGGATGCATGAGCTCTTTAATTCCTCAACTCCTGCACATGCTGCTTCATATGCTTGGAATGCTGTTCCCATCACTCTTCAGTTGGCTAGCAACCCCTCAGTCTGGACCTCTTGTCATTTCAATGACGTGTTCTTGAAAGCATTTCCCACCCCTGTCTAAATTATCCTTTTCCTATTATTTTTTCTCCCAACACTCTTTGGTTATTTTTCACATCATTTATCACAATTATTATTTATTTGAAAGTTTGTTTTATTCTGCCTTTCTCTCTGGAGCATGAACTCGGTGAGGTTAAGGACCGTGCCTATTAATTTGCCTTGATATTCCCAGCTCTGAGCATTATGACTGATAAATGTGCATTAAATAAATTAATGAGCACATTTTTTTTGTGGTCACTCATGAATTGAAGCAATGGTGACTGGTTTGAGATAATTCATGGAAGTTGGTTCATCAACGATGCATAAATAGTGTGGAAGGGCTGAAAGGTGGAATTTGAACAGCTATTTGTATTATTTCATTTCAAACAACAGGATCTAAGGATTTGCCTGAGGGTCCAAGTGGCAAAACATTTGCCCCAGGTTGGAGAAGGTCCTGCCAGATTTTACTCTTTCACTGCTTGTCCTAAATATTTCCTCCCTTTATTTAGATTGTTTAACCTACATGAAGATGAGGATGGGGCTAACTGGATGATATAGTAAGGGAGGGTAAGAACCTGGCATGCAACGTGGAAAAGGAACAGACAAACCCCTGAATGAGCAAAGAGTTAGAAACCCTTCAGGAGGTATTACCTGTAAACTTCCTTCAGGAAGACATAATTTAACATAATATGTGTCTGCTGTTATAATCACAGACAGAAAGTTGAAGTGACACATAAACACACTATAAATTATTGGGTATGTAGGCTTGTTTATAAATACTCACTAAAAATCCCTTTTCCTTTTTGAGAATAACTACTTAGCTGAAAGACTGCTATGCTTTCAAAAGACTGAACTTTGAAAGCAATTACTTATTTTTCATTTTCAAATTAGAGAATGCTATTTGTGCCCTATGTGGGAATTTAAGTAAAAACTTCAAAGAGGAAGTTATTTCATTGTGTGCTGGACTCTGAAATAGCATCATCGTGTGTGTGTGTGTGTGTGTGTGTGTGTGTGTGTGTGTGTATTTTATTCAGACCCAAACACCATGATTTCAGTTTTCCTTGTCTGTTCTTATAAAGTACACTGTTTTGTATGAACCAGAGCACCAGCAATTAGTTGGTTTCAGATATTCCAATTTCCACTCTGGAATAACAAGAATGATTGAAGAGGAAAGCTTGCATTTTGCAGCTCAGAGAATAGTTCAAAGGAATAATTCACATCACAGCAGTGGCATTAGTTTATTGTAGCAAGATATGGAGAAGCCATGGTCTGACTTGTTTTATTACTAGTGATCCCCATCACAAAGTCATTACTTCATGTGACCCTTATTCCTGAGTAGAGTAGGAAAAACATAGTTTTAAATTTGAATCTGTCTCAGGCCGGCTCGTTAAATTTAAGAAAACTACTCGTATTCCTGGAACCTCACCTAAATCATTAAATGGAACTAGTGTAGGTACTCTCAGAGTTGCTAATAGAATACTATCATAGTGTATGCAAAGGGATTGCATGGGTTTAAATACCTGGAAACAAAGATGCCACTGGACTTTGGGTAAACAGTGGTAGATTGATCATAGAATTTCCCATCTAGTCCTACCAACACCCTCCTAAAATTACAGTCCAGGAATTTTTTTTTTTAAAAACATATACTCCAAAGAACAAGGTTACTGGGAGAAATAGCAAGAATAGACAAGAGTTTAGCATATATTTGGAAGATAAATGGCAAGTGGAAATATGGTAAGCAATTCAGTAGATGATAGGAAGGCTGAATTTCTCAATAGCAACTTGGAAACTAGAAGAAGATGAAATTTCAAAAGCTGTTAAAATTGTCTGAGAAGAAAAATGATTTCCAAACCAGAAGTTTATGCCCCAGCAAATTATTAACATGTATGAAAGTAGAATTAAAGATATTTTCCAATCTTCAGGGGTTCAGAATATCTACTTTACACATACCTTTTCTTAGAAAACTGCTAGAGAATATGACTCAGAAAAATGAGGGACTAAATCAAGAAAGAGGAAAGAAAAACTGAAAACTGACACAGAGGAGAGGTAAGCAGCATCCCACTGTGATAACTCTGCAGTACCCATACACTGGAGCGTCAAGAAGAAGTAAGGCAGTAGAGTTGGAGAAAAGTAGCACTTAAAAGTTTATTGATAGCCAGACATGGTGGTTCATGCATGTAATCCCAGAACTTTGGGAGGCCAAGGTGAGTGGATTACTTGAGGCCAGGAGTTGGAGACCAGCCTGGGGAACATGGAGAAACTCCGTCTCTACTACAAATTCAAAAACTAGTCGGGTGCAGTGGTTCATGCCTGTAATCCCAGTGCTTTCGGAGGTGGAGGTGGGTGGATCACTTGAGGTCAGTAGTTTGAAACCAGCCTGGCCAACATGATGAAACCCCATCTCTACTAAAAATTCAAAAATTAGCTGGACATGGTGATACATGCCTGTAGTCTCAGTTAGTCAGGAGACTGAGGCATGAGAATCACTTGAACCCAGAAGACAGAGGCTGCAGTGAGTTGAGATTACATCACTGCACTCCAGCCTGGGAGAGAGAATGAGACTCCGTCTCAAAAAAAAAAAAAAAAAAACATGTTTATTGATACCTTTGAGGTTTTGATATTATAACAGATATGGCATTTCACAAATCTGTGAAGGCATTTGAAGAATATAATTACAGATACATGAAAAGTTTAGGAAGTGAAAAAGGCAATTTTTAATTTGAGGAAAAATAAAATCTATGTAAGATTCTAAGAATTGTACAACACTTGAATCAGAAGTTAACAGACACAATAGTGCATAAATTGGCTGTGTATCACAAAATTGTGATAAAACTGCTTGGGAGGAGGAAGCAAGGGAGCAGAGATTGTGATATGACTCTTTGCAGAAGATGATAGCAAGGAAGAAAGGAACAGGGGTGTTGCTGGAGACAGGAGAGCTGAACCCTCATCTTCTGTAGCAGGAGGCCGACACAGTCAATGAACAGCAGCAGGAGCACAGCATTTAGAAATGCGGAAATAAATGGCAGAAGAAACAGAGGACAAAAGTGGTTGCCTTCCAGACGAGAGTCTGGGATGAGACAGTTTCTGCTGTGGAACTTTCAATACCATTTGTTTTTAAACTATTCTCATGAACTACTGTAACGAAAAGCAGATTTAAAAAAATGAAGTCTCTGGAAACAGGGTCAAGTCATCCCCCTGGAATGATGTGGCTCTTGGGTTACGGAGATGTTGGGAAAACATGGGGCCAGCTCATCACGTAAGTCATCAGTTCTTCCCTGGGCATTTGAAGTTCTAAGACAGTTTGATGAATTGCAGCTGAAAATTATTAAAAACGTTAGTGATGATGTTCAAATGGAATTTGGAATGGATCAAGGCAAGCCAATACAACACTGATTAGGTGGTAGGCAGTGGGCTGTTTTATGACCATGGTGTCATTTACCACTATGGATAAGTGAGCTGTGTGCAGAGAGCCAAATATGGGAGCATAAAGACATCTGTACATAAATGTTGGAAGAAAATATTGAAAAACTTCTCTCAATGCTAGTGGCTGAATCTGCTATACTAAATGGCATGCTTCTGCTTTTTTAAAGAAATGAAATTAATTACATATATCTGTAAAATAATTGGCTGGACTCATTTTGATAAGATTTTGCCATTGAGGCATTGCTGAATCCTCAATCCAATTTCATGTAATGTCAGAGTTAAAGATAAAACTGGATAATCGACTTTCAAG
Source organism: Saimiri boliviensis (assembly GCF_048565385.1). Lineage (NCBI taxonomy): Eukaryota > Metazoa > Chordata > Mammalia > Primates > Cebidae > Saimiri > Saimiri boliviensis. The sequence continues at coordinate 61,802,320 of NC_133457.1, read as the reverse complement.
ATGGCCGCCTAAGAACAGCTCAGGACTTCAGCTCCCAGTGAAAGTGCAGAGGGTGAGTGGACGCCGCATTTCCAGACGAACTCTTATTGCCCACAGACCAGGAGATACCCAGGCAGAGGGGTCGCCAGCGTCGCAGTCCCAGCCGGTGCGGCTGTTTTGGCCCCCGCGGGGCTGATTCCGCCCGCGCGGCTGCTGTGACCACTCCCTGTTGCTGCGGTTCTCCTTACAAAAGCCACTGGTCTGGGAGCCCTCTTAGCTGGCGAGCAGAGCCCTGAGACGGCAGAATAGCCCATTCATCTGAAATAGCGAGCCAGGCCAGGAGATTCCTAGGCAAAAAATCCGCCAGGACCCGGCGCCGCGGTTCGAGCCGACTCCGTGAGTCCCAGCACGGGAGATCCCGGCGCCTTTTCAACAAGCGACCGGAACACGGGGTCGTTCAACTTAAAAGAAAAGACTCTGAGTCAGGGAGCCAGGTGATCAGGCTCGGTTGGTCCCACCCCTCCACCCCCAACAACAACGAAAACAAAAACAGTAATTGGAAACCCTCTGGGTTGAGCCCTTCAAACCAAGCACAGCTGAGCCGGGACGGTCCGGCTCCGTGGGGGAGGGGCTTCCGCCATTACTGAGACTCTCCACCGCTACGGAGGCAGCCTGCCGTTGCCGAGGCAACCTGCCACAACTGAGAGAATCCGCCATAACAGAGGCGGGGCCACCATTGCCCAGACAGTTCTAACTACGCCCATATAAAAAGGACTACAGGGAAGAGCTCAGGGCAGCTGGGCGGAGCCCACAGCAGCTCAGCAAAGCCCCTGCAGGCAGGCAGTGGCTAGGCGTGCTGCTAGCTGGGCGGGTCAGACCTGAAAAAAAAAATCAAAAAAGGCAGTAGTGCAACGGAAACTCATAAAGCTCCAACTCCCTGGGACAGAGACAGACAACAGGTGGATAAACCCACAAAAATGGGTAGAAACCAGCGTAAAAAGGATGAAAACTCCCGAAACCAGAACACCTCTCCTCCTAAAAGGGATCACAGCTCCTCACCAGCAAGGGAACCAGACCGGATGGAGAAGGAGGGTGATGAAATGACAGAATCAGACTTCAGAAGATGGGTAGTAAGAAACTACAATGAGCTAAAAGAACATGTTCTAACCCATCGCAAAGAAAATAGGAACCTTGAAAAAAGATTGGACGAACTGCTGACGAGAATGGACAGCATAGAGAGGAGAATAAGTGAATTGATGGAGCTGAAAAACGCAACACGAGAACTTCGTGAAGCATGCACAAGCTTCAACAGCCGAATTGACCAAGCAGAAGAAAGGATATCAGAGGTCGAAGACCAACTCAATGAAATAAAAAGAGAAGGCAAGAACAGAGAAAAAAGCGCAAAAAGGAATGAACAAAATCTTCAAGAAATGTGGGACTATGTGAAAAGACCTAATCTACGTCTGATAGGTGTACCTGAATGTGATGAAGAGAATGAATCCAAGCTGGAAAATACTCTTCAAGATATTATCCAGGAAAACTTCCCCAACCTAGCAAGGCAGACCAATATTCAAATCCAGGAAATACAGAGAACACCACAGAGATATTCCTCAAGAAGAGCAACCCCAAGGCACATAATCGTCAGATTCACCAGGGTTGAAATGAAAGAGAAAATGCTAAGGGCAGCCAGAGAGAAAGGTCGGGTTACCCACAAAGGGAAGCCCATTAGACTCACAGCAGATCTCTCAGCAGAAACCCTACAAGCCAGAAGAGACTGGGGGCCAATATTCAACATCCTTAAAGAAAAGAACTTTCAACCCAGAATCTCCTATCCAGCCAAACTAAGCTTCATAAGTGAAGGAAAAATAAAATCCTTTGTGAACAAGCAAGCACTCAGAGATTTCATCACCACCAAACCTGCTCTACAAGAACTCCTGAAAGAGGCTCTACACATATAAAGGAACAACCAGTACCAGCCACTCCAAAAACACACCAAATGGTAAAAAAGCAGCAACACAATCAAGAATCTGCATCAACTAACCAACAAAACAGCCAGATAGCATCAAAATGACAGCATCAAATTCACACATAACAATACTATCCCTAAATGTCAATGGACTAAATGCCCCAATCAAAAGACACAGACTGGCAAATTGGATAAAAAGCCAAAACCCATCAGTGTGCTGTATCCAGGAAACCCATCTTACATGCAAGGATACACAAAGGCTCAAAATAAAGGGATGGAGGAAGATCTACCAAGCAAATGGAGAGCAAAAAAAGGCAGGAGTTGCAATTCTCATCTCTGATAAAATAGACTTTAAAGCAACAAAGATCAAAAGAGACAAAGAAGGACATTACATAATGGTAAAAGGATCACTGCAACAAGAAGAGCTAACGATCCTAAATATATATGCACCCAATACAGGAGCACCCAGATACATAAGGCAAGTTCTTAATGACTTACAAAGAGACTTAGACTCCCACACAATAATAGTGGGAGACTTTAACACCCCATTGTCAATATTAGACAGATCAACCAGACAGAAAGTCAACAAGGATATCCAGGACCTGAACACAGACCTGGAACGAGCAAACCTAATAGACATTTACAGAACTCTCCACCCCAAATCCACAGAATATACATTCTTCTCAGCACCACATCACACCTACTCTAAAATTGACCACATAATTGGCAATAAATCACTCCTCAGCAAATGCAAAAGAACAGAAATCATAACAAACAGTCTCTCAGACCACAGTGCAATCGAGTTAGAACTCAGAATGCAGAAACTAACTCAGAACCGCACAGCTTCATGGAAACTGAACAACTTGCTCTTGAATGTTGACTGGATAAACAATGAAATGAAGGCAGAAATAAAGATGTTCTTCGAAACCAATGAGAACGAAGACACAACATACCAGAATCTCTGGGACACATTTAAAGCAGTCTCTAGAGGAAAATATATAGCAATGAGTGCCCACATGAGAAGAAAGGAGAGATCTAAAATTGACACCCTATCATCAAAATTGAAAGAGCTAGAGGAGCAAGATCAAAACAACTCAAAACCTAGCAGAAGACAGGAAATAACTAAGATCAGAGCAGAACTGAAGGAAATAGAGACACAAAAAACTCTTCAAAAAATCAATAAATCCAGGAGCTGGTTTTTTGAAAAGATCAACAAAATAGACAGACCACTAGCCAGATTAATAAAAAAGAAAAGAGAGAATAACCAAATTGATGCAATAAAAAACGATAAAGGGGATATCACCACAGATTCCACAGAAATCCAAACCATCATCAGAGATTATTACAAACAACTCTATGCACATAAACTAGTAAACCTGGAAGAAATGGATAAATTCCTGGACACCTGCAACCTCCCAAGCCTAAACCTGGAAGAAGCCGAAACCCTGAATAGACCAATAACATGGTCTGAAGTCGAGGCAGCAATAAAGAGCCTACCACCCAAAAAAAGCCCAGGTCCAGATGGGTTCACAGCTGAATTCTACCAGACATACAAGGAGGAGCTGATACCATTCCTTCTGAAACTATTCCAGACAATCCAAAAAGAGGGAATCCTTCCCAAATCATTTTACGAGACAAACATCATCCTGATACCAAAACCCGGCAGAGACTCAACAAGAAAAGAAAATCTCAGGCCAATATCCATGATGAACATAGATGCAAAAATCTTCAATAAAATACTGGCAAACCGATTGCAACAGCATATCAAAAAGCTCATCCACCATGATCAAGTAGGATTCATCCCGGGGATGCAAGGCTGGTTCAACATACGCAAGTCCATAAACGTAATTCACCACATAAACAGAACCAAAGACAAAAACCACATGATTATCTCAATTGATGCAGAGAAGGCTTTTGACAAAATTCAACAACCCTTTATGCTAAAAACCCTCAATAAACTAGGTATTGACGGAACGTATCTCAAAACAATAAAAGCTATTTACGACAAACCAACAGCCAATATCATACTGAATGGGCAAAAACTGGAAGCATTCCCTTTGAAATCTGGCACTAGACAAGGATGCCCTCTCTCACCACTCCTATTCAATATAGTACTGGAAGTTCTAGCCAGAGCAATCAGGCAAGAAAAAGAAATAAAGGGTATCCAAATTGGAAAGGAGGAAATCAAATTGTCTCTATTTGCAGATGACATGATTGTATATCTGGAAGACCCCATCATCTCAGCCCAAAATCTCCTGAAACTGATAAACAACTTCAGCAAAGTCTCAGGATACAAAATCAACGTGCAAAAATCACAAGCATTCCTATACACCAGTAATAGACTTCAAGAGAGCCAAATCAAGAACGAACTGCCATTCACAATTGCTACAAAGAGAATAAAGTACCTAGGAATACAACTAACAAGGAACGTAAAGGACCTCTTCAAGGAGAACTACAAGCCATTGCTCAAGGAAATAAGAGAGGATACAAACAGATGGAGAAACATTCCATGTTCATGGTTAGGAAGAATCAACATCGTAAAAATGGCCATACTGCCCAAAGTAATTTACAGATTCAATGCTATTCCCATCAAGCTACCAATGACCTTCTTCACAGAACTGGAAAAAAACACCTTAAACTTCATATGGAACCAAAAGAGAGCCCGCATAGCCAAGTCAATTCTAAGCAAAAAGAACAAAGCGGGAGGCATCACACTACCGGACTTCAAACTATACTACAAGGCTACAGTAATCAAAACAGCATGGTACTGGTACCAAAACAGAGATATAGACCAATGGAACAGAACAGAGGCCTCACAGGAAATACAACATACCCACAACCATCTGATCTTCGACAAACCTGACAAAAACAAGCAATGGGGAAAGGACTCCCTGTTTAATAAATGGTGTTGGGAAAACTGGCTAGCCATGTGCAGAAAGCAGAAACAGGACCCCTTCCTGACACCTTACACCAAAATTAACTCCAGATGGATTAAAGACTTAAACATCAGACCTAATACCATAAAAACCTTAGAAGAAAATCTAGGCAAAACCATTCAGGACATAGGTGTAGGCAAGGACTTCATGACCAAAACGCCAAAAGCAATGGCAACAAAAGCCAAAATAGACAAATGGGACCTAATCAAACTCCACAGCTTCTGCACGGCAAAAGAAACAGTCAGTAGAGTGAATCGGCAACCAACAGAATGGGAAAAAATTTTTGCAGCCTACCCATCTGACAAGGGGCTGATATCCAGAATTTACAAAGAACTAAAGCAGATCTACAAGAAAAAAACAAACAAGCCCATTCAAAAATGGGCGAAGGATATGAACAGATACTTTACAAAAGAAGACATACAGGAGGCCAACAAACATATGAAAAAATGCTCATCATCACTGGTCATCAGAGAAATGCAAATCAAAACCACATTGAGATACCATCTCACACCAGTTAGAATGGCGATCATTAAAAAATCGGGAAACAACAGATGCTGGAGAGGATGTGGAGAAATAGGAACACTTTTACACTGTTGGTGGGAATGTAAATTAATTCAACCATTGTGGAAGACAGTGTGGCGATTCCTCAAGGACCTAAAAATAGAAATCCCATTTGACCCAGCAATCCCATTACTGGGTATATATCCAAAGGATTATAAATCATTCTACTACAAGGACACGTGCACACGAATGTTCATTGCAGCACTGTTTACAATAGCAAAGACCTGGAACCAACCCAAATGCCCAACGATGATAGACTGGATAGGGAAAATGTGGTACATATACACCATGGAATATTATGCAGCCATCAAAAACGATGAGTTCACGTCCTTTATAGGGACATGGATGAACCTGGAAACCATCATTCTCAGCAAACTGACACAAGAGCAGAAAATCAAACACCGTATATTCTCGCTCATAGGCGGGTGTTGAACAATGAGAACACATGGACACAGGGAGGGGAGCACTACACACTGGGATCTGTTGGGGGGAAATGGGGGAGGGGTGGGGGGTGGGGAGGTGGGAAGAGATAGCATGGGGAGAAATGACAGATACAGGTGAGGGGACGGAAGGCAGCAAAGCACACTGCCATGTGTGTACCTATGCAACAATCTTGCAAGTTCATCACATGTACCCCAAAACCTAAAATGCAATAAAAAAAAAAAAGAAAAAAAAAAAAGAAAAAAAAAAAAAAAAAAAAAAAAAAAAAAACTGGATAAAATGGTGATTTACAACTGAGACCACTTAACTACAAAAATAATTTGGAGAATGAGTAAACATAAACTACTATAAGAAAAGAAATGTAATCAGTACAGTACTTAAATCAGCAGTGAACAACAGTTATAATTCTTGTTAAGAATTAGTCTGCTTTCAGATCATATAAGTATAGAATTACTCCTATAATATATTTGATTAAATTAATATGGATTAGACAAAAAAGACTCTTTACTATGATTTGAGAAAATTTTAAATCTGTAACTACATATATAAAAATAGAAATATCTGGAAATATCCATAAATATTGCTTGGATTATATGAAATATCTATAAGTGTTTCAAAGGTAAATACAGACATGATAGTCCAAACACTTCCTAGGTCTCTGCTTTTCCAGATTTAGCGATTGGGCCCCTTTCAACCTCCACCAGTAAAGGGGCATGGCTGGGAGGGGAGCCTGTGAGGGATGCCTGCATCAAGAGTTGTGCAGAGCCCAGAGTAGGTCACATGATCATGTCACAGAAGGGTCTCAAAGCTGGAGAGAGGAATACAAAAGCAATGGACAGTTTTCAGTGCCAAGGCAGACCAGAGGAATTTAAGGGCTAAGGATGGTGCAAACAGTAGGAAAAGTGACACAGTCAGTGCTTTTTTTTTCTTTTCTGTTTTCCTTTCTTTTCTTTTTTTTTTTTTTTGAGACAGAGTTTTGCTATTGTTACCCAGGCTGGAGTGCAATGGTGTGATCTCGGCTCACCGCAACCTCCACCTCCTGGGTCCAGGCAATTCTCCTGCCTCAGCCTCCTGAGTAACTGGGATTACAGGCATGTGCCACCATGCCTAACTAATGTTTTGTATTTTTAGTAGAGATGGGGTTTCACCATGTTGACCAGGATGGTCTCGATCTCTTGACCTCATGATCCACCCACCTCAGCCACCCAAAGTGCTGGGATTACAGGCTTGAGCCACCGTGCCTGGCCTTTTAAACTAAAGGGTAGACAATGAAAACAGGCCTAATAATGCAGCTAGCTCTATTCATTAGCAGCTTGCTCTCAAATATACACTAACCCAGGAATAAACAATCATATGAAGGCCACTGAAGCAGCTCTCCAAGATGCAACTGTTACCTACTTTCCTTGATTTATTTTAAACACGAAACCTTGCGTTCCTCCTTTGCTTTATCAGATCATTTATGATTCCTGGTAAGGGTGGCTGGGTGGTGCCTCTTGAGAGCTGCTCATGCTGCCTTCCCTGCCTTTCTTGTTCAACTGGTAAACAGTCTTTCTTTCTATGCACCACCTCTAAGTACTTTCCAAAGCCTCCTGCACATATACCCTCCCATGCTCCACAACTGCAGAACCCTCCACTGTCCTCTGTCCCCTCCCTGTTCTCAGAGCATCTATTACAACAGGACAGCTCCTCTTCTATTCTGTGGTAACTGACATGAAATGGTGGATCCTTAACCTCTGGGTCCCCTGTGGTCAGTGAAGTGCTTGATACAAAGTACATCACTGTCTATCAGGAAAGATCAGCTGACCCAGGCCTGGGCAGGAGAAGTGTCCAGGCTGAGAGAATACTGGGGCTTCACCCCTTTCATTTCACGGAAAGGACTGGACTTCTTTCCATAGAATGAAGGCCTGCGTGACCACAGGGTCTGAGTGTACCTTCAGATCTTTATGTATGGGCTCCCACGTGGCTGACCTTGCTTTTTATACCAATGGTCTAATGTGACCACATCCAGAATTCTCCAAATTCCCACGTCACCCTGCAATGCAGGCCAGATACTGTCCCATCAGATGCCTGCCTGACCTAGGTGGCTGGGTGAAAGCTGATTCTGGGAATTACTCTCTCTGTCTCTGCTACTGGCTCTTCATATCCTCATAGTCTCCTCAAAGCAGATGTTGGAAACTATCTGGGCAAGAACTAAGTTAGCTGTGTCTCTTAACCTTTATAATGTTGGTTCTGGACTTCTCCTGGATAATGGCTGACGTTGGCCTCTGCCTACTCCTTATAGAATGAGTTCTCACCATGCCTCCCCAGGTGACCCTTGACAGTCTCTGTGAATGCTTAGTTATCCTGACAGATGCCTCAGATTTCTATTGTCACTTTTACCTCACATATGTAACCCGGAAGTGCCCACCGTCATATACTGAAACACACGTAATAACAGGAGTGTGGAAGCATAACAATTTAGCTCTAGTTTCATGTACTGATCCAATGTAAAGGCAACTGACTAAACACATAAATAATGGCCTGAATGATCACATGTGGAATATGGAGTTCCACAATCAAAGGATTGCATAAATTTTACACCCTTAGTGCCACTATTGACACCTGTGGCTTCAAAATCTAAGAAATCATGATGATTTGAAGAAGTCAATGCTCCATAGCAGAATTAAAGATAAAAACGTAATATGTGATGTATTTTCATTACTTTCACATGCCACTTCTCTTTGATGTGAAGTAATGATGTGGAGACAATTTCTAACATTCTGAAGTCACATAAAGCTAGCTAAACCAAATGGAGCCACTGAGCATAATTTTTTTCCTTCTCATATAGACAGAGGGTAATTTGAAAGAAAAGAAAATGAATTGAGGAGAAAATAAAACTAAGATCGAAGGAGTTTGTCAGTGAATACACACACACACACACACACACACACACACACACACACACACAAAGAAAAGACATTGTATGACAAGTCAGAAGCTTGAATTTTTATCCTGATTCTACTTTTTTACTCCTGTATTCTTACATTTGAATAAGAAGGAAAAAAGGTAGGGAAGAATTAACAATTATTGAACTTTTATGCACCATTAGGCAATTTCCTGGATGCTTCCTGACTTTATTAATAAAAGAACATTACCTTTTATATAAAAATATTATTACAACTGGGGAAATAGGGATAACAGTTGACTTCATTGGAAAGAATGAACAAATGTTGAGTTGAGATGGGTATGTAATTCACTGGTTGTGGAGCTCAACATTGAAACTTTTCTTTCCTCTTATGATCTCAGCGGTCTGTGTGGCATTTTCACTGCCTCATTTTTACCAGCTGTGTATGAAGGCCTGAGGATATGCAGCTAGTGAGGACAGGAACAGGTGTAGGATCCAGGTCTACACAACTCTGAAGTCCAGCTCACTTCCCTTCTTCTCACTGCCTCTCCCTGCCATCTGCATGCTGACATATCTCTGATCTACCCTTATCTGGTCTAGATTTCTTCCACTGAAAGTGAAAGGGCATTTGTGGCTCTCAATACGGTCTATTATAATGATAAAATTAAAATATGTATATGTAACCATGGTCAATGAGGATGAGGTTGAAAGAGAAACAGCAAGAATTTGCAGGAGCCAAAAGTTTTCCTAAGAAGATTCTGGGGCTGAACCTACTCTGGTCCAATACCCACTTTGGAAGAGACATTTGTCTCTTTGGAAGAGAAATGTGATTCTCATCACATTTGTGGTGAGTTACAAATGGGCTCTCATAGTTGACAAAGGTGAACAGGACTTTTCAGGGTGGCCAGCTGCTATAGAGATGTGGGTACCCATAATAGATTCCTAGAGGGGATTACTCTGCTGGTCTACAGCCTAGTATAGGCCTTTGAAATATGTAGCCTGAAAGTGTGGAAGTAGAGTTCCTCCCACTGCACACACTATTGCCAAGCCCTCTAAGCTGGTGATTACGTACACTGTCACTAACACATTAGAAGTTAGGGCTGCAAACACTATTTATTGAAGAAACTGTCCTTCTTCCGTTGTATATTCCTGGCACTTTTTGATGAAGATCAAGTGACTACAGATGTATGAGTTCTTTTCTGGGCTCTCTATTTTGTTCCATTTGTCTACGACTATTTTTATGCCAATATCATGCTGTCTGGATTACTATCACTTTGTAATATAGTTTGAAATACGGTAGTGTGAAGATGTCTGTAGCTTTTTTCTTTTTGCTTATGATTGCCTTGGCTATTCAGGATTTTTCTGTGGTTTCATATGAATTTTAGAGTTGTGTTTTATACATCTATGAGAGGACATTTGAAAATTTTGATAGGGATTGCATTGAATCTGCAAATTGCTTTGGGTAGTATGGACTTTTAAACACCTTAGTTAGCTTTCAATGCTTTATAGATTTCAAAGCATGTTTTTTTAATTCACATTTTCTGATCAAGGTTTTTCAGCCTCTGCACTACTGACATTGAGGCCTCATCATTCTCTGTTCTGTGTATGTGTGCAGGGCTGTCCCGTGCGTATTTAGCAGCATCCCTGGCCTCTACCCACTAATACCAGCAGCACCCCTTCTCCCACAGCTGTAACAACCATAAATATCTCCAGACATTGCCAAATGTCCCCTGGGGATAGAGATGCCAGATAAAATACAGAGGGCTCAGATTTTAATTTCAGGTAATACAATTTTTTTTTTTGTGTTAGTATTTCCCAAATATTGCATGAAACAAATGTGTCCCAAATGTTGCCAGTGACCTATTACAAAAATTTGTTGTTTATCTGAAATTAAAATTTAACTGGGTGTTGTATCTTTTTATTTGCTAATGCGTGAGGCAAATTGCTTCAGGTGAAAACCACCAATGTAGAGCTACAGTTGGTTTCAGCCATTTTTTTTTTTTTTTTTTTTTTTTTAAGTAGCTGAAACTGGCTTGGTGAGGGAAGTCCTTGGTCTAAGGCTACAGGGCAAGAATGGTACAGAGATGATATCTGAACCCAGGTATCCTGATTATACATTTCCTCTTCCTTCCTTTTCATGGAAGAACTATTTATCCTTATTCCCAAAGGCTTGAAACTGAGAGATAATCAAGATCAAGGCATTTGACACAGGACTGTACCCAGGGTTGCCAAGAAGTAGAGACTGCATATGCTTTCTCTGACACAATTCTTTGAAGTTAGCTATGGTTTCTCACTTAACAGGTGGAAAATTGAGGATCAGGGAGTTTAAACAATGTTACTACGTTAACTAGTTAGTAAATGGTAGAACTGGAATCCTAGTTAGTTACTAGATTAACTAGTTAGTAAATGGTAGAGCTAGAATGGTAGGTCTAACTTAATGCAAACCTGACATTGCATTTCTGGCTGGTGTTCTTTACTTATTTATTCTCCCCCTCTTCCATTAACTAGGTTTACCTGAAACCTTCTAGTTAGATTTTCTGGTTGAATCAAGATATCAGTTCTTTGATCTATCATAATTTAAAAATCAAAAATAAAAGAATAAACTGATCCAGAATTTTAAAAAAATACAGGTTCTGACTAAACCAAATCATGAAACGATTTTATTTTCCTTTTGGCTATGGTGCCTCCTAAATGAGGAGTCCATCAAAAGAGAGACAATGGTTAAGCTAGAGAAATCTGTAAACTATGTAGGAAGCTTCTGGAAAATTAAAAATTGATTCTGTTATGCTTTTCTTTTAAAGAAAATATGGGATGTTTTGGTTCTTTGTACACAACAGGAAATTGCAGCTAAGAACTGTGGATAGTTTGGTAGAGAGTCATTAACTCCTATTCGTCCTTCAATACCCAACTCAAATACCACATTCTTTTTTTTTTTTTTTTTTTTTTTTTGAGACGGAGTTTCGCTCTTGTTACCCAGGCTGGAGTGCAATGGCGCTATCTCGGCTCACCGCAACCTCCGCCCCCTGGGCTCAGGCAATTCTCCTGCCTCAGCCTCCTGAGTAGCTGGGATTACAGGCACGCGCCACCATGCCTAGCTAGTTTTTTTTTGTATTTTTAGTAGAGACGGGGTTTCACCATGTTGACCAGGATGGTCTCGATCTCTCGACCTCGTGATCCACCCGCCTCGGCCTCCCAAAGTGCTGGGATTACAGGCTTGAGCCACCGCGCCCGGCCTACCACATTCTTTATGAAACTTTCACTGGCCTGTTCCTCCTGAGGTAGAACTATTGTTTCTACACTTGGCTTTCCCTAGTACTTTGTATATGCCTTGGTTCAGGTGTTTTTATGCATATCCCCAATTATTTACTAGGATAATCTGTATTTATCAAGCATCTGTGGGGGAAAAAAAGAAAGAATAAGATGAATATCTGTGCAAGAAACAAAGTAAAGGTGTTATTAAAAAATACAATTAGCTCTTTTCTCAACTATTTTTGTATTTCCTTTTCTCTTTCCCCAGTACCTAAGGCCTTTCACATAACTCTGAAGGTACTTGCTGAGTTTCAGTTTCAGAGAATTTTTTCAGGAAGCTAATTAAAGCCTTGCAACTGAAACTGTAGTTCATGGCCCAGCATCAGTAGCATTGTCTGAGACCCTGTTAGGAATGCAGAATCTTAGGGCCTAACTAGACCTACTAAATCAGGATGTGTATTCCAATAAGACTTCTGAGTGATTTAAACACTCACTAAATTTTTTAGATGTCCTGCGTTATAGATCAGAACCTGGGAAAAGAAAATACATAGCATATGTGTTGAAGTCCTTCATTTGGGGTATATGACAAACATCACTAATCCATTACCATAGTTTTCTCTCTAAATTGAGGTGCAGCTTTAAAAGCTTCTCTGGGGAGCTACTTTTAATCAATTAGTATGGAAGTTGATTTGCCCTCCCAGATCTAGCCAACCCTCTCATTTTACCAATAAAGAAACTAAGGCTCAGAGAAGCAAAGTGATTTGGTAGATATCACACTGTTCCTTCATGGCAGAGCTGGAATTGAAATACTAATCTCCAGCCTCATGATCTTATGGTCTTGTCACACCACGCTGGGAAGGTAAGCAGACACAGCTTGAACCAGGGCTTACAAATGACCTCTTTCTCATCATTCCAACGGGAGACCTAGATTACTTGTCACTGTCTTCTCAGTGTAATGTTTCAGAAAGACCTTGATATTTGGAGTTAGAGCATTACAACTTAAACTGCCCTTAAACTTTAGATATCCCTCAATCGTTGCAAAATTTTCTATTAAAGGGGAGAAAGGGAGCATATTTTCTAGCACAGTTGAACTCTAGTATGGGGCCTCCATGTAAAATAACCCATTCCATCTCTCCCCTAGTCCAAGTTCAGTTGAATAAGATGGTCTCCAAGTTTTCCAGGAAATTCAATAATGTAGTACTTCACCAGTGACTTTTGAAATGCCATCAAGCAAGCAGAAAGGACCCTTTAAAAATGGGAAGACCCCAAGACCATCTTTCCCTGCCTATGTTCACCACTCCTTGCTATACTACATCATTTCCAACCCTGTCTCAGCTTTAAAAAAATTAATGGCATTCATTGTTTATAAATGCCTCTGTTGATCTTTCCTATTTCGGTTCCTGACTACTAGTGGAAAAACTCTCTCTACTTCCCCCGCCCCTCACCGCGCTTGGCTTTAAAAATAGCAATTAGAGTTTGGTTGGCTGAGGGCCTTGTGGTTGGAGTCCACAGCCTTTGCCCTCTGGGTCATTGGTTCACATCCTAATACCATGGCTGGTAGGCTCTTCTTTTCTTTTGCGTGTTTTGCTTAAAGTTTTGGGAGGAGGTATCCTCCTGGATGCTCATTTTCTCACGACCATCTGGGAAACGTCTGGACTTGACATCCCTGACCCCGGTATTAATAATATCTGCTATGCTGTCTCCTTCTCCTCTTTTCTGAAGTCTGCAGTGTTCACAATTTCATGTCCTTTCTTCAGAATTGCTCTTCTAGCTCAAGGCTAAAGAATTTGTATTGATACCCAAGTCTCCAAAGAATGAATTGGCCAGTTCATGCTCAACCCCTTTCCCCTATTTCTAGACTGCTTTCCTAGGATTTTGATATATGATTAATATCAACCTGTTTTTCACACATAGAGATAGCTTTAATAATAGTGAGCAGGTTTTAAGTCTTATAGTCCACAAAGTGCTTTCACATGTATCACTTTATTATCGGTAAATTCTATGATGTAGGTATTGTTATTTCTAATCTCATTTTAAAGACACTGGGATTGAGAGAAGGTAAATTGGTTGTCCGAGATCACTCAATCTACCGAGACTCTGACTTCTTAGTATCACCCTGCCTCTCTCCTGCACCTTGGAGATCTGTATTGTGAGTCTCTTTGTGATGATCCGCTTACTGATGTTCACCTGTGGTACTGTTGATGCCTGTTAGGGACAGTGAACACAGTTTTACTTTCTATGAAACCAATGAGACAAAGTCCTTACCTTATCTTTATGAGTCACTGGAGGTTCGGGCAAGCAAAACTGGGCAGCATGATTGTCATTCTTCAGGCAATGAGGTAGTGCAAGCATTCTTGAGGAAAGCAGTAATGTGATGCCAGTTTGCTTCTAGAAGACATTTGGCAGCTGTGTGTTAAGTGGATGGGGAGATAGGGATAGAAGGAAACAACGCAATTTAGGAAGTTCTTGGAAGGGTTTGTATGAGATGTACTGAAGCCTGGATGGGGCTGGGAGCTGTGGGGAAGAGAAGTGGGTGCTTATGGGAGAGAAGTCACAGAAGTAGCCCTATCACTGTGGTCGTGGAAGGAATTTCTGAATAAAAAGGCCAGATAGCTGAGAGGATGAGGTGCCATCTGCCCTCAGAGGAGAGAGAACATCAGTGAAGTGGCAGGTTTTATTGAGGGAGGAGATGCTTTGTCTCACTGTGGGTGTATTTCAGCATCTTGGCATCAAGAAGGCATCTGGGCAGCAAACTTCTGGCAGTCGGTGCAAGAGACGAGACCTCTGGAGAGCAGGAGGCCCACAGCAGCAGTGCGGGGCCCCTACACAGCAGGAAGCAAGGTGCCTTCAAAGTTGCTAGAACCTGAGCACAACTGCATTTGGGTACTGGCTCATTTAAACTTTACAACACACCTATTAGGTAGGTGTCTTTTTTGTATATCTTTAAAATGAGAAAATTGATACTTAGAAGTTATTCCCTGAAATCGCCTTACAAACAAATATTAGGATAATCTCAGGCAAAGTGATATAGTTCTTTCCAGGCAGCAGAGTCAGTCTGGTTTATCATCTTTCATCAGTTTTAATTATATGTGATTCTTGGCACATCTATGGCATTATAAATGGGGGGGTGGCATCTGGATCTTAGATTGCAAGGGATCTGGTATAAGCTGAAGTGGATATGAAGCCTTTAAGCCACAGTCTTGCTATGACAACAGAAACATACTTCCCTGACTACAGGCAGGAGTGTGTGTGCCTCTGTGTGTGTGTGTGTGTGTGTGTCGCATGTAACACATGTACATGTGTATGTATGGGCCTTCCTATGTTTATTTATTGTTAGGTTGTTGAGGCAGGAACAGCTTTTTCATTTTCTTACCAAGGAACAGCTAACATGTGATAGAATGATAACTGCTTTGTTTCTGTGGTTGAACAATCAGACAGTGTTTGATAAGCGATGGAGAAAACACTTGAATAGGATTTAGCCATGTATTTCTCTTCCCTCTATCCTTAATAGTTGGGTTATAATGTAGACACACACAAACACACACACACACACACACACACACACACACACACACACACACACACACATACCCCTGCCTGTTTCACTGAGTCCAAGACATATACAAAGGACTGTCCTATTTTATAAAACTGGCCCAGTTCTGTCATTTTATGATGTGGTATCCACTGTGGCTACATAACCAAGGGGACCATTCTAAATTAGGTCAGTGGAGCATTCCCTGTTACAGCAGCTGAATGATGGTGCAGGATGCACATTTTCCAACTGGTCTCTATCTTCTTTGTGTTTATAGCTGCAGATATCCTATTCCTGTGGATTCCTAGCCTTTACACAAAGAAGTAACAATAAGTCAAAAGGCAGGCGGCCTCTCAGCCTCTCAACTTTGAAATGTGTTGGTCTGAGCCTCAGGCAGGAAGGCAGGACTCAGCAATATCACAGGCAGGAAAAGGCTTTCCAGCTTCAAGTATAGAAAACTCTTAAGTGCATCTAGGATTCATTGCTGTGTCTACTTTCTGTCCACCCCCAAGTTTCACCCAAACTCTACCTTAGATAATTTCTCCTCCTTTCCTTCTGTCCTGGGCAATATTTTTATTTCTTCCTGGATGGAACAGGGATAAAATATATGAAGCACAACTGGTCTCAGAAGAACAGATAAATATGTAGTCAGAATATATGTGCTGTGATATTACTAAATAGTATGGATTTGGTGACCAATAGGGAATGACTAAAAATATAACAAAAGGCCACCTTAAATGATCAGACATTGTCCCCTTTCTGGTCTGTTATTTAGGCACTGAACATATGTTCCTGTGTGTCACTTCTTTCTGCTAAGGTGTAATCTGAAAATACTCTTAAAATACAAGTCTCTTTTTAGGGTCAGGAAAAAGATTACTTTCCTTAAAGATTATCTCTACACAGTGGTTCAAGAAAAGCACTTGCAAACATCATGAGCTGCCATTTGAGAGAGACAGTCTCTTTCCTTTGGCCGACTTAAAAAAATTCCTCCTTCCCTGAATTTGATCATTTAAGACTTCAGTCAATTACTATTAATAGTAAAGTAAACAGTTTACAGGGAGGAAGGTCTGTATTTTTTTTTCTTACACTGATAAGATAGAGGCAGCATCTGACAACTTGGCAAATTTTTATTTTCTGGAATGTTGTATGCCTATAAAGACTTTCTCTTGCCACTGGTCCCTTTCTCATTCCTAATAGCCATGAGATGTTTAAGGATGGGGTGGAGAGAGAAGACAGTATCCATGTCTTTCTAAGATTAGCATATATGCATATTAAGAAAAACAGACTTAGAGAAATATGTAGTAGTATGATGATCAAACTCATTGAGACGAGCTAGGCTCTAGTTCTAAGGAACTGTTTAAAGGAACTGTTGCTCCTTTGGGTCTTGACTTCCACAAACTGGTACCCAAAATGGGGTTTAGATATCCCTTCAGCAGCAATTAGACTTTAGGACATTCTAGCCTAACTGCCTGGATAGGGGTCTGGGTGGGATGGCATTTGAAGGCCAGTGAGTGCACCAGGAGGCTTGTTGAGCCCAACGTGTCCACCTACAATTGAAGAGTCAATCTTGGAAGGAGCCCCCTCAGGCCTTCCGCTTACAGTGGCAGGGGATCCTCCTTTCTGCCACTTTCTGGGTAATGTCTATTTCCCTTCCCTTTGTTACCTCTCAGTCTCTCACTTGAATTTACTATGATGTCAGACTTGGTCTTCCCAGATATCAGTACAGGGACACTCACACAGATGACTGAAGTTGTCTGCAATTCTGCCTTCTTAATTCTCGGTATTTTGCTTCATGTATCATAAAAATCATAATAACCGAATTTCTGATGATAATATTTCTCACTGGTTGAACACTCATTTACTCCTTTAACAAATTCATATTGGCCAGCTATTACATAGGTGCTGGGCTTAGCGCTAAGGACACTCCAGAGAACACAGCACACCATGGCCTCTGCCCTCTGGAATTTATATTGTCACATTTGCCATGTGCCAGTCTATGTGATTCCATTACACAACCTGTCTCCTTTACCCCTTTAGACAATGCTATAAGGAAAGACATGCCTTAGAAGGTTATACTATATTAAACAAAAGACAATTATAAACAGAATCTGCTTTTGGTTGGAATAACATACAAGAGAATCAGATAGTATGATAAAGGAATCAAAAGAAAAAAGTTTTTAAAATATGCTGAAATAATGTGTGGGGTATAGGGAATGAAAAGGTTTCACAATCCAAATTTTTCTAAGAGGCAGTGAAGAACAGACCAGATACTGTAGCTGATTTAACTGCTAACATAAAGCAGCAGTGACCAAGTCTTTAGATTTTATAGGCTAGTATAAAAGGCAAGAATGTGCTGGTAGCTTCAGTGAGAGCAAAGCAGACAGGGAAACAATGCTAAAGAGTGGAACTGAGGAAAGCCAGCAGAAAGCCCTGAGTTGAACTCTGCTCACCAATCCGCCCCCACCTACAACAGACTCATTAGCTGAACAAGTGGGATCCATGGCAGTTGACTCCCTTATGTATTTGCTACTCATGTTTCCTTCTTAAAAAAATGTTACTGAAAATATACTTTGAACAACTGACAAACAGAACAAAAATAAGAGCCTAAGAACGGGGAAGTTAAGTATAGCTAGAAGAGAAGGTTTGAAATGTTCCCAACACAAAGAAATGATGAGTGTTTGAAGTGATGGATAGCTTAAATATCCTGATTTGATCATTAAACACTGTGTGCATGTATCAAAATATTACATGTAACCCATAAATAGGTACAATTATTATGTAACAATAAAAAGGAAAGAAAAGAAAAAGAACTGGTGAGTTACATAGTAATAGAAGAAAATGGTGGTGAATATTAAAACCAGTTAAAGCTAGAAATATCTAAAAATATGTATAAATCTTGTTATAAAATTTGTATATATCTTAAGATTTATTCTCAATCAAAAGTTTGAATTATAAAACACAGAAATAACAATAAAAATCCAGATTGATTTAAAAAATCTGGATTAATTTGCAAATTAAGTAGAAATAGTGTTGCTAGGGAGATGGGAGTTGAGATGAAAAGTTTGGTAAATTTATCTGGATTAATAGAGGAACAAAATACCATATTTATTTTTACTTTTTAATAGTTTAAGAAATATAGAATAAAGAATGTTTTTTGAAAATCTCAGAGATAATTATTAGTAGACGATCATATTATATATGTGGAAATACAGAATAAAGAATGTTTTTTTGAAAATCTCAGAGGTAATTATTAGTAGACGATCATATTATATATGTAGAAATATAGAATAAAGAATGTTTAAAGAATAGAACATATTATATAGATGTAGAAATGTAGAATAATTTTTTTGAAAATCTCAGAAGTAATTATGAGTAGAAAAACATGTATCTCCCAAAAGATGAGAGGCTATTAAAAAGAAAGAAAACGCAGAGCACATGTGAAACACAACACACACACGATGGAAGGGAACAGGTGACACAAATTAGAAAGCATGTAAGTCATAAGACAGAAGAAAAGCCAGGTATTTCACTCACGACAAGAAATGTAAACCCTCTTCTGTTTGAGAATTAAAAATTCAGGTCGGGCAAAAAAGAAATCTAAAAACCAATTATGTTTATTTTTCAAAGAAGCACTTAGAGAATAGGACAAAAAAGTTTGGGTGTAAATGTAGATAAAGGCCTATCAAGCAAACGTAAAAAAACTAAGGTGGAAATATTATGATTAAAGCTGAGTAAATGACAGAAGCTTTAAACAGGATAGGATGCCACTGGCTGGGTACAGCGGCTCACACCCGTAATCTCAGAACTTTGGAAGGCCGTTGGCAGTTCGAGACCAGCCTGGCCAACATGGTGAAACCCCATCTGTACTAAAAATACAAAAATTAGCCAGGCGTAGGGGCAAGTATTTGTAATCCCAGCTGCTCGTGAGGCTGAGGCAGGAGAATTGCTTGAACCTAGGAGGTAGAGGTTGTAGTGAGCCAAGATTGTGCCACTGCACTCAGCCTGGGCAACAGAGTGATGCTCTGAATAGGATGCCATTTTATTTCGGTATGGATATAATTCACAATGAAAATATCCCTGTTATGATGTTTGTGCACTGAGTATCTTTGCATTAAAATATGTAACACAAAGGAGAAATGAAAAGAAAGATGACAGATGAGGGAAAATATTCTCTGTGTCAGGCTGCCTTCTGGGCTGGATGGAGCCTCGATATACTTGGGAGTGACTTTTAGAAAAATTAGAAAATTTTTCCATGTTGTTCTTCTATTTTTGTTTAAATTTGCTTCTATTTCTGTTGCTTTTATTTCAAGGCAGACTGTTTTTTTTCCCCCATTCACTAATGACTGTTTTAAAAATACTGACTGTGTGCCAGGTGTATGCTGTGTAGCTGTGGTGGGAATAGATACATAAATTAGAACTGGCTGTGCCTTTAAGAAGCTTAACAAAGTCTACACTGTCAACAACATGGAAATTCAGAGAAAATAAATGATTACCATAGAACTAGGAAAAGCATTTTAATCGAGTCTTGATAGATGTAGAACTGGATTGTTGGGGAGAGAGAGTAGGAAAGAACAGCATTCAGGTGTTCCAGAAGGAAGAGCCAAAGGCTGGGGCACTGAAAATGGGCCCAGAAAATGGTATTAGGACCTTCCATGGCGAAGTGAGTATCTGTGGGAGAGCAGTGGGAAATTGATAACAAGAGCAGCCCCCCTCACTTCCTCTTGTCCTGTCTTCCCTTTTGATGGCAGCACAAGATTTTTTAAGATGACATGCAACGCTCCAGAGCACAACAGTATCCCCTAACAAGTGTCACTTCCATTTCTCTGTGAGAGTCTACGATATGTCCTTCCTTGGAGTCTACCAGCATCAATTTTTGCTCAATCTTTGCTGAAACGATTATGGTTTACTTTTTTATTTAAGTAATTTTCAATGAGAGATTTCTTAAAATACACAGTACTTGGCAGCAGGCATAAAATTTGAGGAGATTAATAGCAGATACTAGCTTAAAAGTATGTTGTGCTTTTTTATTTTAAAGGTGCTGTGTACAAGCCATATGTTCATGTGTGTCATTTATACTTAATAGTCTCTGTGAGAACATTGGATGGACCTTATATTGAAGTCTGAACAAGTCTTTAATGAATTTGCCCTTGTGTGCACTGGAAACTCTCTCTGAATTATGTATATTAAAGAGATACATGCCAGATTGTGTTCAAGAGCAGCCAAATGGAATTACGGAAAAGTAGCTGTTGATAGGGAACGCCTTAGTTACAATCCATTTTCCCACTGCCTCCGTTCTCTGCCGAGAACCCCTGTGTTGCTTTCAGGATGGCAGGACTTCAAAACACTAATGTGCGCTATGGATATCCAAAGGGAGTATGCTAGACAGCGTTTTCCAAGCACATATTTTATCCCCTCCTCAAATCCACAGAGCTTACATCTTCTTTCTTGATTTTTTTTTAAGAGATGAAGTCTCACTCTGTTGCCCAGGCTGAAGTGCAGTGGTGCGATCATAGCTCATTGTAACCTTGAACTCCTGGGCTCAAGTGATCCTTCTGCCTCGGCCTCCTGATTAGCTGAGACTACAGGTGTGTGCTACCATGCTGGCTAACTTTATTCTATTTAATTTTGTTTATTTATTTATTTTTTTAAGAGACTGGGTCGGGAGTGGGGGTGGTTCACTGTCTTGCCTAGGCTGGTCTTAAGCTCTTTGACTCAAGCTCTCCTCCCACCTCACCCTTCCCAGTAGCTGAGATCACAGGTGCAAGCCACTGTGCCCAGTGGAGCCTACTTCTGAAACTGCTTTAAGAAAATCCTTTTTTTAATGTCTTGAACTCTGCCTCCCAGTATCATCTGTCATTTTGTACTTGGGACTCTGAGTGAGTTTAAACGCTCTTCCACATGAGATCTTTTCAACTATTTTAAGATGATAGTTTTCAAAGTCATTTCCAAGCCAAAGATTGCCACCTCCTGCAAACATTCCTTATCTGCTAGGTCACCATCTCCTTACCATGACTATGTTCCAGCTTTACTTATTTTCACTTAAAAGTCTGTGATCAGGCTGGGTGTGGTGGCTCATGCCTGTAATCCCAGCACTTTCGGTGGGCCAGAAGTCCAAGACCAGCCTTGCCAACATGGCGAAACCCCATCTCTAATGAAAATACAAAAATTAACTGGGCGCAGTGACACCTGCCTGCAATCCCAGCTACTTGGGAGGCTGAGGCAGGAGAATCGCTTGAACCCGGGAGGCGGAGGTTGCGGTGGGCCAAGATCACGTCACTGCACTCCAGCCCGGGGGCCAGAGCGAGACTCCATCTCCAAAATAAATAATAAATCAATAAAATAAAGTAAAACAAAATTCTGTGACCATAATCAACAGGATTCTCTCAAGCGGGCCAAATGTGCAAAGAAGAGAAAGGAGCTACTTGCCTCTGTTGGATCAGACATTAAGCCACATTAAACCACGTTTTTGTCCTCTAGTACTAAAGTGGCAGCTAAGTTCTGGACACCAGAGATTAATAACTGCATTGGACAAACCACTGAGTTCTGGGTACTGCATTTTAATGTGGAAACCTCCTGTGGCACAAAGGAGAATATCTATGTGAAACATTAAAAAATAAGAGTTTTCGAGAGCATTTGTATTTTATTAGTTACAAGCTGCACAGCTCCTAGAACAACTTCAATTAAATGATGGACAGAACCTCAGAGATCCGATTCCATTCTAAGAATACGCAGAGTTGGCATTTACTTTTTAATATTCTCCTTGATCTTTGTTTGGCCTTTCTCGCCAAGAGACAACTTCATTGATGAGCAAATACTGCTTTGTCTTTTTAGTTCAATGTCTTTATGTATATGTGTGTGTGTGTGTGTGTGTGTGTGTGTGTGGTGTGTATACATATGTATTTTTTTCCATTCAAGGTTTGGTTAATGGCTAATGGCTTTATTGGACAATGGGATGAGGTCAGAATAGGTCAGAAAACAACCTAATGGTCGGACAACAGCACAGCAGGAGTGTCTTGGACTCAGTGTAATGTAGTATTTTCTCATGTTATATCATTCATTATGATGGCAATATAATGTTTTAGGTACAGCAATTGCAAGGTTCTTATGCATTTTAAATTTATTCCTAGTGGAGAGTGTTTTGTACTTCATCCTGTAGCATTAAAGTATGTTTGCAGGTATAGTAGACCCTTGTCCATATCTTATTTACCATTGTAATGCTGTGAGTGTTTGCAACCAATGACTCACAGATGCCAACGCCTCCCCGCCTTTTTTTTTTTTATTCCTAGGGAGCTATCCTTGGCCAAACGGGATGCTCCTTCTCTGAAATGCCACACTCTCACTACTTCCTGGGGGCAGGCATGGCCAGTGACTGAGGGACAGAAATGTATAAAGGCTAGTCCTTTGTCTGAAGATGGGACCACTCAGTGGAATCAGTCTGAAGTGGATTCCAGTTGAGACCACACCCTTGCTTAGCTACTTCCCCTGCTTCTCCTTCTCCTGAGGGCACTCCCCACAACAAATCCCTTTCATAAGACAGCCTGGCTCAGGCCCTGCTTCTAGGGATGCTTTCCTAAGACATTGCCATTATTATTTTCCCCAGTAGATGCCAGTTATGAAAGTGAATGATTCATTGTGCAGCAACTGTATAAAGAAAGTTGAAAGTTTAGGCAATGCAATCCATTTTTCTAAATATCTGTTTAGAAAATATGACTCCATTTAATATGCTGTGTCTTCTAAGTGAACTTCATTAAAAACATTTAGTTAATTTAAAAATAGTTTGGAAGCAAGGTATCTGGCAATAAACAGAATGGAGTCCCTTAGAAGTATCTCCTTATTTGATGATGTAGACCCATGTATTAAGTTAGTTATATTAATAGTACATGTTGACTTGTTGAAGTCTTTGAAATTTCAATGAGATGCAGATTATCACACAGATTCAGTGCTCTCCTGAAATGAGTCATTGTAGGCAGTTAATTCAATGTAAGATAGAATGCCGCAGACGGAATACATTTAGGTGATACACAGTGAAGCCGAGTTCTCCCACCCCTGACTCCCACTGTCAAGACCTAAGTGAATTTGCTTGGTGGAGGAAGCATGTTCCTCTAGTCAAGTACAAGAGACAGCTCAGAATTCTTTTAGACTATTGAGTTCTGGTGACTCAAAGGCAGGGACATTCAGCATTGGAGCTGACAGGCACACCTAACTGCCTGTTTCTATCAGGTCTCCATGAAAAGCTGCGTTGTTTATCTTTGGCTTGCATAGATGACCAAAGTTTCTGGGAAGGGATGGCCTAAGAGGTGATCATAAAGGATAGCAGTGTGTTGAAGGCAAGCTTAGGTTAACTGGAGGGATGCCACGGTGCCTGCTTTACACAACAGGTCTGGGAGTCTGGTAAGTAGCAGTTTCAGGTGTCAGGTCCAAGGGCAAGAGCCTGGCTGTCAATAAGAAGCTAAGGAAATTAGAAATGGATGGGCAGTGATTGAGGCTGGAGTCCTGGTCTACTTCTATTGATCAGGGATCTTATGGCAAAGGTGTGACCTTTCCACCTTCAAGGCACAGGTGTCAGGAAGGTGCAAATGTGAGTCCTTGTAAACTGAACTGTGAGTGTCCATTGAGGATGTCAGGTTCATTATATTTTTTATTTATTTATTTTTTGGGGACAGAGTCTCACTCTGTCACCCAGGCTGTAGTGCAATGGCTCTCTCTTGGCTCACTGCAACCACCGCCTCCCAGGTTCAAGCAGTTCTCCTGCCTCAGCCTCCCAAGTAGCTGGGATTACAGGTGGGTGCCACCATGCCCGGCTAATTTTTGTATTTTTAAGTAGAGACAGGGTTTCACCATGTTGGTCAGGCTGGTCTCGAACCCCTGACCTCATGATCCGCCGACCTCGGCCTCCCAAAGTGCTGGGATTACAGGCATGAGCCATCGTGCCCAGCTTCATTTTATTTTTAAAGAAGTATCCATCAGCTGGAAAGTGCACGAGGTTGATTCTTCTTGGCTATCATTATACAACCTTTGGTTCCCAGTTGAAAGGAAAAAAAAAACAAACAAACCAACCAACCCAGCTTTAATATCTTTTCTGAGATCTTATTCTAAGGCAATAATAGCAAGTAATCTTTCCCTAAAATCTAGAATACGAGGATAAGCTGGCTTGGGGGAAACTAATCTTTAGGTAATCTATGTGGAGACAGAAAGCTATGTCGGAAGAGTCAAGAAAGATAAAGAGGCAGATCAATTGTGCTCCATTATCAGATAATTTAAACACCTGTGTATTGTTTTAGGCAGTTAGAGCATGCACCAGCCCCTACTTCATCTCCATTTCTCTTCCTCCTCTTACCTCCTTCCTCCTGTCTTTTCTCTCTCTCCCTTCCCCTTCTGCTCCATATTCCCTTTCTAAACCCCTTTTGTTCTTTCCTAGAAGGAGCCTAATATTTGGTTTATTTTGTTTCTATCCTTGAAAACAGCAGTGAGATTTGTTGATTCTTTTTTTCTTTCCTTATAAAGATAAAATGGCAGCTGCAATGTAAATTTATTTCTCACAAGAGAAAGGCACAGTGCGATTCTGTTTAGCACAGGACTTTTTTTTTTTGGTGATATTCAAAATAGAGTCTTTCAAAATTATTACTGTATTTAAGGTGTACCTAGATTTCTCTTTAGGGTGATGACTATGACATTCCTCAGAGGTGAACTCATTTCCGTTACTTATTTTGAAAAACACATCCTCTGTCTTTTCACACTTACCACAATGAGATCTAAAATAGAGGCTCATCATCACCTGTTTAAGGGTTATTTATGAATAATGGTGCCTGGAAAAGGCCTGATGCAGAAGCCATGCAGGCACAGAAACTATGTTAGAGGATGAAGTGTCTAAGTATTCTGAGCATGAGACGTGAGGAGACCCTCCCACTGCCCCCGCCCCAGCCACCCCAAGCTGACAGTCAGATGCTAGACATTGCTTCCATATGGAGACGTGAAATGGAAGGGTGGGAGCTCCAAGACTTAGCAGACTCTACCAGACAAAAAAAGATCAGTAATCCAGAGAGCATTCTAAATGGCAAAGGGACGTCAGACAAGGGCAGCTGCTGTGCCTGATGCTGGGACAGCCTTGCTCCCAGATGTAAACAGAGCACCCTGTATAAACCTGGATTTTTTTTTTTTTGGTGCAACCTTGACTTGCTTATTACATTTTTTTCTATGAAATATGTGAATGGCAATAAATTCATCTAGACTAAAGAAAAATAAAATAATACATGGTAGATGAGATACTAAGCCCATTCTCCACCCTTCCCTGTATCCAAGCCTGTGGCCAGGTGGCTGGCAGTCCTTGCTACTAGAGATGGCAGGTGGGGGCATTGGGGTTGCCCCTGCCTTGACCATGGGTTTGACCACCACATAATTTAATTCGGCTAAGGAAACGCCAATACAAGTCACAGTATACCGCCTCCAGCCTAAGGCCTTAAGAGGCTTTGCATGCTCCCAGTTGTCCTTGCTGTGAGAAGAGCGTGATGTGGCCAGAGCTCTGGTTCAAGGAGAGGGCAGGAGATGAAAGATGGAGTAACGAAGCTGAGTCTGGATCAGCCAAACCCCGGCTGACCTGAAGATGCCCGAGTGAGAGTAAAACATGGCCATTTTAAAAGAACTTTAAAACTTTTCCGCATTTTAAAACTACTTTTTAGAGTGGCTTTTAGGCAGCTTTCTGGTGGAAATCTTTTTTTTTTTATTGCATTTTAGGTTTTGGGGTACATGTGAAGAACATGCAAGATTGTTGCCTAGGTACACACATGGCAGTGTGGTTTGCTGCCTTCCTTCCCCTCACCTGTATCTGTCATTTCTCCCCATGCTATCTTTGATACAGGCACTGTTCCTGAATGTGGCCCATTTAAAAGAACATGAATCATAGTGACTAGAAAATGAGAACGTGAGTAGATAAAGGTTTTCTGAAAATGAGAACAAGCCTTGTGTGTATGACTGTCAGAAGGGTTAATGTTGCCCCCCATTTTGAATATCCTACCTGCTAACTGAGCCTTGGCAAAGGGTGAGGAGAACTGCAGAACCTTGACTTTCAGGCCATATTGGATGTCACTGATACGTCCACGCACATATGACAGACACTGGCTTTTTTTGGGAAGCAACAAGCATCCCAAGTCTCGCTCGCTGCCCATATGTAGTGACAGGCTGATGCAGGTGTTCACAGACACAGATCTCATGTCTCAATGCAAGAGCACGCTAAAGGGCTCCAGGGATCTGCAGGGAATCAGCTAAAGTCTTGATTACAACTATATCACAACCCAACTTCTCCCACCACCCAGTGCTGCTTCCCTTACCTTCTCACAAATATTGTTCCCCAAAGCACTCCTGAATGATCTTACTGTATGTAAATCTCTGAGCCCTAGCATCTGTGCTTAGGGACCTGGACCCATGGCATACCACTCTCACTCAGCTTTCTGGGGTTGCTAGGATCTGGAGAAAGGGGTGGCAGAAGGCCTTACCCACTATCATGTGGTTGCAGACATCACAGAAAGTGGGCTTCTTGAAGATGTGTTCCTGGAAGGCATGAGCCTTGCCACCTGGATGCAGGCCAGCTCTGGCGGGTGTAGACGTCAGGCTTCCTGGAGTAGGGAGTGGGCTGGAGCTGGGGCTGACCTCAGCCACCATGTGGGCCTGCAGTTTCGTGTCTTCGCTGTTGGTTCGCTGGAAGAAGTTGTCAGCACTTTTGCTTCGTAAACTCTTGGTCTTGAAAGAAAGTGATCGTTTTAGTTTCTGGAGCTGCAATGCAATGACAGAACAGTCTCTTTTACGGTCAATGGATCAAGCAGAGCCAGGCTGTGGGGGTGAGGTCTGCTGTGTGCACTTGCACAGTCCCCACTGACACCCTCAGCCTCGGAGGAGGCTCATAAATGTCCCCGTGTGGGTGGGGTGATGGCAGTGCCTAGTAAAGAGGGAATTTCCCCTGCCCCTGCCACCAAGCCAGATGAGCAGAAAGAGGTCCCATTTTGCCTTTGCTTCTGCCCCTGCTCCTCCTCCCTGCCTCCTTAAAGTCCTACCGGTGCAGTCGAAATGTCCCACCACATTGGGTTTTGACATATTTGCCTTTTGAATTTGAATCATTGGAAATATTAAGTGTACAAACTCATGGGCTCAAAGGCTAGATGTGTAAAGCTGGCCTTTCTCTCTAATGATCACTTAGCAGCCACTGGTCTCTGCACACAGCAAAGCAGAAGAGGCCATTGTCTGACTCAAAATGAATCTTGCTAAACTATCTGCAGAACACAAACCAGGAACTCTCAAGTCTGCTTGGGTCTGAAGCATTTGGATAAGTAACCTCTGTGTGTGAGTGTGTGTGTGTGTGTGTGTGTGTGTGTGTGTCTGTGTGTATGTTTGTGTGTGTGTGTATGTGTCTGTGTGTGTGTTTGTGTGTGTGTGTGTATGTGTGTGTGTGTTTGGGACATAGGACATATTGAATTATCCCTTTGACTTTTTCTGCTCCTCCTGCGGCCCTCCCTCTTGTTTTTGGCCACAATAAACTAGACCGTTTCTCCTTTGCCTCTGGGACTTGTGAAAAGGCACCAAAACAGGTTTGGAAAGGCACAAGCTTCTGACAGTTCTGGGTTTGAGTTTAATTAGCCTCTCTAATCTAGTGTTCCTATGAAAGCTAGAGGAATCTTTTGGAAACACAGATACGAACACATGAGCCTCATGGTTAAAATCCCTCAAGAAGTTTCTTTTGTTCTTAAAGAAAAGTTCCCTGTCATGGGCTCCAGGAACTGGAAGAACCTGGACCCCGATACCGGCTTGGACATGGTGCACCTTGTTCTGCCCATCCCCACAGTGGCCTTTTACAAGTCTCTCCTGTTTACTTTGTTTTCCCATCACTAGCCCTTAGTACATAGTTTTTTTTTTTTTTTTTTTTTTTTTTTTTTTCACTCAGCAACAGATCACTTCACTTTTAAGGTTGTTGAATATCCATGGTAATTCTTTCTGTTGCCAAGAATAAACATGTATGGCCCAAAGCTGCAGAAAAAAGATGCTCAGATATCAAACTGAAAAGCTTCTGCACAGCAAAGGAAGCTGGAAGAAGCTATCAGCACTTTTGTTCCATAAACTCTTGGTCTTGAAAGAGAGGACAGACCAGTCTCTCTTGTGATCAATAGATCATGCAGACCCAGGCTGTGGTGGTGAGGTCTGCTGTGTACACAGCACATACCCCACTGACACAGGGTGAAGAGACAACCTATAGATTGGGAAAAAGTCTTTGCACAATATTCATCAGACAGGGAATTAATATCTAGAATATACAAGAAACTCAAGCATCTCAGTGACAAAAACTTCCAAACAATCCAATTTAAAAATGAGAAAATGATCCGAACATACATTTCTCAAAAGAAGACATACAAATAGCTGACAAATATATTTAAAAAGTTCAAAACCACCAATCATCAGGGAAATGCAATCAAAACCACAGTGAAGCATCATCTCACCCCAGTTACAATGGCTACTATGAAAAAAGACAAAAATAACAAATGCAGAGGAAAAGGAACTCAGAGAACTGTTTGTGGGAATGTAAACTCGTACAACCACTATGAAGAAGAGTATGGGGGTTCCTCATAAAACTACAAATAGAATTACCCTATGATTCAGCAATCCCACAGCTGGGAATTTATCTAAAGGAAGGGGAATCAGACATCTGCACACCCATGTTAATTGTAGCACTATTCACAATAGCCAAGATATGGAATCAACCTAAGTGTCCAACAACATGATAAATGGTTAAAGGAAATATGGTATGTATACATGATGAAATACTATTCAGCCATGAAAAAGAATGAAACTCTGTCATTTGTGGCAACATGGATGGAGCTGGAGAATATTATGTTAAATAAAATAAGCCAGGAAAAGAAAGTTAAATGCTGTATCTTATCACCCATATGTGGAGGCTAAAGAAGGTCGATCTCGTGGAAGTCAAAAGTAGAACAGAGGATAGTAGAGGCTGGGAAGGGCAGGGGGGAGGGAGGATAGGGAGAGATTTTTTACAAACAAAATGAAGCTAGATAGGAGGAATAAGTTCTAGTGCGCTATAGCACTGTAGGATGACTGTAGTTATCAATAATATATTATATAGCTTCAAATAGCTAGAAGGAGGATACTTTTGAATGTTCCCAACTCAAAAAACTAATAAATGTTTGACGTGATGGATATGCTAATTACCCTGATATGACTATACGTTGTATGTATTGCAAAATCACTATGTACCCCATAAATATATATAACTATTAAATGTCAATTAAAAATAAAATTATAAAAGTAATTAAAAAATAGAAACAAAAGATGCTCAGTACTCTTTGTCTAATAAGGGTCTCCGTAAGTCTGGTTAGACTCCTTTTACACAATATATCAGACAAGTTTGCAAGGCCTTGCCAAGCCCAACCACCTGTGCCTGAACCCAAGTTCCACCTCAGAAGTCCAGGAAGATATGGTGGTCATCAGTGTTTGGGGTAGCCTACTAAAAGGCTGCAGTTCTCTCCCCTTTCCTTTATCCACGCACTTTGCAATGTGAATTTGCGTCTCAGTCTATCAAAAGTGGAGTCTAGTTTCCTACTCCTTGAATCTTGCTGGTTTCTGAAATCTGACCAGTAGAAGGTAGCAGAAGCAATTTTAAGGGAGTTCCAAGCCCAGGCCTTAAGATGCCTTGCATGCTTCTGTTCTCCCCCAGGAAACCTGCCCAACTGCCCAGTGTAGCCTGAAGGATTATGAAAAGCACAGGGTCCAGTCAGTTCCTTCCCACTCTAGGATAAAGCCCAGAAGCAGAGCCACCCTGCTGCCCTGCAGGCATAGGGGTGTCTAGATGAGACCAGAAGCAGTGTCCAGCTGAGTCCTTTTCAAACTTTCCACCCACACACTCTTCAACTAAAAAGATGACTGATGTTCTAAGTCATTAAATTGGGTAGCTATTGTGTGTACATAGCAATAGATGACCAGTGCAATGCTGTTCTCGCCACCCGCCTGTGTGTGGTGGGATTGTACTTTTTCGCCCACCTGAAGTCAGGTGTGGTTGTGTAAAGCCAGCTCTCCACTTCAGGGAGCCATACAAAACAGAGGCCCTGCAAAGCCCTCTGAAAAGCCCCACTAGGGCTGCCAATAGGACATCATCAGCTGGAAAAGGCTAGCCAGAGAAACTGCAACAACCTGCAGAAACATCAAAAACAGTGGGCCAGCTAAGACTCTTGTCCCCTTCCCTCTGCCCTACAGCTCAAACTAACAGAGGAGTCAGAGCTGCCAAAGAAGGAGGAAGAGAGAGGTCTCCCTGAGTTACTGTGGAGTTGCTTGTTGCTGAGACATAAGCTAGTGCATCCTCATGGATACAGGGCAGTGAGTTTTGCATCCTTGGGAGCATAGCATTGATTTTGAAGAGGATATTCTATCTTTGAAAAAGTTAAGTGAGAGAGGCTGTGAGACATGCATTGGGATTAAGCCCCTTTGAGGTGAGGACCTGTATGCAGCAAAGGAGTCGAACAGACCTCTTCACTTCAAGTCCTTCAGGCTATAAACTGGACTGGTGCTGGAGGGAGGGAGGCTTACACAGGAGGTGAAACTGAAGTTTTATTTTAGAAGGACATTTAATACCCTAAAGTGAACAGGAAGGTAAGGAACCTGCCAAGGTTTTGTCATGGGATGTGTAGCCCAGGGAGAGGTTTATCAAAGTAAACACCATCACACAGGAAAATAAAAATCATTTTCTGTTTGTTCCCTACTGAATTCAGATGACTCAAAAAATTGACTACTCATATCTCAAAATCAGAACAGCACTCACCCTGTTGTGAGGGTCACAGAGGATAATGTGTGGGAGAGCCTTTGAGAACTCCACGGGATAAAAGCAGATGGAGGATGATGGGGGGGGGTGTGCAAAAGAGGGGAAGCAAGAAGCTGGAAATATGGAGCTGAGCTAAGTGCTTCACCAGGTGACCCTTCTTGATCCTCTCAACCATTTGGTGAAGATGCCATTTTACTTCTGGAGAAATGAAAGCTGAGGGTGGTTAGGCAACTTGCCTAAGGTCACACAGCTTCTGTGAATCAAGACCAGGGCTCAAACTGAATCTGCCTTACTCTGATCCCCATGATCTTTCTACTGCTGGTGAGTCTTTAGGGGATGGATCAAGGAGCGTTACTCCCTACCTCCAGGGAGATGACACTACTTCTGGCCGTCAGTGAGGATGTGGAGCAGGAATGCAAATCTGCTTTTTGGGGAGCTATTTCTTTTATTTGATGTACTTCAAATCTCTAAAAAATGGTAAAAGAGCATGCCCTGTTTATCAAAGGAAAGCATCAAATGTCACTTCATGGCCTCTGCTGCCAGGACAGGGAAAGTGAGCGGGGGATGCTTATGCATATCCAGTCTTGTTTCCCTCCTGTGCTCATGTGCTTTACTTCTCCTTTCAAACCCTTCTTCATATGTGGTGTGGTGTTCTGGGTTCCCTGGAAGCTTGTGTATGATGTTCAACTATGATGCCAGGAAACCCGTCACTTTTTTCTTGCTCTAGGGGATGTGGCTTGGAAATTGTATCAAGCCATTGGAAACTGCCTGCCTCTAGAACTGGAGAATTTTTTTTTTTTGGAAGTCAATGTGACTTATTCAAGTGGAGAACGTAAAAGAAATACCTACAAGTTCAATTAAGCCCTTGACATGAGCTCAAAGGAACATGCTTTCTCTAATTATCTCTAAAAGAGCAGAGGCCAGGTGAGAGAGAACATATGAAAGGCAGTAATAGAAGCAAAACTTGATAATCACAGATGCCGCAAAATGCTTAGCTTCCATATACCACTGCCATGGCCCAGCTCCATTTTATTTATAATGGTAAAAGAAACATATTCTTGAAAACCTTACCATGTGCTTTAAACTACTCTGTATAGTTTCCTTCATGTAATCATCCTAATAACCTTATGGGTAGGGGATCATTCATTCATTAAATAATTCATTCAGTGAATATCTGTCATGGGTATTGCTCTGAACTAGGCATAGACCTTGATTTGGGGGCTATGACAGTAAAAAAAGGATTAAGTACTTCCTTTTAAGGTCTAGTGGGTGAAGATAGACTATAGGTACATAATCAGAGTGGTAAATAATATAAATATGGACAGGGAGAGGAGGTAACAAGGAAACTAAGGCCAGAGACGGGCCATTAGAAGGAAACGAGGAAGGCTTCTATGACAGGTGACAGTGGAACAGAGACTTGAAGGAAGTAGCGAGTGTTTGAGCGATGCTGGAGAAGAGCATTGTGGGCAGTGGGGAAACCGAGAGCAGAGGCCCCAACAAGAGATCAAGGGTCGGGTATTTGAGAAGCACCGGGAGGTCGGTGCGTCTGGATGAGAATGATCGGGGAGAGAAAGAGCAGAGATGTCAAGGCTAGCTTCCTGCTGGACCTTGCAGGTCACGGCAAGGGCTCTGGAATTTATCCTAAGGGGGATGGTTTTGAACAGGGAGGTGACAGGCTCCGACTTTTATTTAAAAGGGTCACTATAGCAGCTGCAGGAGGGCAAGCTGGAAATAGGGAGACAAGTTGGGGGAGGAGACTCTTGCAGTAATCCTGATGAGAAGTAATTTTAGCTTAGTTTTGTATAGTTATGGTAAGATATGGCTGAATTTGGAGTTGAGTTTTGGATACATTTGAAATGCTTATTTTGAATTCAAGTGGTG
The DNA here is from genome assembly GCF_048565385.1 of Saimiri boliviensis. Taxonomy (NCBI): domain Eukaryota; kingdom Metazoa; phylum Chordata; class Mammalia; order Primates; family Cebidae; genus Saimiri; species Saimiri boliviensis. Next base: position 61,769,083 of record NC_133457.1, on the reverse strand, counting down.
TTGCCAGTTAGGCAGCTGGATATATGATTCTGGGATTCAGGGGAAAGGTCCAAGCTGGAGTAATACCTTGGGAGTCATTAGCATATTGATGGTATTTAAAACCAGGAGACTAGATGAGATCACTGCATAGGCGGTGAAGTGCAGACAGTGGAGAGAAGTGATCTGAGGACAGAGCCCTGGGGGCATTCCAGCATTTAGAGGACAAAAGGATTGGTAAGGACAAGAAAAGGAATGTGAGAAGGAGAGGCTAGTGAGGAAGGAGAAGACTCAAAGAAAGGAGTGTGTTAGAAGCTGAGGGAAGAAAATGATTCAAAGAAGAGAGAATAGCCAAAAGCATCAAATGAATATTAAATAATAATATCAAGTAGGGCAAGGTTTGGGAATTGGTTATTGCATTTGATAAAGGGAATGTCTTTGGAGGACCTTAATAGTAGCAGATTCAGTGAAGTGGTGAGTGTGAAAATCTAACTGAGGAGGTTTCAGGAGAGGATGGCTGGGAAAAAATGAGCAGAGGCAGTGGGCGTGGACAGTTGGTTTGAGAAGTTTTGCTATAAACAGGGTTAGTGAAAAGAGGCAATATCTGAAGGGAAAGGTAGCATCCCAATATCTGAAGGGAAATGGAGTTTTTTTGGTCATGTTTTGTTTAAATATGGGAGCTTACTCCAGCATGTGTTAAATCAGATGATGCATAAGAGAGAAAGAGGGATGCTGGAGCCACGTTCCTGGGTAGTTGAGAGGAGGAGGGATCAGTAACCAAGAAGGGTTGTCTTTAGATAGGAGTGAGGCAGGCCTCCATAAGGAGAGAGATGGAGAAAGGTTGGAGTAGTTGGTACGGGCTGGATGTGGCTTTTCACTTTTGATTGCATCTGTGTTCTCGGTGAATACAGAAACAAGTCTTTCCCCCGAGTCAGAGACAATGGGAGGTGGAGGGAGGAGATGTCAGAGTTGAAAGAGGGAGATGTGGAATAACCATTTCAGAGACAGGGCAGGGTCAATGGACTAGAGTAATGCACAGTGGTAGGATGGGAAGGTAGCTCAGAGGGTCCATTTCAGGTTATTGCCTCATTTGACAGATGAGAAAACAGAAAAATGGCAACTTGCCCGAAGTTAAATGACTAGTAAGTTGCTGAATGAAGATCCACATACAGACCTCTCTGTCTCCAAAGCCCCTAAAGCCGAATGGACTTTCATGAGAAGGCATCCCATCCTTGACATGTGCTTAGTAAAATTTCTCTGCTTAGTGTGTTTTATTTTTTGGTGCCAGCTGGAATTTCAGCAATAATCCATGTGGTTGCCAGGTTGAGCAACACTTCTATGGCAATTATTCAGGGAATGCAGAAATCGGGAGTCATGAGAGCATTGGAACACAGAGAACTGCAGCCTGAAGGTGAATGTAATAGCAGGTGTATTGATTTACCAGTCTGTTCCGCAGTGGCACATCAAGTTAATTAACCAGTGTGCACTTGATCATTTCTGCCAGGATCTGAAGTCCACACTATAGGGGAAAGGGGCTGTTCTGGGGCAAAAAGTCTGCACACACAGGCGGTAAATCAGGAGGCACAGTCCCCATATCAACTAGGTTTCCTCCCCATTCACATTTAACCATAATGTTGGCCGCCATGCTACAGACGTTTCCTTGGCTATTTAATGCTACCACAAATACGCTGGCTTTTACTTCTGAGTAGAAATGACGTCATGGGGAAGCCTTTGACAAGCAAATGTTTCCTCCTGGATACTCACATGTGGGCTACATCTTTGATTTTTAAATGAACATTTTTTCTTTTTTATCTTTTAACTTTTCTAAAATAGTTACGTCTCATTCATTGAATCAAGAGCATTGAAATGCTCATTATTCTCGTTTTTTTGTGAGAAGATAAACCATTAAGTGATGACATCTAATAACTGGGGAAATAACTGTCATACTGTGGCCCAATAGCCCTTGTGCATTCACTCTGGAAGTCAGCTCCCTTCACGCTCCAGTCGCCACGCAGATTCACCTCATCTGTTCCAAGATTTGTTGATGCTGTAGTTTGTCAAAGCGCTTTCCACACTCACCTCTAACATTTTACATGTGAGCTAAATAGTGAGCACTGGGGGTCTTCAGAAATGGAGTGCTCAGTATGAGGATTAAATTTCTCAACAACAGTTTTACCCACTCACAGCTTGTTTTCGTTTACGGCAAGTACAAGATATTCCAGGTATTGATTTTCTTTAGTTTGGTTGGCGATTTCAAAGTTGAAATACTCTTCTTACATCGACCTGGCTCTGTCATACCCAGCTGCAAAAACCAGTTGTTAATGAATATATTGGTAAAGCAACAGTTATTAAATATGATTGATTGCATGCTCTGCCACTGATAAAATGTGTAGTCTTGGGCAAACCTCTCAAGCTTCTTGGCTTAGATTATACCAGTAAATATAGAGAATGAGCTCAGTGGCTGCAAAGTTCCCTTCCAGGTCTGAGAATTCAGCATGGTGAGAAAATATAAAAGACTTTAAATAGTCTCAACTTTTAGGAAGTCTAAGATCTAATTCTGGAGACAAACGGCAATGCATAAAACTCTCTGAGCATGACAAAAGCCCCTGTATTTATATTAACAAGTGATAAGTTTAGTGTTTTGATCACTGCCTATTTTAATATGTCAGAAACAGGAGCTATCAATGGAGACTGAAACAGTCAGAGACATTCTTTCAAACCCTGAAGTATGAATCGATGTTAAAACATAATTCAATTGTTTAAGTGTTCTGATGGCCTCCCTTAGTTCCAGGTTATACCAGCGTCTTGAATGTGGGATATGGAAACTTTCTGCTGGATTATGTTTATCCACCTGTCCAGTATTACTTCTTTTTATGTGTGTGTGTATATATATATATATATACACATATATGTGTGTATATATATGTGTGTGTATATATACATACACACAGACACACACACACACACACACATATATATATATATATATATATATACACATATATATATTTTATTGCACTTTAGATTCTGGGGTACATATGAAAAACATGCAGGATTGTTGCATAGGTTCATACATAGCAATGTGGTTTGCTGTCTCTATCCCCATCACCTGTATCTGGCATTTCTCTTCATGTTATCTCTCCCCAACTCCCTACCCACCACCGTCCCTCCCCTAGTCTCCCCACAACAGACCTCAGTGTGTGATGATTCCCTCTCTGTGTCCATCTGTTCTTAATGTTCAACACCTGCCTGTGAGTGAGAACATGCAGTGTTTGATTTTCTGTTCTCGTGTCAGTTTGCTGAGAGTGATGGTTGCCAGGTTCATCCATGTCCCTAAAAGGACACAAACTCATCTTTTTTATGGCTGCATAGTATTCCATGGTGTATATGTGCCACATTTTCCCTTTCCAGTTCTATCATCAGTGGGCATTTGGGTTGGTTCCAAGTCTTTGCTATTGTAAACAGTGCTGCAATGAACATACGTGTTCATGTGTCTTTATAATAGAATGATTTATAATCCTTTGGATATATACCCAGTAATGGGATTGCTGGGTCAAATGGAATTCCTATTTCTAGGTCCTTGAGGAATTGCCACACTCTCTTCCACAATGGCTGAACTAATTTACACTCCCACCAACAGTATAAAAGTGTTCCTATTTCTCCACAACCTCTCCAGCATCCGTTGTCTCCAGATTTTTTAATGATTGCCATTCTAACTGGCGTAAGGTGGTATCTCGATGTAGTTTTGATATGCATTTCTCTAATGACCAGTGATGATGAGCATTTTCTCATATGTTTGTTGACCTCATATATGTCTTCCTTTGAAAAGCATCTGTTCGTGTCCTTCACCCACTTTTGAATGGGTTTGTTTGTTATTTTCTGATAAATCTGTTTTAGTTCTTTGTAGAATCTGGATATTAGCCCCTTTATTAGATGGGTAGATTGCAAAAATTTTATCCCATTATGTTGGTTGCCAGTTCACTCTAATGGTTGTTTCTTTTGCTGTACAGAAGCTCTGGAGTTTAATTGGATCCCATTTGTCAATTTAGGCTTTTGTTGACGATGCTTTTGGTATTTTAGTCATGAAGTCCTTGCCTATGCCTATGTCCTCAATGGTTTTGCCTAGGTTTTCTTCTAGGGTTTTTATGGTGTTAGGTCTTATGTTTAATCCTTTAATCCATCTGGAGTTAATTTTAGTGTAAGGTGTCAGGAAGGGGTCCAGTTTCTGCTTTCTGCACACAGCTAGCCAGTTTTCCCAACACCATTTATTAAACAGGGAATCCTTTCCCCGTTGCTTGTTTTTGTCAGGTTTGTCAAAGATCAGACGGTTGTAGACGTGTGGCGTTGCCTCCGAGGCCTCTGTTCTGTTCCATTGGTCTATATATCTGTTTTGAATACCAGTAGCATGCTGTTTTGATTACTGTAGCCTTGTAGTATAGTTTGAAGTCAGGTAGTGTGATGCCTCCCACTTTGTTCTTTTTGCTTAGAATTGACTTGGCTATGCAGGCTCTCTTTTGGTCTGTCCAGTATTATTTCTAGTCATCCCTTCCTGCACCCTATTCACTTTAGATACACTAAGAGCAGGACCCTGTTTTCCAATAATACATGAGCCTTCAGTGCTCACTGCCCTCCACACAGAACAAAGAGAGTGCTGGGCTCCAAGAAGGCCAGTGAAAAACAGAGAATGGGGAGTGGCCTCTGTCACCCGGCAAACTGTCTGATACCATGGCCACCAAGCCCATCACGGGTGACAGAGGCCACTCCCCACTCTGCATTCCGAGTTGCTGCTCCTGTTGCTGTGAGACAGTGGGAAGAAGGTGTACAGTCCCAGGGACCACACTGTCCTTTTCCCCCAAGAATAAAGAGAGTGCGGGGCCCTAAGAAGGCCAGTGAAAATCAGAGAAGATGGAAATACGATGTCTGGCTGGCTGTCTAAAAGGTAGAAAAACTGTGTGGAGGGTGGTGAGGATTCTACAGTAAAGACCTTTCTAGATTCTGATTTATACCTCAAGTGGTTTTAGAGATTAAGTGACGGGCAGCAGAGCAGAAGGATTTATACTCAGTACGATGCTGGGTTTCATTGATCAAGTACTGCTTCTCATAATGCCTTGCAAATAGTGGGTATTTGCTACTGGCTGAATTGTATTCCCTCTCAAATTCTTATGTTGATGCCTGAACCCCCAGTACCTCAGAATATGACTTTATTTGGAGATAGGGATTTTACAGAGGTAGTTTAAAATGAAGTCATTAGGTTGTACCCTAGTCCAATCTGACCGGTGTCCTTGTAAGAAGAGGAAATTTGGAAACCTAGAGGAAAAATCATGTGAGAACTCAGTGAGAAGGTGATCATCTACAAGGCAAGGAGAAAGTTCCCAGAGAAACCAATACCTTGATCTTGGACTTCTAGCCTCCAGAGCTGCGAGAAAATAAATCGCTGTGAGAAAATAAAATTCTGCCACCCAAACATTCTGTTGTGGCAGTTCTAGCAAATTAATACAGTAATCCGTAAAAGCTCACTGAGGTAACTATTGTGCTCCTAAAACAACAATTGCAATTAGAAAGAGCTGCACTGAGGATATTTCTACAGTGTTTCTACTGCTGCACAGGACAAATATATCTAGCATGTGCTCCACTGGCTAATAAAGATGGAAACGTGGGTTAATAAAGATGGAAACGTGGGTAGATTGTCCTGTCCATGCTGTATTGTCTGGGATGTCTCTCTCTCATATGTTCCTGGAGACCTGCTGCTCATTATCTAAGTCTCAGCTCCAGTATTGCTTCTCATGCCCTGCCTCAGGCTCTCCCTGGCTCCTCCACATAGAGCTCAATATTCTATGCATGCAGGTGCCTTCTCATTCTGCCATGCCTGCAGCAGTACGTCATCACAATTGACATTCTACATACTCTTATTCTGAGGTCAAGGAGTATTCTTTTCATTTTTGAATCTCCAACACACAGCTACAGGTTTTGGCATAGAATAGGCATTCTCTGTTGAGTGAGTAACTGAATGAATAGATTGCCCGCCTTACATATTTGAATTCCCCACATTTAGTGGGAAGAAAATCACTGATAGTGATCCCTTCAATCTTCTGGCCTAGAACAAGGTTCTGGCCTAGAAGACTCCTTGAGTCCTCCCTTCTCTCATCTTGAACCCCATTTTCTTTTCTTTTCTTTTCTTTTTTTTTTTTTTTGAGACAGAGTGTCTCTCTATCACCAGGCTGGAGTGCAGTGGCACGATCCTGGCTCAATGCAACTTCTGTTTTCCAGTTTCAAACAATTCTTCTGCCTCAGCCTCTCGAGTAGCTGGGACTACAGGCACGTGCCACCACACCCGGCTAATATTTTGTGCTTTTAGTAGAGACAGGGTTTCACCATGTTGGCCAGGATGGTCTTGATCTCTTGACCTCGTGATCTGCCTGCCTCGGCCTCCCAAAGTGCTAGGATTACAGGCGTGAGCCACCGTGCCCAGCCTTGACCCCCATTTTCTACCAGCAATCAAGGCTAATTTCCCTTTCCTTAAAAATATCTCCTGTATTCATCTTTCCTCTCCAAGACATACCAGTTTTGACCCTTTTCACCTGTATTATGACCTCCAGTTTCACTTTATAGTATAATCTTGTAGCCTTATCTTCCAGGAGCCTGGTTCAGGCAGGGGCCAGATTCAAGGAACCAGGTGGGTACATGAGGGTATCAGGCCAGTCTATAGTGTAAGGAATTGGAGCAGAGTGACACAGATGACAGCGTTCCTGTGGACCCTGAGGCCTGAGAACAAAGGCAGAGTTCTACAACTCAATTCCAAGGAGGCCGGGAGAAGTGGGGGCACATACTCAAGACTGAAGAGCCACCATGGTGGTCAGGCAATACCAAAGAGTGTTTTCAACCCAGAAACAAGTGTGTAGCCTTGAGATGGCTCAAGGACATGCAAGGAGAGGAAGCATCTTCCAGGTTACATATGCCACCCCTTATGGACAGGGAGAGTGAGAACTGTGAAGACTCTGAGCAGGTTTCAATGTTCCCCACCACTCCCAGGCCTCCTCCGACAGTGGACAAGGCCTAGATGGGTGCAGGTACACCTTGGCAGTCATAAGGAACATCTCTCTGCTCTGGCACCCCTCCTGTGTTTTCTGGGGCAGCACAAGGACCAGAGGTTCATAGTGGGACCTGGGAAGGTTAAATGCAACAGTTGGATTCTTATAGAGAAAGGATCCTGAATTGCTGACTGCTGTGCCCTTGAGGGCCTCTAGGAAGCAGCCCTCCAGCTTACTTCTTCATTTCACAGTCTCTAAGTTAGTAAAGGGCATAGCATTTTATCTAGTTAATAGACCTCAAACCTTGGAAACATCCTGGACTCCAATTTCTCCCTTCCTCTTCATATCCAGTCCATTAGCCAATACATTAGTCAATGAGACTTTCAAAATACAGGCAGAATCCACCCACTTCACACCACCTCTGCTATTATCATCCCAATCTGACATCCTGTCTCACCTGTACAACTGCCTTCCTCACAGTCTCCCTGACTGAATAAATTAACTATATTCTATTTCTTGCTCCATGCTCCATACTTCCTTCAAAGTGGCCAAGAGTTTTTACTTAAGATGGAAGTCAGACCATTTTACCGTCTGCTCAACACCTTAGCGTAGTTTCTCTGTAGTTATAATAAAATGTTATGTCCTTTCTGTGATCTGACCTCTGGTCATTCTTACCATTCTCCCTCATTATTCACTCGGTACCAGTCCTTCTGGCCTCCTTGCTGATCACAAACGCACCGGAAAACGGCCATGTCAGGGCTTCTGCTCCCGTTGTTCTGTCCTGTAATGCTCTTCCCTTCCCACGGTCTTCTCACGTCTCACCTGCTTCAGGTCTCTGTTCAAAGGTCATTCACTAGAGACTTCCCCGATCCCTGTGTTCGATCTCCCTTTCCTCTTCAGAGCACTTATGACTATTTGATTTTATTTTTTAACTGTTTATTTTGAAGGCTTGTAAGCACATAGAAAATTGGCAATAATAGCTCCATCAGTGCTGGCATGCCTGCCCTTAACCCAGATTCAACAACTATTAACATTTTGCGCTATTTCTTATTGTTCTCTCTGACATCCGGATATTACTGTGGTTTGCTATGGTCATTCCTATTGTCATCATCACTGATCTCTCTGGGAATAAATGGCATCAGGATCCTTTATTCTTAAATACTTTATTCAGTCTGTTTCACTCAAGAATTACCATATTTTCATGTAAATACAACATAGTAAATTAACGTTAATGTAATACTGTGATCTAATAGGCAACTCACACTCAAATTTTAGGAGGCCTCAATCACATCCCCGTCTGGACAAGTGATGAGCAGAGTGGAACTTGAGCAGAACTAACATCCTTCCTAGCATTAAAAAATCTGCTTCAGAATCTAATCTAGGATTATGCATTGCTTTTAGCTTTCAGGTATTTTTATTCTCATTTAATTTGAAATAGTGTCAGCTTTTCACTGTTTTTTTTTTTTTTGACATTTTTAAAGAGGACAGAACAATTGTCTTGTAGGATGTTCCCCAACATGGCCTTGTCTGATGTTTTTTCACAATTCTGTCAGGTTACGCATATTTTTTTGGTAGAATTATCACAGAAGTGATGCTGTGTCCTTCTGGGTACATCAGGAGATATGTAATTTCTTTTATTATATACTCATTTATTTGTTTATTTGTTGAATATCTGCTTTACAAGCTAGAATGTAGTTTCCACAAGGGTAGAGAATTTTCACTGCTTTGTTAACTTCTGCCTCTCAGAATTGCAAACTGAGACTGGGACATGTTAGATGCTCAATAAATATTAGTTGAAAGACTGAATCTAGACGTGATTGACTCCAAAGCCCAGGTACATTTCACTGCTAGATGAACTGCTTGCCACAGCATCCTCCAAAGAATTCCAGAAAAACATCCCTATCCTACATGTACTTCAGCAGTTATGGCATGTCAGGCAGCCTGTAGACACCTTGGGCAGACAGAACAAAGCACATAAATGGCTCAGAGCTCTCTGGCACTTATTTCCAAGGCTGGCCCAGAGGGAACATTGCATTAGGGTCCTGTGGCGATCCTGGTTGGAGGAGAACTTGCAAAGATTTCACATACAAGAATTCATATATGACACGTATTAGGATGCGAAAGAAGGTCGAGGTGTTTCACAGGCTCACAGTGTTCTTCATGGAGTCACATTGGCCTCAAGAACATGAACAAGGTTCTGCTCTGCTCATCATTTATCCAGAGTGGGACATGATTAAGACCTCCCAGGGCTCTTGCTTGCAAAATCCCCTGTGGACTTGGAAGTGAGAAAAGTGGAGAGGAAAAGTAAGGTGGAGGCTAACGAAAGAACAGAGCACAGCTTGTTTTCCCAACGCAGGTTCTCAACCAAAGGGTAAGGCCTTAGGTGGGGTGATCATGGACGGGGCAAGGAGCGGGTTGTTGGTGGGGATGAGTGGAAGGGGGATGAATTAGCTGTCGCACGTTTTGCTTTAGATGGGTTGGATTTTTAATACCTAAAAATGAGACTCTTATGACTAACAATGAAAGCCATGAGATCTTCCCAAAATGTTGTCGAGGTGACGAACAGAATTCCACCCAACCATGTTAGAGGAGTGTGATGGGAGAAAAATAAAGCGAATAGCTGAGGGTAACATTCTGAGTTCAGCTTACTTAAACTGGTGACCCTATCTGTATTTAAAAACTTGTTTTCTTATACGTTATATCATTTGATCTTAAAATTAGTAGTGGGGTTAGAACTTTAATCCAAGCTTCTAAGTCACATCTGGAGATCTTTCCTCTAGTCTGGTCTGCTTTTCTGTATTGTATTGACTCAAGAAAAATTTATGGCTTGAGAAAAGGAGCTAACAGCTTAAGTCAACAATTTATATGCAGAATACTTTGTGTGTCTCAAACAATGTGTATAATCCTTGACTTTTCATTTTCAAACCACTGCTGTATACTGCTAAAGCCACACGTTAGATTTATAGGAACTTAGTAAATGGTTTTTGATTAAACAGCTTGCAGCTTTAAAGGCTGCTTGGAGAATTAGAGCAGCAAGTACAATCCCAACTATGTTTAGAGCCTCATCTGATGCTTTCCTTGGTTTTTATAATCTCTCTAGCAGGAGATAAGATAAGGGCAGTTTCCTTTGCCAAATGAACAAGGAAGACTTTGCTTCCTCCTGATAATTAAGAAAAACCCTAGAGTTAGATTACATCAAATGAGAAAAAGAAAACTACTGATTTTAAACATTAGCTATTAGGTGTTGTAGAATTATTCTGAATTTTTAAATTGAGGAGGGCTTTGGATTCCTTTTATCTATGAAAGAGCAAACCAGTAATACATTTTCTGAAATACGTTTTTTTTTTTTTTTTTTGAGAGAGGGTCTCAGTGTCACTCAGGCTGGAGTTCAGTGGTGCAATCCCAGCTCAAGTGATCCTCCCACCTCAGTTTCCTGAGTAACTGGGACCACAGGCGCAGATCACCATGCCTTGCTGTTTCTTTTTTGTATTTTTGGAGAGACAGGGTCTCACCACGTTGCCCAGTCTAGTCTCTAACTCCTGAGCTTACGCATCCCCCTGCCTCCACCTCCCAAAGTGCTGGGATTGCAGGCATGAGCCACCACTCCCAGCCTGAAATATTTCTTTTTCTAACATTTCTTTTGAAATGTTATTAGTCACATAGAAAAGTTGCAGAATAGAGTTCATACACACCTTTCATTCAGCTTCTCCTCCTTAACACTTATATAACCATAGTAAACAACCATGAAATTAACACTTGTAGGAAACATTAACAGATCTTAGTAGAATTTTGCCTTGTCAGAATTAGTTGTCTCACTATTGTCCTTTTTCTGGACCAGGATCCAATCCAGGATTCCATATTGCACTGAAGTGTTTTCTTACTTTAATTTCCTCCCATTTGTATTAGCTCCTCAGTCAGTCTGCCTTTCATAATCTTGAGCCTTTTGAAGACTACTGGCCAGTTATTTTGTAGATTATCCTTCAGGTTGGGTTTTTCTGATGTTTTCTGATTATTATATCAAGGTTATATATTTTTCAAAAGTCTAGGACAAAAGCGATATGCTTTTCTTAGTTCATCATATTAGGAAACACCTGATGTCAACATCTTCCATTACTGGTGATTTAACTTAGGTCACTGGGTTAAAGTAGTATTTGCTGGGTTGCTCCACTGTAACATTATCCCTTTCCCCTTTGTAATAAATATCATGTAACTATGAGACTTAAAAAAAATTATATTTCATTTCAAAATGTGACTGTGAGATTTTGAGATGGCAAAAATCCTGTTCTCATCTTACATTTGCGCTCTAATTGCAACATCCATTAATGAATTTGCCTGCAAACTTATTACCGGCTGTCTGCCTAATAGTGGTATTCTATTTCTATTAGTCATTCTACATTTATGAATTAGAATTCTACTGCAGAATTATCCTTCATTTATTTATTCATTTAATAAATTATTCATTTCTATCAGTATGGAAATGATAGATATTTGCTTTATTCAGTGGGTCACAATTCCTCATTATCATGATTGATTTTGTTGCTCAAATGGTCCCAGGTTTTCTCCTTCAGATCTCCTTTTAGTTGGTACCTACTTCCTTTTAGGCATGTCCCCTGCCCTAGTCAGTTTTGAACGCTTCCCTACTTTCTACAGGAGTTTTCTAGGCTTAACTTGATTTTTCCTGTCCCAAGCAATCATCCATTTCTTCACGGAACCTGGTTAGTTTCATAGGGGAATGGCATCTAGAAAGTGGGATGTCTGAGGACCAGATGTGCTTATTGCTATTGGGTGGCATTAATTTTAGGCTCTAAAATTCCAGATTTCTTAGTGGATAGAGCTATGAAATATATAAATAAGTATGCATACACCTACCTATATGTATCTATATTTTTATATCAATCTGTAGAAATATTAAAACAAGTGGTTCATATCAATGCATGTTCTTCTTTATTAAAATAAATTTCATTGCTCCCTGATTGATATTTACATGACTAGATTCTAAAACTACTGTCCTTTAAACTATACTTGAGGGAGAGGGAACGGTTATTTTTTGGGAGAAAATACACAGGACAAAAAAGAGAAATAGGAAAACATATGAAGAGCAGATAATCTACTTAAAAGAGGAGACATATAGCCACTTGACAAATGTTCGTTAAATAAAGTGAGTGGGGTGATCTTTTCCACAAATACTTACCGGCTACATGCTCTTTGTCATCCGTTCTGTTGGGGACAAGGAGAAGTAACAACATGCTCCTTGTCCTCAAGTTTTCACTCATTTGGGGAGAGAGATACATGAACAGATTAATTACATTCATTATACGGCATTAAACTCAGTCTTGTGAGAAAAAAATAAAAATATAGGCAGGATCATTTTTGGAGGCATATTTTAGGACAATATTTATGAGCAAAAGAAGGAAAATGAGGAGGAAAGGAGATTCAAGTTCAAAGCCTAAGACAGGAAAAGAGCTTGATAATGTGTTAATAAGCCTGACAACATCAAGTAGCAACAGATAATTGCTCATTGTGGTAAGCAAGGGAAGAACTTGTTCATATTTATATTTACATTCTACAATATTAATAATGATACATACACGGTAAACAAAATACAGTACAAAAAAGAAACCTATTGAAAAGTAAGTCTTCTCACATCAGATCTCTAGTTCAACTGAGGATAAAACCTCTATGAAGTTTCTTCTTCCAGCACTGTTCTGTCTGTATGCCTGTGCATAGGTGTATAGATTGCCTCTTTTAAAAACCAGGCATCTAATATATAATGTATCTTTTTCTGTAACATGATTTTTACATTTCATAATATATACTGAGGATCTTTTTATTGCATGTATCTAGTAGCATGGGAGATTTAACTTATTTCTTACTGAAGCCTAATATTTCATTGAATGGAAGTACCGGATTAATTAATAATTCCATTTTCTCAAGGCAGAGACCTGTAGTTCTTCACCAAAATCCATTTTAATTTTCTTCCTTGGTATGTGGCTAGGTTATATATTTTAAAGCTTCTGGCTGATAAAGGCAGAAACAAGGCTGTGTTTTTGCTCATGGAATACAATGAAATGTTGTGTATCCCTTCTGAAATTCGGTCTTAAGGCTGTGTGCATGCCTACCTCATTGTCTCTTCCCTTTTCACACTGGCTGTAATATGGATGTGGTGGGGGCCCCATTCAAACATGGAGGTTGTGAAGATGTCCCAGGGAAGAGCTAAACAGGATCTTCCAAGGAACTGGGTCTTCCAAGGTCTTTCAAGGTCTTTCATATATAATGCCATATAATGAACGGAATACAACTGCCCTGCTAACCTAAACAGCTTTCCTTGAAACCTACGTGGGAGAGGAATAAACAACTATATTTTTTGAGTCACTGAATATTTATTGGATTTCTTTGTTATAGCAGCCTATCCTTATCTTCACTAGTATATTTTCTATTGCAAACAACCCTGGAATGAACATTTTGTACCTACGTGTTTGCATACACAATGACCATTGGCTGGTATAAGAGAGTGTCTTTTGCTATATACCTTAACTAGTACTTGTTACAATTAATTTTTAAAATATTTGCTGATTTCATAGGTTAAAAGAATACCAAAACTTAAAAAAACCTTTTAATTTCATATCAGTGGGGCTAAATATCTTTTTATATGTTTATTAATCAGTTTATGTAGCCTCTATGGACAGAGACTAGTTTGTCATTCATCTGTAACTTTATTCGTTGAATATGTTTAGTGGATGAGTTAATAACAATATTTTTATGAAGTTATATTTATCAATGGTGATGCTAATGCTGATAATGGCCAACAGTTGTGGAACACTTACAGTCTGCTTATTCTTTTGATCTCTGAGGATGTTTCCTCACCTAAGTACATATACTGACATCTCTTCTGGCTTAAAAAATAATATGACTCTTTTGAAATTTATTTTTATTTTTTAATTGATTAAATTTTTTTTTTCCTAGACTTGGAAAGCAAGATCAAGAATAACATGACTCTTAAATCACCCATATGAATACTAAAGCCATAATGGGATACTTTTCTCACTATATTTAGGCACATATTGTAGATCTTGGGAAACTCTTTTTTCATTTAGAAATAAAATAACATAAAAAGCAATCAATGCTCTAGTGCCAATGAAAACTTCTAAAACATGAAATGAAGTAAGGATGGTAACACTCAGGTAGTAAAAGGGGAACACAGCTAGGAAAATGTTTACTGTTGGAATAAAAAGTAAATTTTATATACTCTCTAGTTTGTTCTCTCAATACATATGAGGAAACATAATATTCAGAATAAGATATGAAAATTGAGAAGGCCAAACTAGAATAGAAGAGTGGGGGTCTTGAAGGGTTCAGGAAGAATTTGTAGCAACCAGTAATATATGCCATAGGAAAATGTAAAACAGTAGGAAAGGTGAACGAGAGAAAGACTGTCTGCAGAAAGGTAATCTGGTTATGTGTGGGTCTGTTTGGGGCGTTCTCATGGAAGGCAAAGTAAAAGTACAATAAGTTGAAAATCACTAAAGATGTTCAGGAAGATATAAAGAAATAATTGGACCCTGAGGTAGACTTCAGAATGACTATAGCATAAGCACTGTTCAAAAGCAAGATAAGAGAGAGCTTCTGGGTTAAATGAAGAAAGAAGACCCAGATCTGTCAATGGGGCAATCACCATGTGTCAGATCCATGTAGTGAAAAGAGACACCTCTTTTCCTGCTGGCAAGTTAAAGTAACCTGTCAGAAGGTTATGGTACCAAAAATTAATTGAATTCTCAAAATATGACTACAACTATTGTAATTCTTCAAAAGAGCCTCTCCTCACCATAAATAATCATAGATGAATGAACTTTTAGGAAATAAGCATACTATGTGTTAGTTATTTTAAAAGGTACAATATGTAAGAGTTACAAATACATACAAGTGAATAAGTTCATGTACTTCACATGAATGTAAACATATGGAGGCATGACTTGTAAACAGTTGAATGTATCTAAGTTTTCTGTATGTGAAAATTTAGTTAATATGCTCATTATGGAGGTAATAGGAAACTACTTTTTTTTTTTTTAAAGCGGAACTGAATTAAAATATTATTTGCAGAATCAGAGAGAAAAAAAAGGAAGGAAGGATGTCAAAGCATATGGACAGGAAAATGGGTAAACCACAAAGAAAGAAATCTTAGATCACTTCAAATTTCCCTTCCACAATATGAAGCAATGTGAGACAAAGTTATAACCTAAATATTCTTAAAGTAGACAAATTACCATTTATGATCAGAGAAAACAAAAGCATTGGGAAATATGGGAAATGTGAAGCACAAAAATACTTGTGCTTGGAATGATTTAAACATGGCTAAGTAGTATAGATACAGCTTACAAAGAAAATTAACTCATCACAAATACTTAAAGAAACAGATGACACATTGTTTAGAAATGTTTTAACAATAATAAAAAATACCATAAATTGTAGTAGCAAAACACAAGTAATGTAGGGCAGCAGTCCCCAACCTTTCCGGCCCCAGAGACCAGTTTTGTGGAAGACAGTCTTTCCATGGATGAGATGGAGGTGGGGATAGTTTGGGGATGAAAGTGCTCCACCTCAGATCAATCAGGCATTAGATTCTCATAAGGAGTGTACAACCTAGAGCTCTCATATGCACAGTTCAAAATAAGGTTTCTGCTCCTATGAGAATCTAATGCCACCGCTGATCTAACAGGAGGCAGAGCTCAGGTGGTAACGCTCACTAGCCCTGTGCTCACCTCCTCCTGTGTAGGAAGGTTCCTAGAAGGTCATGGACTGCTATGATCCATGGCCCAGGGGTT
Source organism: Saimiri boliviensis (assembly GCF_048565385.1). Lineage (NCBI taxonomy): Eukaryota > Metazoa > Chordata > Mammalia > Primates > Cebidae > Saimiri > Saimiri boliviensis. The sequence goes on along the minus strand of NC_133457.1, from coordinate 61,753,260 downwards.
AGGGACCCCTGGTGAAAATGCTTACTACTGGAAAAGGAAGGGACTGAAAAAGGAAGTCAGGTTATGTGAATTTCCTCATTTTATGTTGAGAAATAGTAACAATGACTACGGCAGTGGTGTCAGTTACAGTAACATTTGAGTCTTTCTATGTGCCAGATATAGTTCATAGAACTTTACAGTTCTTTTAATCTTCTGATCAACACTATCTGGTAGTTCCTATTATTATTCTCTTTTAGGATAGAAGAGGAGAAGAATGTGTTATTCTGTTCTCAGTGTTAATACTTTAGAGTTACATAGTTACAATAGTGTTAAGTAGAATTTAAAAAGTAGCCATTAGTATATGTTACAAATTAGATTGTCTTCAGTTTATCAGGAAAAAAGTTCATCTGGCAAAGAATAATTTAAAAAGAAAAAAAAATTAGCAAGAAATATGATAATCTCCAGAAATAAAAAATAAAATGACAGAGGCAAAGTCAAACATATGGCAGTGGTTGGGACACCCCAAATATGGTGCTTTGACAGACTGAAACTGAAGAAGCACCCTCATAGTGTCTCAGACCTTCCCCTGCCCCATCCCTCAGTCCTCTGTGATTTCCAAAGTACAGGATGAAGTTGTTTTCTGAGGTCCTCTTATCTGCCTAAAGTCTGGAGCTGCCAGAGAAGAAAACAGTTACCTCTGCTCCCTTCCCTGACCTGAACAGACTTTTGTCACAAACCACTATTTGCTCGGAGGGTCCAAAAAACTTTCTCTGAGGCCACTGTATTCTCTTCAAGCCCATTGAATTCCCTTAAAATACATATGCCGCCCCCCCCCCACAATCATCCATACTTCCTCATTTCCCCTTTCCCTAAGAAGAAGGGTATATAATCATATTTACCCCATTGTGGGTGGTGCAATCACTCTGTGATTCTCCTACACACACACTAACACATTTGTATGCCATTTCTTCTACTAATTTGCCTTTTGTGTGTCGATTTTTCAGTGAACCTTTAGGAGGTGAAGGAGAGGCTTTTCCTTTGCCCCCACAAAGTAAATGTTAATGGGTTATGTTCCACATTAAATAAATTTACAATGTTGTTTAAAAGAGCCACATTAAAACCAAAATAACTCATAAAGATCAAAAGAGAATTAGCAAAGAGAATGACAAATGCTGATAAAAAGGAGGGCTTTGCAATATTAATATTGGATAGAATTGAATTTAATTTAAAAGAAATTAGTAAGACAGAGTTGAATTTAGTGGTGAATGGTACAATCCAAAATGAAGTTTAAACAGTTATGTGTTATTGTGCGCCAATAACATGACATTAGATTATTGAAGATAAAAAATGTTAAACTATAAAAGAAATAGAAATGAACCAGTAGTAAAATACTTTGACATCCTTCAATCCATGCTAAATTTCACATTGTAAAAGAAAGTATAAAATATATGAACTATTGAACTTATAATGTTGATTTAATCGAGAGTATTAAGTTCTTTACACTTCAGTAAATACATTTTATTTTCAAGTGCTTATGAAACACTCACCAAAAATTACCTTATAAGAAACCACCAGAGACTTGTCAATGAGTTCCTCAGACTAGATGATTAAACAGGCCACATTCTATTAGCACAGAACTGTGGAACAATCATTTAATAACCCAAAGGCAAACATTAACACACCTAACCAACTGGAACTTAACCCTCACCTCTCATTAGCATGTATGCACGCACACGCACATCCTCTTCTGTTTCAGGGTATTAAAAAATAGTGATGAAAATAATAAGTGTAAAAAATGTAAGAGATATATAATCACAGTTGTGTTTAAGGGTAACTTCAAAGCCACTAAAGAGTTCATTGTCACAAATGAAATAATAAATATTGGTGAACTAAGAAGTAACTAAAGAATTATAAAAAGAAAAACAAAGCGAGGCCAAATAAATCAGGGGAGATGTCAAAAAATCATAAAATAGATAAATCTAAGCACTAGTTTATTGAAAAAATGTCAAAATAGAAAAAAGTTACTTAGTCTAATCAATAGGAAAAGAAAATATCTCCACTAAAACAAAATTTAGAATAAGAAAGGCAGTATAACCACAAATGCAAATGATTTGAGAGACTTCACTAATCTATTTGAATATTTGACCTTAAAAAATAACCTCTGGGAAAATGTAAACTGCTAAAATTAATTTTAAAATGATAGACTAGCTGATTAACTCAATTATTAGAGAAAATACACAAAATGATTTCTAAATAATTATCTGCAAAAGAGTGGCTGGACTGTTTTTCTTTTTCTTTTTCTTTTTGAGACAGAGTTTTGTTCCTGTCATCCAGATGGGGTGCAATGGCGCGATCTCAGCGCACTGCAAACTCTGCCTCCTGGGTTCAAGCGATTCTCCTGCCTCAGCCTCTTGAGTAGCTGGTATTACAGGTGCCTGCCACCACACCAGGCTAATTTTTTTTGTATTTTTAGCAGAGATGGGGTTTTACCATGTCAGCGAGGCTGGTTTTGAACTCCTGATCTCAGGTGATCCACCCGCCCCCAGCCTCCCAAAGTGTTGGGATTACAGGTGTGAGTCACTGCACCAGGCCTGGACTAGTTTTTTATGGGCAAGTTTCTTCAAAACTTTAAGAAACACAAATTCTATACTACATAATATGTCCCGTAGCATAGATCCAAATTTACTTTTTTTTCAAACCTATACGATTCCCTTGCTGGAACCTGGTGAAGACCACATGAACACAAATATACAAACATCCACATTCTACAAACCAATTTCCTTTCTAAATACAAAGAAAAACATTATAGGTGAAATACTAGGAAACCAAATAAATCTATTGAAAGAATTATACTCTGTGGTCAAATAGAGTTTATTCTAGGAACAAAAACTATTATTTACATTGTTTTGAAAACTCTGGCTATAAACAGTAAAGCAAACAATAGAAAAATTTACATGTGTGTGTCTGTGTGTGTATAAGTACACCTGACTGAAAGAAGAATGAAGATGAACTATGCTGATTCCCCTGAATCCATTCCTGGATATTCCACATAAGACAGGAAGAAGGTTGAAGGCTCCAAGGACACAGGAAAGGAGAGAAACCAGCAGACCTTTGGGTTCCATTTATATGGGGAAAAAAGTCTTAAGCTTAGAAGACAGCTGAGTACCGTGTCATACACAGGCTATCATTTTGTTGTTGTTGTTGGGTCCCTTCCCTCTCCTACCTGGCTTTAAGAAGTTCATTGCCTCCCACACTTGTCCATGCAAAGCATTTATGCAGCAATGCCAGTTTGGGGCACACTGGAGGCTGTGGGGTTGCAGAGCATCTTTGGATGCCTGCTGCCATGGGGGGCAGATATGTCAGGGGTAGGCCAAAGACCTGCCCCAAAGTTGTCCCTGGCCTCCCCTCTATATGTGGGCTGCATGACAGCTTTTGCTGCTCCCCCCCAAAAAAAGTGCCCAATGTGAAGGTACAGGGAAGTTTCCTGAAAAGCAGCATTAATTGGTTGGGTGATGGGGGTTGTAAACTGGGAGTGGTTGAATCTAGATAACAAGACCAGAGGAAGTCTGCTCTTTGGTACATTACTCATGCCTCAAATGACAGCAAGGGACATGCTTGATGGCTTTCACTTCTGCTTCCCCCACCACGTACAAATCACCAGCTAAGGCAGCAAATACTCCCAGGGGAATATAACCCTCAGGGAGAAATAACAAGGCATAGGGAAGACAATGAGTGGACCAGAACAGAATATAAACTTAATATGGGCATCATGCATATCCTAAAGATCATGAGCACAAAAAATACAAGACTTGATATAAAGAGACCAAGGGAAGGGTTGCAGAGCAGCAAGGGTAATTTTGTGCAGATAATTAAAATGTTTAATTAAAGAATATATAAAAAGACCTGAATAATAGGAAGGTATATCATGTTTATGCTGGAGTGCAGTGGAACCCTCATGCCTCACTGAAGCCTCAAACTCCTGGGCTGAAGCCATCCTCCCGCCTCAGCCTTCTAAGTAGTTGGGACTACAGGCATGTGCCAACATACCTGGCTAACATAAAAAACCAAAATTGTAGATACCTGGTTTCACTATGTTTCCCAGGCTGGTCTTGAACTCCTGGGCTCAAGTGATCCTCCCACCCTAACTTCCAGAGTAGCTAAGGTTATAGGCATGAGCCACCATGCTTGGCCTAACAGTTTTAGTAAGTCAATTTTTTTCCCAGTTACTATAAAAATTAAAAGTAATTCCCAAAGGATACTGAACAAAATAATATCTGCAAATAAAAATATTTACAGAATAAAGGAACCAGAATAAAGGGCCAAGGTCCTATTTAGAAAGAGAAGCAAAGAGAATTGTATCCCAACCAGATTTTAAGACATACTAAAAAGCCATAAGAATGTTAAAAATACATGATACTTATTTTTTAAATAAATATATACTTACAAAATACCATATAAAACCATTTATATCAATCGAATTGAATCAAACATAGAACTCTGAAAAAGGTGGGTGAGTGCATGTAGAATTTTGCGAGTATCAGAATGGTTTAGGACAAATTGGATTCCTTCCTCTCCCTGTGCCGCACACAAATTTACAGTTGAATTAAATATCTAAGTGTGAAAGAATAAAACTAACAAAAACATAGGAGAATATCTTTGGCACCTTGGGTAGGGAAGAGTTTCTTAAATAGACTCAGTAATCACAAGTCATAAAGTAAAACACTGGTGGATTGTACAGCATTAAAATAAGAATTTCTGGCAAGTTCCTGAGACTGATCTGTGACAAGAGTAAGAAATAAACATTTATGGTGATAAGCCACTGAAATTTGGGGATTGTGTGTTTCAGCAGTTAAACAACGGATCAATAGAACTAGTATATCAAGAGGGTGAGGGTTAGTATGGCTTATGTCTGGTATTAATTGAAGGGGGTCTGGTAGGAGTTTGGGTATTTCTGTTTGTATAAGAGAACTGTAACTGTCTAATAGTGAAATGGTAGATCAATATTTAGGATTTGAATGAAAATTGAGTAGATTACTCTCCTAGAAATAATAAGTGATAAAGAAAATGCTATTTGTCCCATGGCTTTAATGTCACCATACCAAAAACCAGATATAAACCTGGTACTCCAATTAATTAGAAATCCAGAGGCATGTTCAGTTATTTTCACTAAAGTGTAAAGCTCTTGAGACGAGAGTCTTGTCAGTTCTGTTCATAGTTCACAGTTTCTCAGGTGTGTGACTATGAAGATATTACATGCACACTGTGCTGTACAAGAATAATGCAGACATCAGCTACATGTGCTGCTGAGCACTAAGAACATGGTTGGTCTGAACTGAAATATGCTGTCAGGTAAAATACATACATGATTTGGGAGACAATATAAAAAAATTAAAATATCTGAGTCATGTTTTTATATAGATTTTTATTAAAATTACTTTCATTAGTTTCTTTTTGCTTTTAATATGGTAACTAGAATTTTTTAAATTACACATGTAGCTGTTATTATATTTCGATTGGACACCAAGTGGTTGTCTAGAGCAATGATTGGAACATTATTGGCTTAAAAGATATTGAAGGAAAGAATGAATGAGTGAATTAGTTCAAATGAAACTTTTAATTAGCAAGTGGTTCATTTTTTACATTTATTGTTCAGTCTTATGTCCTTAAATATAACTGAAAATATTTTATCAACTGAGAAAGGGATGGCTTCAGCTGGGAATCTAATTTAGCAGTTTCCACAGGAAGTGGAACAGTGAATAGAGCACTATTACTCGAAAATGGATTTCGATTATGGAGTAGCAACTGTATGGCAGACACTTAATGTGCACTCTCCCATTAAACCCACCATACAATTTTACAGAGAATTATATTCCAATTAGTAGACGACGACACTGAGGGTCAGAGTAATACAAATCACAGTGCAAGTAAATGGTGAAGCCAGGAATCTGTCCTGCTCACTCTGACCAAGCCAGATATTTACTGCCAGCCTACTCTGATCATGTTCCTTATCCTCACATTCAGTATTTCAGCAGCAATTAACTAGTAGTGGGCACTTTCCTGCCTCTGAGCCTTTGTTCACACTGTTCTTCTGTCAGGAACACGCTCTCACCTTTTCAGAAAGCCACCTGTTGTGTTAGATTTAGTCATAATTGGAACTTATTTTACTTACCTGTTTCTTGTCTATGTCTCCCTTAAAATGTGACCTTCATGAGGGTATGGAGGTTTTCTATCTTGTTCACTGTAGAGAGCTTAACACTTAGTGTTGAAATGCTTGGTACACAGGCAGTGCCTAATAAATAACAGCTGCCTGGATCAGTGAAGATGCCTCCATTATTCCAATCAACCAATTGCTCTTTGGGTCTTCCATAATGTGCACTCCAAATATATAGTTCTTATTTCAATTTGTATCATATTATAATTCACTCTTTTTGTGTGTCTCACCACCCCGAATTTGTAAATTCCTTGTAGATTGGATTAGGCCTATTTAGAAAGAGCAGCAAAGATAGGGATATCCCAATTAGTTTTTAAGACATACTACAAAACCATAGGAATTTTAAAAATACCTGATATTTATGCAAAACAGCATATATCAATGGAATTGAACCAAACATAGAGCCCTGAAACAGGTGGGTGAGTGCGGGTAGAATTTTATGAGTGTAAGAATGGTTTAGGACAAATTGGATTCCTTTATCTCCTCATACCACACCGAAATTTACAGTTGAATTAGAAATCTAAATGTGAATGAAGAAAACTAATAAACGACAACGTAGAAGAATATCTTTGGCACTTGGTATTTTTCTGAAAGCCATTTTCCTTTGTTTTTTCCTCTCACAGCAGATTCTTTTAGTTGTGTACTCAATTTCCAATTCCTACTTCTCTTTCTCTTAAAAAAAAACAACAAAAAAATAAAAAACAAACAAACAAAACAACCCTCCATTTTTCTTCGAACAGCAATTTGTCCAGCTTTCCTTACAGCTAGAAATGACCATGTGACAGTTTCGGCCAATGAAATGTACATCCAATGTAGATTTCTCCAGAGAGTTTTGGTTTCCTAATAAAAGAGAGAAGACATAGTTGTCTTTCCGTTTCTCTCTTCCCTTCTTGTCCAGAACATAGGCAATAATGTCAAGAGCTACAGCAGCCCTCCTGCCATTTCAGTGCAATAAATGAGTACATGAATGAACTGGACAAGGTGGCCGAGCAGAGGAAGATCTTCATGGCTTTGCTGAATAGCTGAACTAAGCCAGCCACTTCTTACTTTCAGACTTCTTGCTTTGTAAGAAAAAAACAAACCCATATCTGCTTAAATTATTGTAAGTTGGGTTTTTGTGTGTGTTATTTTAGTCACAATTATCTTTAATTTGTCTAGTTAATATATTTAACAGGTATATGCTATACTCATGGGCATATGTAGATTTTTGATAAATCCAAAATATTATTGTGAGAGATTAAATCTGCACAATTTTGAAATATGAGGAATCTGAGACTCAGAAAGACCAAGTGACTGCCTATAGTTACATGCTGATAGTAAGCAGTAGAGTTAGGAATCAAATGTATGTCTCCTAAGACCTCAAAAGCCATGCTCATGACCCACCCATATTGCCTCATGACCGGGCATATGTGCTGCCTTCACAGCCTACAACCCTTGGCCTAATGGAGACCTGGGGATCAGTCATCACTGTTGCTTGAAGACCTAACATGGAGGGACAGTCTCTCCTGGGCCTAGCTGGTGTGGTCTTAATTCCTATGGTGCAATTAGTTAGCAAAATACTCCCTGCCTTTCCTGGGCACTTCTTTTACGAGCCACTTTGGAACATCTCCCACTAGCACTCTTTGATCCTGGTCATTTTCCCAAGTGAGGATGAAAAGATGTTCTGTGTGTTTGAGGAACATCAAGGAGCTTAAGCTTCAATAACTGGAGTAGACTAGGAGAAGGAGAGGAGGAGGCAAAAGACAAGGAGAAAGTTACACAAGCAGATTCTCGATAAGGACTTTGGATTTATTCTCAGTGCTATAGAATTTCATTACTTGACTCGAAGAGACCTGACTATTAAAAAGATTGTCCTGACTTATGACTTATAGAAAGGACCAGCATTTCTATAGACAGAAGATGGCTTAAGCCAGGGATATGGCAGTGGACATGATAAGAAGTGGTATGCTCTGGACATATTTTGAAGTTATAGTCTACAGGGTTTCTTAGTGGGTTGAATGTGGGGTTTGAAAAAAAGGGAGGAGCCAAGGATGACTCTAGGGTTTCTGGTTTCTATAGTTGCCATTGGAGGGAGTGGCCATTTACTTAGATGATAGACAGTATGAAGAAGGATGTCTGATTCATGAAGGGGATGGATATTGGGTAGTTGCTTTTTATGGGTTACTTTTGTGATGACTATTAGATATCCATGAGAAGATGTGGTGTAAAGAGAATTCAAATCCCCTAAATGTATAGTCCAAAACCTCACACAAACTGTATGAGGCCAGATGGCAAGGCACCAGAGTGAACTAAGTAGATTATGAAACATATAATATTTGAAGATAAAGATCAATCAGGAGGCCAGGCACGGTGGCTCATGCCTGTAATCCCAGCACTTTGGGAGGCTAAGGTGGGGCAGATCACGAAGTCAAGAGATCGAGACGATCCTGGCCAACATGGTGAAACCCTGTCTCCACTAAAAAATACAAAAATTAGCTGGTGGTGCATGCCTGTAGTCCCATCTACCTGGGAGGCTGAGTCAGGAGAATTGCTTAAACCTGGGAGGCGGAGGTTGCAGTGAGCCGAGATACAGCCACTGCACTCCAGCCTGGGTGACAGAGCGAGACTCTGTCTCAAAAAAAAAAAAAAAAAAAAAAAAAAAAAAAAAAAAAAAATCAATCAGGAATTACAAATGCCCTCTGATGTTAGTTTTTCAGTTTCAATTTGCTGCTGAATACATCAGTGTATTACCAAGAATATGGGTGTGTTTGTTTGGTTAATTGTCTCAGTCTGAGTAAATGTGCTGATTTAATACAGACAATAAAGTACTGATATCCTTTAAGCTTTTCTCCAAAACAAACAGAAAATATCCAAACACACATATAAACGCAGTCACCATACAGCATAGCAACCTAATCAATGGCAATGGGCCCTGGGGAGCTGCTTGCCCAAAATGATCAAGCTGTCAGGATCCACATTTTGGTTCTGAATTCTAATTGTTCTATTTGCCTGTTTGTTGAGTGGAAAATGTAGGCCATTGAGATAATTTAAAGAGAGAATCCCCATAAAACTCTTAGCACAGAGTATGGGACAGAATATCAACCCAAAAAACATTAGTTAGCTATTATTAGCTACCTTCACAGAGCATGTGATATAGACACACATACCCATGAAACATATATCTTAACACCCATGCACTGATAAAGCTTATGAGCAGATGAACACACACTAGTAAAACTATTTGTATAGTTGCATGTACACAAATATACAGAAAATGCCTTATTATTTTCTTATTCTCTCGCTTCCTGTCTCACCTGCCTTTGCACTTGATAATATTCCTTTTTCATGCTTTTTAAGAATGGAAAGATTTTTTTCAAGGATGGAAAGGGTTTTCTTCTAAGAGCTGGCTGTTACTACTGATGCCTGCCATGGCTCACAGCGTGCTGTCCTCCTGAATGAATGACAAATTCAGCAAATCGCTTTCTCTAAAAATAGACCACTCCAGATGATCTTTGGCTTTGATTCTCATTTCAATACACCTTTAAAAGAAAAGAAAAATTCCATTCTTTTAGAGGCCCACTGCTAACCTATCACAAGCAATGTGACTTGATGAACATGAAAAAATCTCCTCTCAAGGTTTGCAAAATGCTCTAGTTTGGCCTCATCTGTTTATTGGATTCACATGAAATAGAAATATAAGGCTGACAGATTTCTCCAGACACTGCCAGCACAGTGTTCATTCTGTTTGGCTTTATGGAGACACTTACCTGAAATATTTTACCTTTATAATTCAATGCATGGCTTGCCTTTTCTATTTTTCCCCAAGATGCACATGGATGGATGGAGTGATACAAGATACCTTTCAGGTCTGAGTCACCGTGCAGAATCAGATATATTGCTGTCAGCACTACAGGCCAACTAAACGTTTAATGGACATTATTCCTCAGGAGTTCACTTGGCTTTCTGGGTCAAGAAACACTTCGTTCACATCATCCATATGGGTGGGATGCATGTTTATGGCAAAAATAAAACAACAACAAAAACGAACAAACCTCACTGATAATGCATTTTTGTATTGGGAATATCAACTGTTGACTCAATGCTAATGGAGCCTGAGCATGAATTCTATTTAGCTCCTTGCAACCTCTTCAAGCATAAATCAACGAAATTCTGATTTGGACTACTCTGCTCCACTGATTTGGATTGGAAAGGGGCATTCAATCAAGCTTTTAATATCAACTCATTAACAACTTCTCTAAAGTCTGTCACTGGGACACTTTACTCTGAATTCTCAAGCTGGATAATGCTAAATCTGGAAGACCATAGAAAATATGTGAAACCCATGTTTATCTACTTCTAGATGCCATTCAGTAAAATCAGCAGCAATTGGTTTTGCAAATTTCATGTTGGTGACCTTGACATCAATCCTTGCCAGAGGCAGCTTCTGTCTACTTTGTTGTTAAGGTTATCATTATCGTCATCATCATTAATGTTTCTCACTACAGTATGTGAAGTAAGGGCACCACAATATTTTGCATAATTTTGCTGTGCTCTGTGGATGGTGTCACAATTAAAAATTGATACACACCCACCCAATCATTCAGGTGTCTACAATTGCAGGTATATGAAATCCAGTTTCAACCCGATCTAAAGACTAAGAATATTGTTTCATACAACAACAGGTCTTAATGCAGGGAGACTTTAGGGATAGTTAGTTCAGCAGCAGAATGACATCACTAAGGACTCGGGTTCTCTCCATCCTTTAACTTTGCCTTCCTCATTCCAGTCTTAAAGCTGGCTTCTCAAATGGCTGCCCATTTGCAAATATTCTGCAGCAGAAGAATGACATTTTCTCTTGTATGTGTTCTAATCAGTCTGGAAAACCTTTTCTAGGAGCTCACCGTTAGATTTCCTTCAGGTCTCACTGGCCAGAATTTTAACAACCACGATTGCTTAAACCAATCAGGATTTGCATCTCTGGTGTTTGGACCTAGAATATGGTTATACGGAGTAGGGTAGATGCCAGAGCAATATTAGCATTTTATTAGAAAGGAAAAAGAGGAGTAAGTGGCTATGGGGTAGACAAACAATAGGGTCTCCTAAACATACAGAGACCCCTGGTGGAGAATGGCAATAACTGGGCTAGTGGTAGGAGTAGGAGGAGATGAGCAGAAAGAAGGGGATAAGGAGAAGAGGAGAAAGAAGATAGCGAGGACTTAAGGGAGCAGGAGTACTTAGTCTTCTCCCCTAAAGTGTGGGCAGGACCCATGAATAGGATGGGATAGTAACTCCCTTCATTAGCTGACATCGTATGGGAAAGGTGATGGGCTAGTCACTGTGCTGATTGCTATGTTATGTTATTGTATGCAACAGTCCACCCTAGCAGACTGGAGTGAGACTATCCTGTTGTCCTTGAAGAAGTAAGCTTCTAGGTTGTGAGAGGAGGGGGGGCACGTGGCAGGGGCCTACAGTGGCCTCTGGTTACTGAGCACATCCCTGAACTGCAGCGAGCATGAAAACTGGGACCTCAGTCTTACAGCTGCAAGGAAGTGAATTCTTCCAACAAGCAGTGAACTTGGAATTGGACCCGAAGCCCCAGATGTGGTTGAAATCCTGACACCTCAATTCCATCCTTGTAAGATAAGATACTAAGGAAGAATCCAGCTAACCTATACCAAGACTCCTGTACAAGAAAAACTGTGCCATAATGACTTTGTGTTGCTTTAAGCTGCAAATTTGTGGTGTTTTTTGTTACATAGCAATAGAAAATTAACACAACCCTTTGGACTGTTGGATGAATGAGTAATAAACTTCTTTGTACTAAACCACTGAACTCTGGAGGTTAATAGCATGTAGTGTTACACTAACTAAATACAACATCATTAACAAAGTGGCTCATATAAAAGCATTAACAGCCCCATCAAATATGCCGTGACTGGTCCCTCTGGAAATCTTGCTTTGGAAACAATCTTCTGGGCCTTGCCCAGAGCATGGCTGTACCTGCTAATGAAATGGAATTCTGAATGGCTATGACAGATTAGTCATCATCCTCAAATTTTGGCACTTCTCATTTATGGGATCTGGCTTTCACCAATTAATTAGGATCTGGGCCAGATATATAAAGCATGATACCTCTGAGAACCACCAGGATCATCTGTCACATTTATGCAGCAGGAAAGCCCTTGTGTTTCTAGCAGGTGCTAAAGGTTTATCGGTTTATTTTTTTGTTTGTTTGTTTCTTGTTTTATTTTGATAAGACAAACACTACTAACATCTATCTGGTCTACTCATATAGGGAAGAAGGACATAATTCAGCCTTTTTCTCAGCCTTAAAGTGTAGTACAACTTTTTGAATAGACTTAATGGCTCTCACTTAAATGAACATATAGTATGTGCCAGGTACTGTGCTATTAGTCTACATATACTTTTCCATTTAATGTTTACTACAACCCTAGAAAGGAAGTAATAAATCTCATTTTGTTGATGAGGAACCTGAATTTAGAGAGGTTAATCAATGTGCCCAAGATCATAGCTTTTGAGTGGCAGAGCCAAGAATCAAACCCAAGTCCATGTGATTCATTCATCCATACATTAATTCATTGGTTATTCCTCTAAGACTTACTTTCCAGGCACTAGTTAGTGAATAATGTATAAGATAATAGAGCGGGAGTTCGTAAACTTTCTCTATAAAGTGCTAGCCAGTAGCTCTTTCAGGCTTTGAGGTCAACATAGTCTGTCACTACTTCTCAATTCTGCATTATAATATGAAAATAACCACAAACAATGCGTGAATGAATGAACATGGCTGTGTTTCAATGGAAGTTTATTTACAAAACAGGCAGTGGGCTGGATTTCTCCTGTAGGCTGTACCTTGCTCAGCCCTGGTCTAGAGGGAAGACTGATGCATTGTAACACATGCTGGTAAGTGCAGAGAAGGGTCACCCAGCAGGAGCTGTGGTGCACAGCCCGGATCGCCAGCCTCCTTCACCTGCTGCTGGAGCACTGTTGGCTGCAGGTTCACAGTGAAGGGAGCAGCCTCAATCAAGATCAAACCCTTTCCTTGGAGGCATAGCTGGTAGATGTTAGAGTATAGGCCCCCTGCTTTTTGCCAATTTGTAATGACTCTGATGGACCACTCCAGCTTCAGAGCAATTGACCAAGGCCTTTGTTGTGACTGCATTGCAGTTCAACATCTCCCTTAGCCCATTCTCCCTTTCTCTAGTGTCTTCCAGGGCCTGTTCCCAAAAGTGCCTCTCAGAAACCACCTGCGAGTGATTCTCCACCTCAGAGTCTGTGTGCAGTAAAGCAGACCTAAGTAGGCCATTTAACCCAGGCTGTTGGGTGGGGAGGGGGTTGAGGGTTGAAGAGAAAGGCTTCCTGATCAAAGTTGTGTCTTAAAGCACTACGGGAACCATGCTAATAGAGGAGGCAAGAATTAGGGGAAATAGGAAATAGTCTTCTGGTCAGAAGGAAGGATCTGCCAGTTGTGGTGCTCATGCTTGTAATCCCAGAACTTTGGGAGGCTGAGGCATGAGAATTGCTTGAATCCAGTGGTTCAATACCATCCTGGGCAACAAAGTGAGACCCCATCTCTACAAAATAAAAATAAAAAAAAAATTAATCAGTCATGGTGGCATGTTCCTGTAGTCCCAGTTACTTGGGAGGCTGAAGTGAGAATGGCTTGAGCCCTGGTAGTTTGGAGGCCGCAGTGAGCTATAATCATGCTACTAGACTCCAACCTGGATGACAGAGTGAAACTCTCATGTCTAAAAGAAGAAAGAAGAGGTCTGGTTAGAAGGGTAAATATACTGAAGCAAGAAACACATGATGGGTTCAGGGAACCATATATAGTTCACAGTTGCTGAACTGTCATGTATGGCTGGGATTTAGCTATATTATATATAAAGCTGATGGGGAGGCAAGGGCTAGATCATGCAGGGTCTTTAAACAGTGGTCAGTTGTATATCTGGGGATGGAGTAACTGACTAGAGACAGCCCTGGATGGTGAAGGAGACCCTTCTCCACATTCCTACCATAAAATTGGAGGTAAGGTACCGGGAGAAGCCTCCACTGGAGAGGGCTGCAGGAAGCTGTGTGTCTTGGGGAACACCTGGCCTCAGTGAGTCACGAGACAGAGAAACTGGGAAGACTCTCAGAATACAAGAGAGCATAGCATGGTTATCACACCTCCAGGTTTCAGAGGACATGGTGGAGGGTTGGAACACTTGGAGACTTTCGCAGAGTAAGTCAGGGGTAGCAAGCTCAGATAGAGTGGAGATGAAGCCGAAGAGAGAATTGGTGGCTGAGGGGTTAGCACTCAGGTTTAAGCATGGGTGGCCCCAAGGTGAGGCTGGCAGCTTAGTGTGAGGGTGCTTCTGCACTGAGGGCCACTCTGCAGGCACAAGGATCTCCTGAAGCTCAACTGCAATCTGAAAACACTGTGCTTTCCTATTTCATAGTTTTTAAAGGAAACAAGAATTGTATGATATTTTAAATTTTTCCGATAATATATTAGGTTGGTGCAAAAGTAGTGGTTTTGCCATTTAAAGCGATGACAAAACTGCAATTGCTTTTGCACCAACATAATAGATGTATTTATAATAAAGAAAGGAAATGCACTTTGTATCATCAATCTTTGTATTCTATACACAAACAATTGGTGATGGTTTGGTGTGTATAATTCCAGAACCATTTCTGAGAATTTACTAATATATATTTACTTTTATTTAAAAACATCTATCATCTATCTAACAATTTTTATATGCTTTTTTACATGAATGCGTACACACGCTGTTTTGTGACTTGCTTTGTTCATGTCAGATTGTAGACACAGTCATCACGAATATTACTAATATTTTTCCATGCTGTGGATGTAGTATATTATGCTTAATTATTATAATTGTGATACTGATAGAAATTTGAGGCTTTACTAATTTTTGCCCTTATAAATACTGCTGCAATGAACGTTATCATACATATATGAGTATTTATATGCACGAGCCTACTATGATATAAACGAAGATTTGTGGGTGCTATTATCAGTTGGTAATTGTGCCAAGTGCTTTGCGTGTGTTATCTCATTTAATTCTCACAATTACTGTTTGAAATAGGTTTCATTAGGATCCCATTAATTTTCTCAGAAGAATAGTGGAATGAACTTGCTAATTTGCATTAAGAAAGACTTGTTGGTTTATGATTGGAATCAACTTGAGCTTACTTATTTATTTAGGTTGGATTGACATCTTTACAATATTGGGTCTTCTCATTTAAATGTCATGTCTTTCCATGTGTTCAGATCTCCTTATTTGTCTCTCCATAATGCTTGCATGTTTTTTCACGTAGGACCTACATATTTCTTGTTAGAGAGAGTCATAGGTGTGTCATAGGTATTGTTGGTGTGAATAAATTTAATGGAATTTGTGTTTTGTACTTTGAGCTTATAGCATACAGAATTGTGTTATTAGTCACATGTTTTAGTGATTAAATCAACTCTCATATCAACTGCTAATAATGGCAATTTTGTCTCTTACTTTTTGCTTATTTTTCTCATCCTGGGACATCCAGAACAATGTTGAGGAACGCAAGCAAATGCGTATTTTGTATCATTCCTTATTTTATGGGAACTCATGATTTCATGCTACCTTCCTTTTATTAATTATCTGTTATTTGTTGTATGTTTTGGGAGATTTCCCAACTTTATATTTCATTTATCTGATTCAGTTTTCAGAGTTGTTCATTCTATTTTTCAGGCCTTGCAATAATTTAAAAAATTACTTATTATAATTGACAAAAAATTACAGCGAAATCTGATTTTTCCAAAAATTTCATTCCTAGGCATTAATTGTACCTTTTTAAAAGAAATAAAAACCAGTACCTTTAAGATGGTCACAATACTTCTTGAATCCATCTGAAGCTATCAGTTAGAAAGTTTTCAAGGCTAGCCATAAATCTTATGTTATGGGGTGGCTGCTGGTTTTTTGGTGAATACTTTTTAATAAGTAAACAAATACTAGTTTACTAGGAATCTTTCTGATAATCAGAAATTCCAATTGATTCTATATCACTAGAGTCATAGCAATTTTCTCCTTTTTTCAATAAAAGTAGATGATCATATATATATATGTGTATATATATATATATATATATATATATATATATATATATATATATGATTTCTAGGCAGAGTCTCGCTCTGTCACTCAGGCTGGAGTGCAGTCATGTGATCTCAGCTCACTGCAACCTCTGCCTCCTGGGTTTGAACAATTCTCCTGCCTCAGCCTCCTGAGTAGCTGGGACTACAGGTGCACGCCACTACGCCTGGCTAATTTTTTGTATTTTTTTAGTAGAGATGGGGTTTCACCATGTTAGCTATGATGGTCTTGATCTCCTGACCTTGTGATCTGCCCACCTTGGCCTCCCAAAGTGCTGGGATTACAGGCATGAGCCACTGTGCCTGGCTGATATTTTAAAAAAGTATGTTGCATTGCCCTTGCCTATTTGGGATACATTCTCCTTGGTTCTGTGACCAAGGAGACATTTTAAAATATACTGATGGCTTTGTTAATGCTCTACCCAGGATTTAATGTGCATCTATGCTCTTTCGGGAGACATGCTGATGACTTTCTTTTTCAGAATCATTCACATGACTCACTGTTGGATTCCAGATTGAATTGACTTTCTGCTTAGAATCTGAAACTATGGCACCCTTGACTTTTACTCTCAGTTTGATGCCCTTTGAGTTTCATCATGAGAAGATCACCTGTTTCTTAATTTCTGGAAATATCAAGGATTTTTCTCTATTCTTATAGTTTATAAATGTCACATGATTTTTCTGTGTATGCAAAGTTCTTTCCATTTGATTTTTCATTTTTTCACATATAATTTTAACAGTTTTTGCTGTTTTTACTGCTTGGCCCTTCTATTTTACTTTCATTGCTCATTGGTTATTGAGTTCTTTCAATTTGAACACATAACTCTATTTTTTTCTACTGAATTTTCTTTTATTTTCTTTTTCCTATTAAAAAAATCTGACCTAAAATAGAGGTGAAGAGACAATTAAAGATAAAAATAGAAGAAAGTTGAGAATCAAAACAAAAATTCCGTTTTTCCCCCCCCAGTGGAGATGCTGACTGGTTGACCTGTGTCAACTTCCAATATTTCAAGACCTTTCTTTTATTAATTATCTGTCATTTGTTCTATGCATTGGGGGATTTCCCAGCTTTATCTTTCATTTATCTGATTCAGTCTTCAGAATTGTTCATTCTGTTTTTCAGGCCTTGCCATAATTGACAAAAATTATGCAGAAATCTTAGTTTTCCAAAAAATTCATTCCTAGGCATTGATTATACCCTTTCAAAAGAAATAAAAACCAGTTCCTTTGAAATGGTCACAATACTTCTTGAATCCCTCTGAAGATATCAGTTAGAAAGTTTTCAAGGTTAGCCATAATCCTTGTGTTATATCTTATTTCTCTGGTTTAGCTGTTTGGTTTGTGCACAGAGGTCCTTTTGGTTTATGCTTTAGTTGTTTATATTTAAGGGTGAAGAACTAGCTTGATCGTATAGGTACCTGGAATGACTCTTCTCTGCGGATAAGGCTCTGAGGAGATCATTGCCCTGAATCCACCTGAGGTGGGAAGACTGACAGGCAGACTTAGCTTTAGGATATGTGGGTGGGATCGAGCAGGCAGGATGGAGACCCCCCACAAATGCCAAAGTAGGGAGGCTTTTACTCTGGGATTTGAATGTTTTTATATATACTCCTCCTTATTATTCTTGCACAGAGCTGCCTGGTGTTTATTAGTTTCTTGCGGTTTACAGATTTTGAAATCTAGAATTATCTTGGACTACGCTCCCTTGCCTAGCCTCCAAATCCATTTTGGGTGACCGCCTAGGCTAATGTTAGATGTTGTTTAGACAGAAACCTTGAGCCTTTAGCACTGAGCAAGTTAACTAAGTGCTGTAGGCTTCTAGCTCTGCATCTGCAGAGTGGGCACAAAACCAAAGCTGCTTTGGGAGTGTTGTTGTGATGATTAAACAGAATAAGGCATAAAAGATTGTATGTAGTAACTGTCCAGCACACGTCCACCTTCCTTTTTCTTCACTGCCGTCTCTCTCCCCGTCGTCTTCTTCCCTCTTCTTTTCCCTTTTCCCTTCCTTCATTCTTCTTTCCCTCCATGCCCTATGTTTCTACCTTTATTACTATCATTATACCAGGATTTGGACCATTTGCTAATTCTCTTATTTATTACATTGTCACTCTTTGGCTTTGTAGGGAATAGAAGTTAAAGATATAGGTAAGAGCTCTTCCTAAAGGCCAATTCTGCTTTGGGAATATGGATGTGGAAAAGTTTAAAACAAACAAACAGGGACTTAGAGTCAGAAATGAATCTCAATGTAGACTCATATTAGGCATGTGACCACGGGCAAGCAGCTTTACTTTTCTAAGCCTCCACCTTTGTAGTTTCCTTACCTGTGAAACGAGACTAAATAAAATGATGTAGCTAAATCACCTTGCACATCACGTCCAAGTGAAATGTCTGTCCCGTCTCTTTCCCTTTCTCTCGTTCTGCAAATCTGTGCCATGATGATCATGCTGTGGACCTGCTTCATGGGTGAGACCTGTGTGTGGGTGCATGGGGCCCTGCACTTAGAAGGACCCTGAGTTTCGTTTAGTGCTTTTTGCCATTGCTGTCTTGAAATTCTACAAAGTGTTTGAACAAGGAGCTCCTACTTCCCTTTTGCACTGGGCCCCACAAATTCTATATCCGGTTCTGCCTTCTGTGATTCAATTCACTGAACAATCCATATTTCTGTCTTGCCAGTAGACAGGGAGGAAGCAGGTTCCCAGGTGCCCAAGGGCGGCATCTGGGGAATCCTATCTATGGCCACAGCTCTCCCAGTGTCATTTCTACCCAAGTTCCTAAAACAGCCAGTGAGGGCTTCCTTGGGTTCCTGCAGCATTTCTAACTACAGCTCCAATTTGACACACCAGCTATTTTTTTTTTTTTTTTTTGAGACGGAGTTTTGCTCTTGTTACCCAGGCTGGAGTGCAATGGCATGATCTCAGCTCACCGCAACCTCCACCTTCTGGGTTCAGGCAATTCTCCTGCCTCAGCCTCCCGAGTAGCTGAGATTACAGGCACATGCCACCATGCCCAGCTAATTTTTTGTATTTTCAGTAGAGACGGGGTTTCACCATGTTGACCAGGATGGTCTCGATCTCTTGACCTCATGATCCACCCACCTCGGCCTCCCAAAGTGCTGGGATTACAGGCGTGAGCCACTGTGCCCGGCCTCACACCAGCTATTTTTTATCCAGGTCCTTAAGATAGCTTTCTACAAGGTTTTGGAAATAAAGCAACTCGATGCCTTTTCGTTAATGACTTTTAAAAGAATGAGCATTTTACTGAGTGCAAGAAATCCTCTAAGAATATGCAGAAAAAGGCAGGCTCATGCTGTGGATGAACTAGAGCAGGCGTCCCCAAACTACGGCCCGTGGGACGCATGTGGCCCCCTGAGGCCATTTTTCCAGCCCCCTGCCGCACTTCAGGAAGGGGCACCTCTTTCATTGGTGGTCAGTGAGAGGAACACAGTATGTGGCGGCCCTCCAACGTTCTGAGGGACAGTGAACTGGCCCCTTGTGTAAAAAGTTTGGGGACGCTTAGACTAGAGTGTTTCCTTCAGTGTGAAATTCCTGCCAAGGAAATGCATAGCTGGGAGGTTCCCTCTGCCTCTTTCATGACACGGTTGACCATCTGTTCCTTTATTTCCAGAAGGAATAGAGACTTTTTTTCACCACAAAAAGTGACTCCAAAATATAGAGATAGGTACATTTTTAGAGGCTTGACTCCTGAGTAGTTTCAAAATAAACACAAAACATTATAGGGAGGCTTCAATAAGCTCGTCTCAGCCATATGAAGCCGACCTCCTTTTCCTCCTTTAACCAAGGCCACAGCTGGGGAAGAAGGGATGAGGTACGAAAGGTTAGGCTGACCCAGTGTGGTCCTAGCACTTTCCTCCTTGCTGCTTCAATTAATTCTGGCCATCCACGGAATGTCAGAGGCTATAATCAGAGCCCTTTCAAATGAAGGGAATATCTACAGACCAGTCTGGGTCAACAGAACACCTGGGTGTAATTATGGTCAATGTAGTAAATAAATAGGATGGGTATCACAGGCATTCATGGTAGGTGTTTACCTCTACGGTAGTGGTCCTCCAAGTCTGGTCTCTGTATTTCTAGCATGAGGATCAACAGAAACTTGTCAGAACTGAAAAACTCAGCCCTGTCCCAGTACCTACAAGATCAGAAACTGGGGATGAGGTCCAATTATCTGTGTTTTAATAAGCCCTCTAGGTCAGGCGTCCCCAGACTTTTTACACAGGGGGCCAGTTCACTGTCCCTCAGACCGTTGGAGGGCTGCCACATACTGCCTCTCACTGACCACCAATGAAAGAGGTGCCCCTTCCTGAAGTGTGACGGGGGGCCGGATAAATGGCCTCAGGGGGCCGCATGCGGCCCGCGAGTGGTAGTTTGGGGACGGCTGCTCTAGGTGATTCTGATGCACTTAAATTTGCAGTCAACTGCTCCATATCATTCCTGAAGGTCATTATAAGATGTCCCAACCCAGAATATGGGTCTAAATGGTCTAAGTGGTCTGTCTTCTGGATTTTGCCTGTAGTATGTGTGTGTGATTGGGAGAATAATTCAAGCTCTGTGAGTCTCAGTTCCCTCAACCCTAAAATCATGGAGTTGTCTCTGATGATCTCAAATGTTCCTTCACATTATATTTTCAGTGAACTGAGATTCAGAATGTTCCATTAAGGCTCTCAAATAGTTACATAACATGTGGACAAATGACCATTTGACAGTAGTTGAGTGGCAAGTTCTATGTTTTTATTTATATATCTCTATCTTTGTATCTATCCATTTGTCTCTGTATTATCTATCTGAATCTGAAACACAGTAGCCCAGGTTTGGGAGTCCGGTGACCTGAATTTGACACCGACTACTTATCCTGTGTGAAATTGAGAAAGCACCCACCTCCCAGGGGATGAGACATTGAAGGCAAAGGGTTTAGTGCTGTATCTTGAACAGGAAAGCTTCCAAAGGTCACTCACTATTACTTTATTGCTTGTACCTCCTTAGACTGGGGCATAACCCCCATTTTAAGCACTTGAATTCTTTCCTTCCCTTTATTAATTTCCCCCAATGCTTTCCAAAACACTTGTGCATGAGTGCCTCCATTTAGCATTGGGCTGCCTAAGTTGTAGAATTAGCAGTGGCTGGTCAAAGCTAGCCTAACCTTGAGGCACAATCCAGGTCAACTCCAGGTCTGGGCTTTGATTTATCTATGACTTTGGTGTCAGTTGGGAGATCCTTTAAAAAAGCCATGAATGTATATGAGTCAATTTAATTGAAATCGTTCCAAGATTCCTGAGTGAGGTACCCTAGAACCATGGGTTTCTCATGAATTGAGTTATTTTAGATTGAAGGATGGCCATATGCGGGACGAGATCACTAAGGCTATCTTAGACCAAGCAGCTGGGCCACCTGTCCGCCACCACTCAGCACTTTAAATTGGCCAAATGACATCTTGCCGAGTGCTAGCCCTTCTCTCCAAATGGTGTTTTCTGAGGGGAAACACCCTCCCTGAAGATCTCGGGTTCACTCTTGCTGCTATGTTACTCAGTGTCGTGCTAGGGGTAGTCAGTCAGTTCCCAGGGCCAGCAGCCCTCATTGACTTACGTCAGGTGTCTATCAACCCATTGTAAAATGTAGCACTCTACTTTTGAAGCAAAAGTTCCAAATATTGCAGCATGGAAAAAGGAAATGACCGCTCTGGCTAAAGGGGCACAGGTAGGACCCCACTGCAGAGGCTGCTGTGGGTTCCTCGCCCAGACCCTCCCTGTTGGGGCCCTTGCCCCGTCTCTCAGTGACTTTGGCAGGCAGATTCTCTTCTTTTAGAGAATCACACGCAACTAATGGGAACTGTTCCCTCTGGGAGATTGGGCTTCCCTCCCTCTTCCATTTCTGGGGCCAAAGACTGGCTGATACAAAGTTAAAAAAAATGTCCTGCCATATTTCCTTAAGGGAGGGCAACTCTGGTGCGCTTTGTACCCCATGTGGGTTAGGCCGAGGTAAGACTTTACAGGAGACCACATTCTTGTTCAGCTCTCTCTCCTGCTCTGTTCTATCTAGGATATTCTCCTGACAGCACACCCTCTATGAATTATATGCTTCTGAACATCAGGCTCTGTGTTTTAGAGACCTCAACTAGAGGTGAGGAATAAGGGATGATAGAAAACCTGAATTCAATACCTTCCACAGCAACAGCAACCTGTATGTCAGAAAGAGGCTCTTCAAAGTCAGATGATATGATCTGATGAGTGGCTGTTTTCTTTTCTCCCTTCCTTCTCTTCCTCCCTTCCTCTCTTTCTCCCTTCCTTTCTTCCGCTCTTTCTTTTCTTCCCCCCCCTCCCTCCCTCCCTCCCTCCCTCCCTCCCTTCCTTCCTTCCTTCCTTCCTTCCTTCCTTCCTTCCTTCCTTCCTTCCTTCTATACCTTCATAGACGGCAGTGAAATAATCTTACTACAAAGCTCATAAACTGGCAGGTAACATTTTGGTCTGACTATTGGGGGATGAGGTCAACGTTGCTGCTCTCCTCATAAGCTTCCTTCTGTCTCACAGCTGCTGTCTAGAATCTGGGAACCAGGTGCATGGGCTCAGAGAGCTGGAATCAGGCTCTTTGTGCAGCTGTCCAACCAGGCCATAGACAAACTTACAAGTGAAGGTCCAACTGAGAGCCAGCAAAGATCCTGCCATGGAGCTAGATGGCTTGGCGGTTTGCTCTTGGCTCCTGAGACACAAGTTTGAAATATCTCCCATCATCGGCGCCATATTTTATTACAAATTGAGCTTAGGTGGTTTTATTTTATTTTTTAATTAATTAATTAATTTTTTTGCTGCATGCAAAAGTCATCCTATCAGCACTCTATGAAAGAAACTTTGCCAAAATAATCCTAACCACAAGAACAAACAAAGAAATAACATATGAAACAACATATATTGCTTTTTCAGACAAGCTCATAAAATCCATGAAATTCTAGAGCACTTGGGCGATCTGAAGTGCACTGAAGTTATTCCTTCTGAAGTTATTTCGCAGTGATTAAATATCTGCCATTTCGGAGGCTTCAGTGGGCTGAGTGGTGGTCTGACAAGAGGCCTCCTGGTTTTACATCATGTACGTTCTTGTATTCATGGAAGAAGCATAAACTGGAGGATTTATTTTTGTAAACTGGATTTTTTTCTTTTGCAATTTTTTTTTTTGCCTCATACAACATATTCATGGAATATTTGTTTTGATCATTTTCACTTACAGGACATATACCTGGATAGAAGAGATAGTGCTCAATATAGCAGTTAAAAAAGATATCCACTCAGATATTGACAGTAATGAAATCTTATATTTGAAAATTTATATCTTCAATGTTAATTTGAAGGTCAGGTCCATTGGAAATAACTACCAGTAAACTGATCAAAAGCATCCAGCAAAAATGTATTAATTAAATAAGTGAGTACCAGCAACATTAGCTTAATTGATTTGCCTTTTAAACAATAACTAAGAAATTTCAAACCTGTCAGGAACTCAGCATCTGACAAAATGACTAATAGGACACATAGCCAAGAATCAGAAAATATCAACAAAAAGTCTGAACTATCAGATTAATCACTAAATAAAAAACAAAAACAAAACACAAAAACACTAAAAGACAAAACCATGTTTACTTTTCTGATAGTCCATTAGATTCAGTGTCCACTTTGTTTTGAGGAACAAAAAACTCCAACTGGTTTTATGGTTTATTTTATACTACAAATGCAAATTAGCAAAAGCAAATTAGAAGCCTTAGAGTAGAGAGAGAGAGATGATCTCTGTGCAGGAGGAGAGAGTAAAATGTAAGAATCAGACACAAGAACTAAGAGAGAATAGCAATATAGAGTCATTAGTGTGAGGAAAAAACTACCCTACGTATAATAAGTTCAATAACTGGCATTCAGAATAGTGATTCTGAGTAATTAGGATAAGGAAATTATAAAAACAATAAAATTGCTTTGAAATTTACAAAGCATTTGCAATCCTGTTATGTGGGCACTAAATTACATTTGGTATATTCTGCTTTTGAAAGCAGGGAAATGTGAGCCAGAAAAATTTAAAAGCAAAATTCTGAACAGAAAAAATGCTTGGGACATTTTCATGCCCTCCATTATCAGTATAGCTTGGTTCTCCTGGATGATTCCTTTCCTGAACATTCTGATGAAGTATCCCTGTACTTCTGTGAGATGGGAAGTGCTAATTTCTCCTAAAATATGGAACTCTGGAAAAAAGTAGTGACTAACATTGTATAGTAGTAATAATGTGTTATCAGAAAATTATCCCTAGCATTTTTCAACCATAAATCTGATGTAAAATATTTATTGCATTTGTATCCTGTGATTTTTATTATTTTTATAATGTTATTTTTCCAAGGAATTTCATTTCAAATTTCTTACTAAAACTAGTAGAAAAATATTGTTCAATAAACAGAGATCCAATTTATAAACATCTAAGTCATGCACACTCTGCCTGATAAAACTTTGGTTCATTATCTGCTAAAACAAAATAGAAAAAAAGAAATCAATCGCAAAATCTCCAAGCTTGTTGAACTCCAGGGCGGGGCTCCCATTGTGTTTTTAGAATAAGATAAACTGGGAGAGGAGGAAATAAATTTCTATGATGAAAACTATGATCAGAGGGTCTTCTTTATCACAGAGGTAAATATTATTTACCACAAAGACTCTCGGACTGAAGTAAATTATTCTAGTCCAATGTCTTTCTACTTGACTCTCACCTGTTTTTTAATTTTGTGGAGAGATGCTTATAGAACACCAAAAATCAACGTGTATTCTTGTTGGATGATTCTGGCCCCTGCTGCTATCTTCTTGCCACATGAGGGGATTTGAATGTAGATTACTGGGACCAACAGCCACTCCTTATGACTGAAGGTTGACTGATAACCTACATGGACCAAGCAACAAAGAAGAATAGAGCTTCCATAAGGAGTGAGACTAATACTTTTAATTCTTGATGACTTTGTTTGCACCTCATTCCATCCTGCTTTTTATCTTCTCACTACTAACATTAGCCCTTTTTGTTCTCTTGGTTCTCACCCCACCGTTGGAATTTTTCCTGTCTCCACATTTCTGCCTCTGATCTTAGAATCTCTATTCATTTATTCTGGTCATTCACTCTGACTGAGTAGTCTCCAGCCAGATAAGGGCCCTTCTGGTTGATCCCAACTTCCACTTCTTGTGCAGGCTCTGTGAAGATAGCTCCCTGAGGAGGAAACGGACACTTTGACTTGTCATCGCAATTCCTCTCATGTCTGCTCTTTTCTCTCACTTCTCATTTGCTCTCTGTCATCTTTTTTTTTTTTTTTTTTGAGACGGAGTTTCGCTCTTGTTACCCAGGCTGGAGTGCAATGGCGCGATCTCGGCTCACCGCAACCTCCGCCTCCTGGGTTCAGGCAATTCTCCTGCCTCAGCCTCCTGAGTAGCTGGGATTACAGGCACGCGCCACCATGTCCAGCTAATTTTTTGTATTTTTTTAGTAGAGACGGGGTTTCACCAAGTTGACCAGGATGGTCTCGATCTCTTGACCTTGTGATCCACCCGCCTCGGCCTCCCAAAGTGCTGGGATTACAGGCTTGAGCCACCGCGCCCAGCCTCTATCATCTTTTAAAGAATGGATGGCTCACCTCCCTGGCTTTAGGTGCTCCCCATGCCAATCCATCTTTCATTTCACTATTGCATCGTTAGTGACCTCTCTTATCCTCCACTTTCAAATCTAAATCCCTCTGCCCAGCTTCCAAGACCTTCATCTGACCTCTTCAACTGTCTTGTCTGTCTCTTCCCAGTATGCAACTTCGGTCAAGCCAATGATATTGTTTCCATCTTTGCAAGGTTGCCCAGAAGATTAAGTCCACATCCCATCTTTTTGAAGGTTACTGTTACTGCTACCAACTTACGATTGCACAGGGCTTCTTGGATCATAAAAGATTTTGATATCTATCTATCTATCTATCTATCTATCTATCTATCGATCTATCTATCTGTCTATCATCTATCTATCTATCTATCTATCTATCTATCTATCTATCTTTTGATTCTCCTATTAACCTTTTACAAGTCATCCTCATTTATCTCTCTCCATACTTCACTGTATATATTCATAGAAACCCTCGTTAATTTTATTTCCAAAATATAATGCAAATATATATATATATATTTTTTTGACAGAGTTTCACTCTATCGCCCAGGCCAGAGTGTAGTAGCACGATCTCAGCTCACTGCAACCGTCATCTCTCAGGTTCAAGCGATTCTCCTGCCTCAGTCTCCTGAGTAGCCGGGACTACAGGCATGCACCACCACACAGGGCTGGTTTTTGCATTTTTTAGTAGACACAGTTTTGCCATGTTGGCCAGGCTGGTCTCGAACTCCTGACCTCAGGTGATCCACCCATCTCAGCCTCCCAAAGTGCTGGGATTACAGGTGTGAGTCAGTGTGCCTGGCCTGTATCACTTCTTAAATTGTCCACTAGCTGCTACCTGGTCTGAGATGCCATTCTCCCTAATCTGGACTACCATAGCTTCCTGACTGGCCTCTTTGCATTCACTCTTGCTATGCTGCAGTCTCACTGCATACAGCAGCTACCGTAATCTTTGTAAAATGTGAGTAATGTACGGTCCAGATCCCCCTCCTCTCTGGCTTTCTCCAGTGGTTTTCTTTCAAACCTGGATCAAAATCTAGATATTTTTAGCATGGACAATGAAGTCCATAGGACCAAGCCAGCACTGTCCACTAGAGCTTTGTGCAGTGATGAAAATGTTCCCTAATCTGTGGTGTTTAATACAGTAGCCATTAGCCACACGTACTTACCAAGTACTTGAAATATGGCTAGTGTTACTGAGAAACTGATTTTAAAATTTCAATTGATTTAAATATAAACTTAACTAGCCACATGCGGTTCATGGCTACTATATTGGATACTGAAGATGGAGCCACTGGACTCACCTCCTGCTATTCTTCCTGTTGTTTACTCAACAATAAGCCCCCAAGATTTCTAGCTGCTCTTAAAAAATGCAAGCTTGTTCCCACCTCTGGGGCTTTGCCCAGATCCCCCCACTGGGTTCTTCTCTTCCCCTAGATCTTCACACAGCTCAGGCCCTTACTCCATCTGGTTTCTGAAACGAAAGTTACTTTTTCACAGAATCCTTTTCTGGTCACTGTCTTAGCCAGTTTGAGCCATAATAAGAATACCACAGACTGGGTGGCTTAAGCAATAAACATTTATTTCTCACAGTTCTAGCAGCTGGAAGTCTGAGATCAGGGTGCCAATATGATCAATTTCCTGCTGAGGGCCTACCTCCTGGTTCACGGATGACTGCTTTCTTGCTATATGAAAGCAGAGAGAAGAAGGAAGCTCTCTTTTGTCTGTTTTTATAAGGATACTAATTGCATCATAAAGCTTCCACCCTTATAACTTTATCTCCCAAAGGCCAATGTCCAAATACCCTTATATTGGAGATTAGGGATTCAACATACAGATTTGGAGGGCACACATATTCGGTCCATAGCAGTCAATCTATGTAAAATAGCTCCTCATGTCACCCCATTCCACAAGTACTCTTCTGTTTAACTTTATCACTGCCTAAAATAATGTTATGTATTTTTTTACCTTGTTTATCAACTGTCTTCTCTACTTTCTCCAGAAGTACAGGTACAGAGCAGGTGGAAAATGAGCTTTAGGTAGACTGACTTTTCTAGGTGACTCTGAACAAAGGGACACAGGAGCAAGGGAATTGAGGGTGTTTGCAAAGAAGTAATTACAATGATGGAAAAGTAGAATCTAAGAACCTAAAATGGGTGAGGAATAATGAAAGGAAAGTAAGTTCACTAATTTAATGGGTTTTATGCTCTGGTGTGGCCGAAATAGTATTGGAATAGAAAGGCTAAAGGGAATTAGATGGTAGCCACAGAGTTGGAAGCTGGAAAAGGAGATTCTGGAGAGGGTATAAATGCTTGTTTGAATGAAGTCTTGGGAATGCTTATGGAAGTGGTGGCTGATATGGAAGAGGGTAGAAGACAAGATCATAGGAGTAGAAAAATTTGAGAACTCAGGAGGTCAGGATATTAGGAAGAGTCATCATCTTCAGTGTGTGAAATCATAAAGGATTATGTACAACAGAATTTTTTTTTTTGAAGAACAAACAAATCTTTATTGTCTAGAAATATATATATATATAAATCCCGGGGCCTGAGGTCAGGAAAAAAACCCCACAAAATATGTTATTCTCTCATTTCCCCATCTTCTTCATCTTCTTCCACACCTCTGATAAAAAGGACATTATTACACCTTATTAAAACTTCACCCAGATGTCCAGACAATGCTTCATCTATGTATTCTTCTGTATTTGCAAGCTACATGTTCATTGTAGCCATCTACGGATACCAGGTAGCCCTTGCACTCCATTCCCCACTTAAGTTTCACCATCACTGGCTTTCCTGTTAGTCCATTGAGGAAAGATTTGGGATTGAGGGGTAAACTCATTGTAACCATGGGCGAATGCTGCAGGAATGAACTAGAGTAGGCCTGGCTCTGGAAGAAGAGACCTCCCTGGGGTTGGGAGGTGACCGATGATGACAGCAGGAAGTGGAAGAATCTGAGAGCATGGATTTTAAAGCTGTAAGTTTTAGGGGAAGAGAAACAGTAAACTGGAGACAGCAGTAAGGCTGCCTCTGCAACCACCAGGCATGATGAAAGAGAAGACAACCACTACTTGAAAGCTCTGCAGGGGCTGGGCACGGGGCTCATGCCTGTAATTCTTGCACTTTGGGAGGCCTAGGTGAGGGGATTGCTTGAGCCCAGGAGTTTGAGACCAGGCTGGGCAACATAGTGAAACCTCATCTTTACAATCAATCAATCAATAATAAATAAATAAGTAAATAAATAAATACATACTAGCTGGGCATGATAGTGTGTGCCTTTATCCCAGCTACTTGGAAGGCTGAAGTGGGAGGATTGCTTGAGCCTGGGAAGTCGAGGTGAGCCATGATTGTACCACTGCACTCCAGCCTATGCGAGAGGGTAAGACCTTGTCTCAAAAAAAGAAAGAAAGGAAAGGACTAGGTATTATTAGCATAAGAAGTAAAGGACACGTTAGAGAGGATATTGGGGATACAGAGGATTTTGCCAAAACGTGAATTCTAGAGGGTAGAGTGGAGGGCACTGACCTCTAGGAGGCTGGGCAACGGGCTGGATTAGCAGATGTGCAGATCTGTAGAGAGAGGAAACTATGAGAGAGGAAGGGGACTTGCAGCCTTGTGCTTCTAGTGATTGACATCACTGGGAAAGGCGTGTGATGGGAATCTTTTCCAAGGTTTCCAAGTCACCTTGTTCTGATAAAACTGAGAGTGCTGGAGGGGAGGGAAGGGAATGTGGGATCTTATCAAGTCTCACAGAATTCTGGTGCCGCTTTTCACTCTCCTGATGTTAGTTTGGAAGGCAAGGCAGCAGTGGAATTCCTGGGAGCCCAGGGTGTTCTGAGTCTTCCTTCCTTATTCCTGTTTTCATTTCTGACCTCAATCCTTCATTCTGTAGTCACAGCTGCTTCCAGACCTGAGGAAAACATGCTGGCTGACACTTCAGCTATGGGGGCCATTAGAAACAGACAACAGGTACATGCCTCATTTTCAGACAAATGAAGCATCCTCTGGGAGCTGCAAGCCATCTTGTCTTCTCTCTACCTGCTGCCAGAGAGTTTCCTCCCTGCTCAGCCTGCCCCACTCAGGACCACCAAGGGCTTCTGGTTTTCTGGCTTGGTTGACTCCATAGATGATGCCTCTCTATGGAGGAGCTCATCAGAAGAGCACATAAGAAAAAAACAAATCAACAACAACAAAAAAAGAGCACATAAGAAGAAATGGGTGACAGCTGAGTCAAGAGTGATACATTCAGTTGAGGGTAGGTTGAATTTAAAATGTGGGCATCAAGAGAGACTGTCCAAAGGGCAGCAGGATATATTGGTCTGGTGCTCAGAAGAGTGATATCTGGATTGGATACAGATTTGGGAGTTTTCAGTTGGTGGATGAAATAATAAGAAGGGGTAAGATTTAGCACAGAGAGATTATGAAGACGGAGAAGGGCTGGGGGTAGAAAACAGAATGCTGGGGAAGAACAACATCTGAAGGACGGTCAGAGGACAGATTGCCAATGGGATCAGAGAGGAACTGTGTTGGGGGAACCAAAAAAGGGTGAGAGACTGAAAAAGGGAGCAAAGGATCCTTTCTCTTGGTAAGGTGGATATGTGAGCACTGGTGCTTAACGCTTCTGATTTCAAGTCCACAACTAAGGAACCAGTGTTACACAGAAATAGATAAGTACAAAAGAGCGTATGAACAAGATGGAAGCCCTGGGAATCCTGCCAGAGAGAGGGAAGATGGGATGAGACTGAAGGACAGTCCTGGGGCTGTCTTACTAGCATGCATTTGGAGATGTTATGAAGATTTAAGTAAAATGGATAATTTTCTGGTAAAATAAAAGTTAAATCTGACTCAAGCCAATTTAGGAAAAAAGGAACAGAATTTAAAAATGGAAAAATATTTTCAAATTTTATTTTAAAAGAGGTGGTAGGTTTAGATTTTACTGGCATTTTTGTTTGACATTCAAAGAGAATATTATTTCCGGGTTCCATGAAATGTTCCACACATAAAAAGACAAAAACAAAACAAAAACATTCATGGACATGTTCCCAAATCATTTTCTGAAACTTGGCATAGGCTTAAACGTAAAGTCTGACCAAGAACACAAAAGGGACAGTTATAATAAAGCATTGGCAATCAAAACTCAGAAGTTTATTAAAAGAAAATCCCCATGGCCAAGTAGGACTTGTTCCAGGATTGTAAGAAGAGTTTAATATTAGGATATCTATTAATATAATCCATCAGATAAAGAGGCCAAAGGACCAAAAAAAAAAAAAAATCACATGATTGCCTCCATACTTGCCAAAAAGTCATTTGAAATAATTCCACATGTATTCCTGATGGAAATTCTTCGTAAGCTAGGAACATTACGTATCTTTAAAACAAGTAAGGCTGCCTTAGTTTAATTGTGAGCATGAGTGGGATGTCTGGAATTTGTGTAGAAGGGAATCTTAAGAAATGACTTAGTTGGAAATGGATTTATCTTTAAGTTGAATTTGCAGTGCACATGCTTTTCTCAGGCTACATACGTACTTGTGGTGGCTTCTGGAATGGCTAGCGTTTTACGTGAGAGCCCAGGCCACCTCTCAGCACCAGTACTGTGCAATATTGCACGATAGTAAAATACTAGTGGCATTTAATGTTAAGTCAGGTTCCAGCCTCATATCTCTCTAATATTTACCATACTTTTGGAAGTTCTCCCTTAATGAATCCCTGTCCTTACCCACTTCACTCCCTTTCCCCCTCCAAATGAGAAAGAATTACAGTTATAGAGGCAAAATTATTATTTCACATATTATAATACTCTGAAAATAACAGCTATCTTTTACTTGCTATATGCCAGGTTCTGTGTTAAGCACTTTACATACACTAATTAACTTGAATGGCAACGCTGCAGAGGACATTATTATGCTGGCTTTATGGAAAGCAGAGTGAAGCTCTGGAAAGCGAGGGACAGGAAAGCTTGTTAAGTGGTGTCCCAAAGCGGCACAATGGGATTTGAACACGACTGTGTCTGTGCGCATGCTCTGAACCAGTAAGCGACATTGTATTTCTTTATTAATGAATAAGAAATGGAAGCTAAAAAAATTTAGATTATAAAGTTAATAGAAAAATAATTTCTTATGTGCCAGCTATTACCAGTTAAAAAATATAAAAATGGTAATTTATAATAGTAACTCAGAGTATAAAATATTGTGTGCTATGTTCTTAATGTTTGTGTCCCCCTGAAATTCATTTGTCAAAACTTAATCCACCAGTGGGACGATTTTAGAGGTGGGGCCTTTGGGAGGTGATTAGGTCACGAGGGCGGAGCCTTCATGATTCGGATTAGTGCCCTTATAAAGAGGTCTCAGAGAACTACCTTGCCCCTTCCACCATGAGGACATAGGTGCAAGGCTCCATCTATAAACCAGGAAACAGGCCCTCTGCCAGTGCCTTGATCTTGGAGTTTGCAGCTTCTGGAACTGTGACAAATACATTTCTGTTGTTTATAAACTCAGTTTATGACACGTTGTTTTAGCAGGCCGAATGGAGCAAGACACTTGGAAAATAACAGAGAATTTGGGCAGGAAATATTTGAAGGCAATTCCAAGTATTTATGAGAGGCATAAAAGGTGTTTCAATAACTGGAAGTATACGTTTTTGAATGAGAAATCTCATTACTCTAAAGATTTCACTGAAATAATATTAGGAGTTTCATGGAATTACTTTCAAAATATTATTTTTATAATTTGGTAGAAAATGAAAATTTGAGTGCAGACAAATAAAAATCTTCCACATGGGTACTTATATTATTAATTATCAAACTATTAGTAAGCTATAATAATTAAAACATGATAATAGTAATATAAAAGTACAGTACAGTAATAAGTGCAAAAATAAAGTTACAAAACATATAACATATAACATATAACAAATAAAACATATAACAGATAAATCTAAAAGAGAATCTAATACATATTATCATTTATTGCATAATAAATGTAAAATTTCAAATCAGTGAAAAAAGAATAAATTATTCAACAAATGGTTTTAGAAATAATGATTAATCATTTGGGAAAAAATAGATTTCTTCATACTACATAATGACAAATTCCAGATGGATGAAAATGATAAAAGTTAAAAGTACATATTGAGGATCTAGAGAAGGATACAGGTTATTTTATTTTTCTGTTCTCAGCATTGGGAAGTCCTTTCTAAATATAATTGAAAAGAAGAAAACATAGCTAAATAAATTTGAGACATTTAAAACTATAAAAAAGGAATCTTTTATATTGAAAATATAATAAAATAGAAAAACAAATTTCAATCTGGGAAAATGTATATGAATGGTTGATTTTTAATATTTCTAAATAATTTTTAAACAGTCAACAGGAAATGAATAAACAGTTTCAAAATGGACAAGGACATGAATAGATAATTCACATACCAAAAAAGACAAGTAATTAAAAAAGGCATGAAAAATAACCCTTTTGATTAATAAATGTAAGTAAAACAATAATAAAATCCAGTACTTCTGCATCATTCAAATTTGCTGGTTAAAAGGCTCTACTACAATTCAACAACAAAAACCAAACAATCCAATTTTGAAATGGACGAAGGCCTTGACTAGCTATTTCTCCAAATCAGATATACAAATGACCTATAAGCACATAAAGACATGCTCTGCATCACTAAACATGAGATACCATCTTGTACCCATCAGGATCAAAAAGACCCAGAAAATAACTAGTATTGGTGAGGATGCAGAGAAACTGGAATCCTTGTGCATTACTGGTCAGATTCCAAAACTGTGCAGCCACTGTGGAAAATAGGATGGCAATTTCTTTAAAAATTAAACATAGAATTACCATATAATCCAGCAATTGCACTTCTGCTTATATACCCATAAGAAATGAAAGAGGGAACTTCAACAAGTATTTGTACACCCACTTCATATCAGCATTATTCACAGTAGCCAAAAGGTAGAAGCAACCCAAGTATTCACTGATGCATGAATGAATAAACAAAACATAGTATATACATACAATGGGATATTATTCAGCCTTAAAAAATAAAGGAAATTCAGATACATGCCACAACATAGATGAACTTTGAAGACATTATGCTAAGTGAAATAATTCAATCACAAAAGGAAAAATATTATATGATTTATCTTATATGATAAATCCAGAGTAGTTGAATTCATATAGACAAAAAATCAAATGGTAGTTCCCAGAGACTGGGAAAAGAGGGGGATGGGGAATTAGTAAATAGTGTTGAATGGGTACAGAGTTACAGTTGGAGATGATAAAAATGTTCTGGAGATGAATGGTGGTTAAGGTTGCACAACACTGTGAATGTACTTAATGCTTTAGAACTGTACACTTAAAAATGGTTAAAATAGTAAATTTTATGTTATGCATATTTTACCACAGTCAAGAAAAACCTAGGTTGGTTTTGATGTCTGCAAGGAATGGAATTTAAAAAAGAAGAAAAAAAATGAACTAGAAACAAATTACCAAGTTGGCTTGATGATTAAGAAATCTTAGTTTAGACTTAAGGTGGTCAAAATAAATAAGAAAATAAAATATTCATCTTGGAGTTCCTACTCATGGATCTGTCTTCACATGGTTTTGAGGATCAAAATTTGACAACAAAAGTTGGTTTGGTAAACCCCAAACTGAAAAAATAACAAAATTTGGGTCCTGCCAATGATGTCCTAGGGGACTTGACCAAAAACAAACACTCTAGAGTGGGAACATGCCCATTATCTCCATGTGGATTTATAGATTCAATGCAGTTCCATTCAGAATCCCAGCAGGTGTTTTTGTGTAAATTGATCAGATGATTCCAAAATGCATAGAGTAAAGCTGTAGGGCTTACTCTACCAGATATCAAGACCTTTTAAATAAAGTCATTACATTTAAGACAGTCCTGTACTGGTAGAAAGATAGACAAAGAGGCCAATGGGCAGAATAGAAACTTCCACATAAACAGTCAAAAGTGGTGTACTCAAAATGAATCTTGACCCCTACCTCACACCATACCAAAAAAGCAATTCCAAATCAATTATAGATCCACCTGTGAAAGGTAAATAATAACAATTCTAGGAAATAATAATAGGGGAATATCTATATGACTTTGGAGTAGGCAAAGTTTTCATAAGCAGTACACAAAAAGCACAACCATAGGAAAGAAAATATAAAAATTAGACTACATTAAATTAAGAATTTCTGTGAAGAAGAAAAAAGGTAAGCCTCTTTTTTTTCTGTGTAGAAGAGAATATCTGTAATATATTTTTCTCTCAATGTCCTCATATCCAGAATATGTAAATAACCCCTACAAATTAATAAGAATAAAACAAATAACCCAATAGAAAAATGGGCAAAAGACTTGAACAACTACACAAGAAGATATCAAATGCCAAACAAATATATAAAAACTGCTAAGCCTATTAGTCGTTGGGGAAATACAAGTTAAAACCACACTGCAATATCACTAATCACTATGAGATGGCCAAATGAGAAAGACAATATGAAATGATGGTAGCACAAAGAGTGGATTGAACTCTTATACATTGCTGGCAGGAATATGAATTGGTACAGCCACTTTGAAAAGTATGTTAAAGCTGAACATATGTATACCCTATAACCTCAAAATGCCACTTCTAGGTATATACCCAATAGAAGATCTTCATATGTGCCACAGAGAATATATACAAGGAATGTTCATAGCAGTATAGCTTATAGCAGTCCAAAACAAGAAACAATCCAAATGTCCATCATCAGTAGAGTAGGTAAATAAATTGTGTTTAATTCATACAACGGAATGCTACATGGTAATAAAAATGAAAACTATTGCTACCTACAATGGCACAGCTAATTTCAACGTAACGTTGAGGAAAAGAAGTCAAGCATAAAATACTGTATAATTCTATTTATCAAAAGTTCAAAAATGAGCAAATAATTTATGTTTTCAGAGTGAGGATACTATTTACCTTTAGGAGGTTAGTGATTTGAAGGGATATAGGAAAGATTCTGGGGTGTCAGTAATATTCTTTTTGTGATTTATGAGGTGGTCACACAAAGGTCAAGAGTTCATCTTTTAGAAAATTCATTAAGCTATAATCTTTTAATGTGTGCAGTTTTGGGGATGATGTACTTGGATGAAAAGTTTACTAAAAAAGACTATAACTTTTTGAAGTCACTGTGGTAATGAGAATAAAATACCTTAGAAGTATTTATACTCAGACCTAGTAATTCTATTTTTCATGAAACTTATCAGAAACATATACAAATATTTATGCATTGGAATGTATATTTTAATATTTTTAAATGTGTGAAAGCTGGGAAAGAACCTAATGAAATCAGAAGGGACTGATGAAATAGATGTGGTAGAACAATGAAATGGAATGTCATGCCATCTTTAATATTTGTGTTGTTGATTATTTAAGAGTATAGGAAAACTATAACATTAGGTGGAAGAAAAAGCAAAATTTGTGTTTGTGTATACACTATTCTAATTCTGTTGTCAGTGGACATCTGCATAGAAAATACTGATGCTTGAGATCTCTCTCAGACATTTCAACTTAGTAGTTCTAGCCTATGGCCTGGGTTCCCTTGGTGATTTCAATGCAAAGCCAAGGTTTTGCTTTCTTTCATCTTTTTCCCTGAGTAGAAGTTAAATTCCTTATTAACAATAGCTTCACAAATATGTATGAGATGTGCTGGGCACAAAGTAGGCACTCCATACACAAGTAATTGCTGATGGATGGACATAGAAACCTTTCTGGGAGATTCAGGGCATGTCTTCATGGCTAGAGATTTCTTTTTCATAGGTTGGATCATGGTCCAGGTTCAGAAAGAACCATCCAGGAATGAGGCTCACTTTGGTCTATGGCCCCACTGGGGCACTGGGTAGCTTATATCACCATTTCAAAATCTAAGTCAAATGCCAATCAGTCTATGGCTCATCTTCTTGGGGATACAAAGTAGCTGAAGTGAAGTCTTACTTTAGTCAATTAGTATAACTAAAAGGCCAAAGAGGAAAACTCAGTTACATTACTGGAATGTTAGTTGTGATTACTGAAATTATTCCAGTGATGACATTTGGGATTGGCTAGTGGTAGCAGTTATCTGATTTGAAATAAGGAGAGAAAATTAAGAATGCTTTATGCTTGTGTATGCTTACAGCGTATTAGGTATATTACATATTCTTAGGCCTTATAAAAACCACAATGGTTGGGTATTAGCAGCCCCATCAGCATACCCATGAGGAAGCTGAGGCTTTCAGATGTTAGATAACTTGCCCATGTTCACAGAGGTGTCAACCTCAAAGCCTATATTCCCTCTATATCATCAAAATGTGAACTTGTGTCACATAAGTGATGACAAAGAGATTTATACCAAACCTTCATATTAGACACTAGCAAGCTTTCTATTTTGTCAATAAGTCAGTGGGAGAAAAGACATTCATTGAAATAAGGGATAATGGGACGTGAAATTTTTGTTTATATTCAATGGTCTTTGTCAAGTCCTTAGAAAATAAATTGGGCTATGATCTTTCTAAAATAGTGGGAAGAAAGAGGGGTATGATACATCAGTGGCTTTCAAACTTGTTCAACTCAACTAATTTCATAAAAAAGAAACAACACAATCATATTAAACTATATTATGACTTGTGCTTACATACAAGAGTTTGTTCCAAGGAAACTGTACTGGGATACCAAAGTCCAAGGTGGGGTTCATAGACATGGGTTTTGCCAGTAACTATCTGTGTGATTTCAAGCAAGTCACTGCCCCTCTTTGGGCCTCAATTTCCTCAAGAAAGAGAAAAAGGACATTAAAATAAAATACCTTTGAAGCTGTAGACCCTTTGTGAATCTGCTGCAAGCTATGAATCCTTTCCCTAGATGATGCACATATGCATGTACATGCACAACTTTGAATGCCGCTTCAGGTTGTTCACAGATTTTCCAAAGACTACTCATGGGCTTTCAAAGAGCATATTGGCCTTTAGTTTAAAACACCTGTAATATGTGCTAATGGGATTATAGTCATGCTTATGAAAATAACCCTTATCTTTGAGAGATGCAACCTGATAGTATATTTATGGGTGAAATGAGTTCTTGTCTGGAATTTGCTTTAAAATGATCTAATACATGTAGGGTGGTGGTGGGGTTGGGGGTGTTAATACATAAAACACTACTGTCCATGAATTGATTGTGAAGCCACATGATTAGGCCCATAACAGTTCTTTATACTGTTTTCTCTACTTTTGTGTATATTGAAATTTTCCATAATAAGATAAATTTTCACAATGAAAATGATCTAACCTTTCTCAGCTTCCACTTCCTTGTCCATAAAACAGAAATATTAACAGAATCTTCTATTGTGAAGATTAAGGTTATACCTGACTTACAGTAAACATTCAGTAGATGCTCACTATTGTTTTTCAACTATGTAAATATAAAAATAGATTTAAAAAGATGTAAGATGTAGATCAAAAATGCTATTAATAGATGCTTCTGGATGATCAACAGCTGATTTTTTTTCCTTTTTATAATTTATGTCTGGACTGTTCAAATATCTACAAAGAATATTTGTTACTCTTACAATAAGACAAAAAACCTGTCTTTAAAAAAGGTAAGTTTAAAAGTCTTCCTTGAGAGAGTTTAATGCCCAAAGAAGCCTGAGCCATGTTTGTCTCACAAGATATTTTACAAACAAGACCACTTCATGGAAGAGTAAGATGGAATGCTTATTATTGTCTTGTTCACATTTTCCTCACCAAGCGCTCGTGCTCAGGGTGGAAGATCCTTGTAAACACCAGTGAGCTTCAACACGTGGCCTTCCTCGTGTAGAATGAATTGAGCCTTCCTCTCCTCTAGTTTCATGTCATCCTTGTCTTACCTTACCATATGTCCCTCTGGCCTAGCAGTTTAGCTTTTTTAAGGGGCATGGATCCCTTTGGGAATATCACGAATGCCATGCCAAGAAAAAGTCACATTTAGGCATACACCATTGCATTCAATTTCCTAGTGTTCAGGGGCCCCCATAGTTCATCTCCACTAATTAAGCACACTGAAGCCATGACATCAAATTTAGGAGTGTGGAAATACACATCCGGTATATCGACCACTTTGAGAAAAACTAATTTGTACAAAGCCATAAGCCAGATAAATTGGCGGATAATTATGGGCATTACATATGTGGTTTTTGCTCTGCCAAATAATTTCCATTAGGACATCTATAAATAGCAAATCCATACAATACATTTGAATCATGCCGCTGTTTGCCCAAATGCTAAGCCCTTTCCAGAACACACCTACTGCAGAGTAACAGGCCAATTCAAAAAGTTTAATACCAGTTTCACTCTTGAGTTAGCTACATTCTTTTACAGAATTCTAGCTTTCCTCTACAATGGCCACTGACCTATATCACTTTGGGGATTGATGTTCAGTGGCAGGCAATGACACCCAGAACCTTTTTGACTGAGGAGTCATGTATATGGGTTATGAGATTGTTTTGAAGTGGGTCATTTGAGATGAAATGGATTCCATCTCTTTATCCAGGAAGGAAAAGGATAAACATGACTGAGTCCTTAAACTGTACCAGGGGGACATTAGGGCATCTCATGTACCCCTCACAATGACTCTGGAAGGTGGGGGCTTTTCCCGTCACTTCCAACTAAGTTTCAGAAAAGTTGACACATATACCCCAGGTCTGGCAGCTAGTAATTAACAGGAAAAAAAAGTAAAGATGCAAAGCGTTCAGGCTTAGATTACCACCATTGATGGCTAATTTCAGGGGGCTGAGAAATGTACAGTGCTCAGTATCACTCCAAATCCCCAGAGCCACTCAGGCTGCGACTTTCATCCTCCTGATTGTATCAATGGCTTCCAGGGATGCATGTGAAGGGAGACAGGATGGCACTTATCCTTGCCCCATCTGACCTGTTCCTATCCTACCAACTGGCATCCCCTTCCCTTTGCTGGTATACAGGGACAGCCTCACATTCCCCCAAATGCTCGGGGATCTCATAAGGAAATCAGAATAAAGAGCCAGGAGCTCTACATTTGAAAGAATCCACATAACTACAAACTCCATCTTAGGCTTTGCACCACCAGCTGAGTTGCCATTTGGCATTGCACTGCAAGCAGCCACATTTTACTGGATCCTCTTCCAAGATTGTCAAACATGTGCATAGCACCCACGAGAGTTTCAGAGGAAGTGTAACAGTGACAGGAGAAGTGTTGTGGGCTTGGTTTTGTGTGTATATGTTAGTGTAACTTTCATAAAAGCAAGTGTAAGTTCTTAGAGTATTAACTTCCACAAGAGGAACATCAACTTTCAGATAAATGCAGTACTTCCCTTATCTTTTCCTTTTTCTTTTTTCTCTTTTGGCGAGTGGCATCTGAAGGTAGGGATGATCTCTGTTAAGCAAAAGGTCTCTGAGACCCTTGAGATACAGGCTTGCTTTTCTGGCCCAGGACTCAAGCTTTTCTGCAAGAGTATCCCTCGGCTGTCCCCATCCCTCAGCCTTTGGAGCCCACCCATTACCTACACGTGCTTTGGACACAAGCAGGTTCAGAGCACAAAACAACCAAGCCGCCACCCGCAGGAAATCCATATCTGGACCCGGAGCCACCACGAATCCCGTGTGTGAATGTGTGGGCGAGAAGGCTGGGTCCGCGGGGACGCGGTCCAGCATCGCGGGCAGTGGGTCCCACCGGACGGTCCAGTCTCAGGGGAGGCACCGTCCAGCCCCGGCCACATGAGCAGGTGGCAGCTCCCCGCGCCCGTGCGGG
Organism: Saimiri boliviensis; assembly: GCF_048565385.1. Classification (NCBI taxonomy): domain Eukaryota; kingdom Metazoa; phylum Chordata; class Mammalia; order Primates; family Cebidae; genus Saimiri; species Saimiri boliviensis. The sequence goes on along the minus strand of NC_133457.1, from coordinate 61,712,504 downwards.
ACGCGAGGAGAGACAGAGCTGGACCCAGAGGAGAGGGCAGTGAGTTTGTGTTCTCCTGGGGCAAGTGCGCTCGGTACCTTGGATTCCTGGCTGCCGGTGGATGCAGGAGAGGGCGGCTGCTCGGCGCCCGCCGCCTCCCGGGGCAGCCCGTCCACGCCGTCCTGGCGGGGGCTGCTCGGAGGGATCATCGTGGCCGCGAGGGAACGGTGTTGGGCTCCCGGTGGAACAGCCAGGCTGCCGTCCCCCTGCGCGCCCTGGCCGCCGCGCGCACCCGGCTGCTCAGCTCCGGGTCCCGGGGACTCCCATACTCGCCCGGGCGCCGCCGTGCCCTCCTCCAGCCTCGCCCCTCTCCGGCCCGGCCCTGCCCACCTCCCCGGCACTTCCGCGGGCGTGGAGGACAGCGCGCCCTGCCCCGCCCCGCCGCGCCCGCGGCCACCTCGCCGGCGACCTGGCAGTCGTGGCTGCCACTCGGCCGAGGGCGAGCGGGGCGAGCGGGGCTTCAGCTCGCCGGCGGGAGGAGGGAGGAGGCGGGAGCAGCTCCGGGGCGGGGCCGCGCGGCCAACGCCTGGGGTAGTGAGGGCAGGCAGGGGCCAGCGCCCCGGAGAGTGGGGAAGGGTGGAAAGCGGGGCGCGCACCGGCACCCGGCGAGGGTGGATCTTTGGAGAGGATGCCGAAAATTCAGACCCAAACCGCAAAGAATAGAAAATCTGTGAATGATACGGCCGGAAAGGACCACTTGCAACGACTCCCTCATTCCTCGCCCCAAGGAATGGTGACTGAGACAGTGACTTAGCTAAGCTATTTATAGGGTTCAGTGACAGAGCAGCGATCCGAGTGGGGGGTCCCCCGAGTCACGGGCACTGCGCTTCCTCCATTCAGCTTTGATCTAAAGCAGAGCGATAAGGCGGTGTGTATATGGACACCTGTTCCTCGTGGGTTCTGCACTTACTGTGCTCAATCCTTTCTTTTTACCTTATTTATTCCTTCCAGCTACTCTGGGTCTAGGGATTATCACTTCCGTTTTATAGATGAGGAAACTGAGGTTGTAGGAAGGCTGAGTAATTTGCTTTAAGTCACTAAAACTGTAACTGGTGAAACTGGAATTTGAACTCATTTTGGCTTCAAAATCCATGCATTTCCAACTGTGGAGCCTCAAATCTAGGCCAGGTCTTGGCTGAAGAGCAATTGGGTGTTGCAGTATAGCAAGAGTTGAGGACCATTCACAGAGAGGCAAACCAGCCTGTCTTACTAAATCTTTTGGAAACATAGGGATAGCCTCATTGAATAAAGATACCAGAAGGGTCCAGTTTATTTTAAAGATAACCTTAGTGTGCAGGGAAAGGAAATACACCTAGATATTTAAAAGCCTCTTTTCCCCCCTTAATACAAAACACTCTCAATTTTTTAAAAGAAGATTGTAAACTTCTGTTCAGATTTTTAAAATTAGCTGTAGATGTTTGCAAGAACAGCTTCATGGATGCATAACCTGTGCAGTCACACAAGGCCTTGCACTAATGCTGCCATCTTGAAATTCTGTAAAAATATTTAACAGGAGACCACGTTTTCATTTTGTAGTTGACCCTGCAAATTGTATGTCTGGTTCTGCATGCATGCCCTAGCTCATGTCCTTTGGAATGAACCACTCTTACTCTTCCCATCCCAGACATCAGTTGAAAGCAAGTGTCAGCCTCTTACTCAGCGTTTAGCTTTCAAAATGCTCAAAATTCTCTGGTGACCCTCAGTCTCTTCTTTAACCGGTACAGATTGGCTGGCCCAAATAGCCTCAACTTTTTCCTTCTCACAACACAGTTCCTGATTGTTCAATAGAGACAAAATTCTGGTAGCCAGAGTCACAGACATAATGACAGGAGCAGCCATATCAACATGTCTTTATCGAGCATCTATTCTGTATCAGAATTGTGCCAGAAACTAATGATACAGCAGAGAGAAAGCATAGATTAAGTCTGTTTTCCTGCATTTTAAGTCTAGTGGGAGAAAGAGTGATTAATTAAATCACACACACATTAAAAAAAAAACTATGATAAGGGAAATTACAATACTTTGATGACTGTGTACAAATGTGAAGCCCGAGCTAGCATGGGGCCAGACCAGGGTTTTGCTAGGAAACAAAACTCCCAGGGTCTACTGGCGATTCCAGTCTTGTTGAACAAGCATGCCATGACTTACAACAATACATTTTTCATCTTTGGGTTTTATCTTTTTAAGAATTGAAGATGTCACCCTTCCTTTTTAAGTGCTTAGCTCAAGTTAGCAACAGTATTGGCCAATAGTATACATTTAAATGTTGTCCCCTGAAGGAAATTTAGAGAAGCTAATACCTCCCTCATTGCCTGATCCTGCAACTGAAATCCTTAGTCTTATAAATAATACCTACCATGGGAATTAGCCATAATGTCCCAAACTAAATCAAGTCTTTGTTTACGTGTTTGTGTTTCAAATTATTTTCCATCCTATCTTGTTATCTAACTTACCTTATTCTTCAAATTACATATGTATTTGTTACTCTTGAAATCTCCTTCCTTGACCCATTTATCTGATTAAGATTCTTAAATCAATGTCATGTTCCCATGACTTCCTTTCCTAAGTAATCAATGACAAGATTGCCTGCTCTTTTGTTGGGCTATGAACTCCACTAGGGCAGAGTCAATGTCATGTTCATCTTGTTTCTCTAGCTCCTGGTATAATGCTTGTTAACAAGATGGTGAAAAGAGGCTACCCTTGTACCCTCTGAGCTCTAGAAATGGCCTAGGCATTAGTCACTGCGCATTTCCTGCAAACACTGAACAGAGAAAGACTCTGAATACTTCTGTAAAATAATGGAATTTGTCAGTGATTTGAGTCAGTAGATGGGAGACCAGCAAAGTGGTCCTCATGGAGCATTGATATCCCTGAGCAGAGGTGTACATTTTCATGGCTATGTGTGAGACACCCCATCTGACACCCAGGAATGCTTAGGTGAGACTTCACAGAAGACTTGAAATTCGACATTAGAAGCTTTATGACATTTTAGCTATGGCTGTCAAGATTTCTCATTTCTGCTGGAGTCTGGTAAAGCCTGAAGAAAAAGGATTGTGAATTATTATTCTAAATCTCAAGTCTGTAGCAGGACTTTGTGATTTTTGTAGATTCCCTTCATGGTCTATTTCACTCTGGTTTCTGAGTAAACATCAAGCCAGCAGAAGTGTGAGGTATAAAGAAATTTATCTGCACAAACTTGAACTGGAAGCCCCCACTCCTAGTTCATTTACTTATTCATTAACTTGTAAAGAGGGCAAAGCCCTTCACCTGATTGCATCCAAGGGCCTTTCACAGTAAACACCATTAAGCAGAAGACTGTGTAATCCTGCCAGCCTTCTCTCATTTATTTGTTCTGAGTTTGTATAAAGAGACTAAATTTCATCCTATGGACCTTGGCTTCTTCTAGAACCATTTGGTTAAAAGATACTAGTAAGACATCATTTGGACATACATCTTATGAGAAAAAGAAAAAAGACTTTTTAAATAAAACAGTCATACTTATGAAGGGTACTGAAAAGAACAACAAGAAAAAAGAAGAGGGAAGATAATATGGAAAGCTGATGAGGAAAAAGGAGAGGCTCTAAAGGAAGGGATGGCTCTCCATGCCTGAGGCACCAGAGTCAAGATGGATACGAAATATAACACAGTATATGAGAAAGGCGTGGGTTGCTGATAACAATGATAGCAAACACGTATTGAGTTTCTAATATATCATGGACATTGTATATTTGTTCTTTCATTTAATCACTATGAAATCTTAGCAAGATAAAGAAAATTATCCAAGGTTCTACAGTTTAGGAAGAAGGACTCAGATATATCCCGCTCCTGGGCCAAGTTTTGGCCACTGTGCTTTGCTGCCACTTAGACAACAGCAGAACCCAAGATGTCCTGGAAAGGCAGCAGACCTTAAAGGGAAGGAGCTATGCAAATTGAGAGCCAGAGGCATAATAGAAGACACAGGGTGAGTTTCCAAATAATAAAGAGTTGCCCACTTCATTCTTAATAGTAAATAATGAGCAGATTTACACTTTAGAGGTGATAGCCAAGAAGTCTAGACAAATGTAAGCAGGAGGCATCCACTGTTAGCATCACTTGTTACCCTCCAGATCCAGCCTAATGGATCTGCCTTCAAGCTTAGAGAAACCAAACTCTTTACCCAAAGTCTTACTACTGACGCTATCACTCTCAGCACCGCCTCTTACTTTGAACAGCTGTTAATGCTAGGCTTCATTATGGTCTCATAGGAACTTATGATTGGTCTCTCCTCAGAATCAAAGCTAATAATTTAGAGACTCATTTTTGTGAGCATGCTTAACTTGTTTTTTGTAAGTGCCAATTAGTAATAAGAACAGCAATAATAGTTGATCACATTGTAAAGCACTGTCTGTCTGCATTAGAGTTACCGCTACTGGAGATGCTCAGAAAAAGATAACAAGGCCCAGTCCTCATGTAGCTGTTTACCTTCTGGTTGAAGACTATCTCTCTTCTCTAATATGTATGGCTGCTTCTTGAATCTTTGTTCTATATTTAGTGGAAAGGCCAGGAACCTAAAATCCAAACATCCCAACTCTTCCACCTAAAAGCAGTGAGATCTTAGATAACTGATTTAATCTCTCTCAGCTTCAATTTCCTCAAGTCTAAAATGGGATAATAATCCCTACTTCACAGAGTTCTGTAAGAATGAATGCCTAATCAAAATAGGGTCTGCTATTGTTATCATCATCGTCCATAGGATTATGGGCAAATGTATTTGATTTGAGTTGGATTTACATTTATTATAGTCAAATACATATACAATATCAAAATTAGATGTATTCTACATTGCTAAAGCTGGGAATAGCTTTTGTTTAGAGTTTAGAAGCAGCAAATATCTAAAATTTCTTGGAAATGCATATTAAGTAAATTCATCCTGTATATTTTGGTCCTTTGACCAGTAATTAACATTTAGCTTTATATTTTTTTCTTCTATGAGTCTAGAGCAGGCGTCCCCAAACTACGGCCCCGCGGACCGCATGCGGCCCCCTGAGGCCATTTATCCGGCCCCCCCACTGCACTTCAGGAAGGGGCACCTCTTTCATTGGTGGTCAGTGAGAGGAGCACAGTATGTGGCGGCTCTCCAACGATCTGAGGGACAGTGAACTGGCCCCCTGTGTAAAAAGTTTGGGGACGCCTTGTCTAGAGTAATAGTTTAAGAGGTGTATGATCCAGCCTACCTTGGTCTTATTGCTCCCCCAAAATGCCTGGTCTCTCACCAAGTTTTATAGCATCTTAGGGCTCCCCACCATTCCCTATGGCCAGCTCTCCTCATGTTTTAGACTTTAGTGCTCACCATCTGAAACCATTGTTTCTTTCTTTTCTTATTTGATGTCATCTAGAATGTAAGCTTCACGAGGTCAAAGGTCTCATCTTTCCTCTTCACCATATATCCTTGATGCTTAGGTACTCATAAGTGAATATTTGTTAAATTAATGAACTGATAAATGACGAAATGTCAGTGTTGTAGAAGAACTTGTAGATCTAATTAAAAAAAAAATAACTATTCTGTGGAGGCGAAAATCTGTACCTAAATAGATTAAGTACTTGTCCAAAGTCAACTAACATGTGACACATGGACCAGTGTCAGTTTACTTGCTACCAATCCCATTGGTCATTGTTTTATTTAGCTTTGAAATATTTGTCCAAACTACTAGCTGCACAACTTTCTTTTCCAGGCTTTCAAATTAATTTTGATATGTATAATATCTAGAAATATTCTTCTGCAAACAGCTTTATCATTAGTCAAGCAGTATTCAAGAATACTGAAAAAATTCAAAACCTTCTAAATTTCCACCACCCACTGGTGATAACTATTAGCATTTTGGTAAACCTCCTTCCAGAATTGCATGCATATATGGGTATATTTTCATTTATATTTATTCGTATTTACGTAAAAATGATCTCAGGACATTAAGCATTTTTGTAACATCCTTTCCCTTCAGTAATATATCAGAGAGATAGTTCCATGTCAATAAATATAAATATACATCATCCTTTTCTAATGACTATGTGTTTCCCTCTGTATAGATGCACAGTAATTTATATATGAGGGATCATTTATGCTTTTTCCTAGGAACTGTTAGAGAGCAATTAGAAACTCATTGTCTCTTTCTAAATAGCAACCTGGTAAGGTAAGTACTATTAGACCCATTTTTTAGATGAGGTAATCAGAAGCCTGAGAGGGTTTGTGACTTCCCTAATGGGATATGGTAAGTGCAGAGTATGGAGTCAGCCCACATCTTTGAACTCTAAACCTGAGGCTTCTCATAGTACCTAAGCAAATAGTAAAACTCAGTGTGATCACTGTTGTGTAAGAGACCTGCAAAACCTGATTTGAGAGCATGTCTAGGGGAAGGATAAGTTCCGCCAAATGAAAAGGATGATGGAGAAGATTCCAGTGAACTTGAAGGGTGACTGTGATTTTTCTGGAAGGATAAGAGGAAGCAGAGAATCTTGAGCAAAATGCACCATGTCAGTATAAACATGGAGATGGGCATGTGCAGGCATTGTTCAGTTTTGGTTCCACAGTTCCCCCCCACCTTTGGGAGTAACATTTGCTCATCATATCGGCAGTGCTTGAAAAAAAGGGAAAGATTAGAGTCAGAAAAATTGTTTGAATAATAGTTTTAAGTACTTTTACAAATGGCCCTTGAGGAAACTTGGATCTCAGTCAGCCTGGGAGGAATGCTACTGTTCTAACTAGTAATAGAGGGAGGGGAAAAAAAGCATCATAGAAATTGCTGGAGGGTTAAATGGGTCACAGAGTGAAAAACAGCTGAAATTCAGAGCTCTGAGAGACACACATAGAATCTTCATTCTGGGCAGCCAGACACAGAGAACTCTGGTTCTCTTTGACATAGAAACCCATTCTGTATATAGGGCCCTAATATTTAAATACACATATAGCTTGCACATTTATAACCTTTAAAGGATTATGAATATCCCACTTCATCATAGGTGTCTTAAATGAAGGTCTTAAAAAGTGGGCAGTAGGACTGACTTTCAAAACAAAGAACAGGAATTCCAGCAAAAATGGATAATAGTTGATGCGCTTTATTTGTAATGCTTTGCGCTTACTTTGAAATATGTTCCAAAAGTTTGTAGAGCCATGCTGGCAGCAAACAAATCTCAAAAATTCCTTCTACAATATTTTTCAGGATGGGGGCTATCTGACTGCTTTGTCTTTCTGCCTCCTGTAACCCTCTGTGTTTCTCCAATTGCTCCCTTGGCAGCCCTGAACCATCCATCAGGCACTTGACAATTGGCCTGGAAAAGATGACTCAAGCCTTAAGCCTTAGATGCCAAGTTTCTTCCCTCTATAGCTGAGGCAAACTTACCCATAAAGGCTACACTTGAGAAATAGACCTATGTTTAATCTACCTTTGTTCTTGCAGAACTGGCCAAAAAAATAGAGATTTTTGTCTCCTCCAACATTAATAATAATAGTTAACAGTAGTTCATAATGATAGCTTATCAGATAGAGGGCACAGTGGGAGATAGTGTCAATGTAGTTGTTATTCAGGCAGACCTTCTGAGGAGGGATTTGACTGCCTCTTTGTCCTGTTTTGTACCTAAAATGTAAGCTGCCAAAATGCCAAAGTCTACCAAGCAAATGACCCAGTACTCTGAGGAAGCCCAGCCTGGGTACCAACCACGAATTGCATAGGAATTACTGAGTTCCTTAGAATGCAATTACGGTGCTAGTAGATGAAATGAAATAAATATTCATATTTTAAATTAAAAAATATCCTATTTTTCGATTTGCTTTTCCTTAACCCACTTATGTAGTGAGTCACCTTGTCCTGTTGTTTCTACCTCTTGTATGGCCATGGGGTCAAGGAGTTAGTATTCAGCTTAAGATATCTGAGATTTTTATGAAATAAGTTGTAGACATCTAAATGAATAAAGTCTTTAATTTATTTGCCAAAGGTTTCCAAGGGCTGCTGCATACTAGGTGCTTTATTAGTTCTAGGAATACAGACAGATATATGCAGATTACCTGACCCAGAGGAAAATTTAGCTTTATTAGAAAGGCAGAATTTGGGACAAATAAGAACCAGAGGTGGGCCTGGCATGGTGGCTCATACCTTTAATCCCAGCACTTTGGGAGGCTGAGGCTGATGGATCACCTGAGGTCAGGAATTCCAGACCAGCCTGGCAAAGATGGTGGAACTCTATCTCTACTTAAAATACAAAAATTAGCTGGGCATGATGGCATATGCCTGTAATCCCAGCTACTCATGAGGCTGAGGCAGGCAAATTGCTGGAACCTGGGAGGTGGAGGCTGCAGTGAGCTGAGACCATGCCACTGTACTCCCGCCTGGGTAACAGAGCAAGATTCCATCTCAAAAAATGAAATGAAATGAAATAAAATAATAATAACCACAGGTATGAAGACAGCTGTGGGAATCTGGAAAAGAAAGGGCTAATTGAACTGAGGGGTCCAGGGAGGATTTACCAAAGAAAAAATTAATAGTGAAAGGTAATGACAGTTTTCCAGGAGGAGAAGAGGAAGGTTATTCCTGGCATCTTAAGATTGGTATATATCCTGCTTATGTTTTCTTGTGGTATTCTGTGTTAGCCATTTATTTATATTTATTATTATTACTTTGGAGATATTGAAAGGACCCAGAATTGTTTTACTCATTGCACTGAATATCAAAATCAGTCAAAATCAGTCCTTGCAATCTCATTGCTCCTTTTGACTTATTTAATTAGCTGTTCCAAATTTACTCTAATCCTCACTTAAAATACCCTCCCTTCTAATGATATCCACCATAGCATTTAAAAAATGTATATCATAATGTCACAGACATGCATGCATATTTTTAAAATATGTGGAATTAATTTTTGTGTATGTGTTTTAAGATGCATTCAGTGTATTGCACTATGTCGTATTTCTTCTTTCTAATGTATTTCAAGAAACATAGTTTGATTTTTAAAACTATATTAAAAGTAAAACGTCGTTTAAAAAAATCATTGAATACTCATATTGTTGAATGTTTTCTCGATTTCATTGTTGCAGAATTCTATTGTTTGGATCTGCCATGATTTCTTTCATCATTGTGTTGATGGACAGCTGAATTGTTTCTATTTTCTTTGTCTCATGAATAGTGCTACTATGAACATTCTTGTGTATGACTTTTGATGCTAACATGTCAGCGTGAATTAAGGATTCCAGTTGTTTTTCTTTCACACTTATACAGTCATTATTTTTAATTTTTATCACTGTGATTTTATTTGCATTTTGCTGATGATTAATGAAGTTTAGCACTTTGTCATGTGGCTATCAGTCATTCAGTTACTCTCACAAACATATAGTTAAAAAAATCAACACAGAAGAGTGCATATTGTATTATATAATATATAGAAAATTCAAACATGCCCCCACTAATCCCTAGCATTAGATGTGATGACAATGATTATCTTTGGGGAAGAGGGTGCTAGTAAACTTCTATCACCTCACTTTTGGTAGTGGTAAGTCCACCAAAAGTGGAGATTTTCTGGAGATATATTTCAATAAAGCCTAAAAATTTACCTAAAAATTTGATAAGCTGTAGATAAACAATCCAAATAAAAGTGAGTAGACCTCTGTTTGTTAGTAGAAGGGGCAGACATATTTTTCCCTGGTTCTTTAATTGTCTAAGCACAATTAAAAATCCCTGGATGTTATGTATAAAACTGACATAACGAGACTCTAAAAGACAGACTAAAGAAAGCAGAGAAAAGAATGCACTCATATGTGCTTTCAGGATCTGAGGGATGACACATTGGTGAGTTCCCTGGATTTCCTTTTTGCCTTATATATCCCAGACTTGGAGATGAAGAAGCTTGCAACCCAGAAATGCCAGTAGGAACAGACAAAAAAAGCACCAACAAAAGCCTGCTCTCTTTAGCCAATGGACCAAAAAAGGGAGCAGACAAGCCAGACAGAAACTTATAGACAACAATTGCCCTATTCTAGCCAAACATGCAGAAAACACCATAGTTCTACCCCGAACTGTGCCAGTATAGGCTGAAGGGGGAACCCAAATTTTCACACTCACTAGAGTATAAAGAGATGCCTCAAAAAAATGTAGGGAATCAGGACTTTAAGCCCCACCAGCTGGTAATAAGGCCCATCCATAGTGTCAGATAGTATCAGTGGGGACCAGCGAAGAGTGAGACTTTCATCTTCATCCAACAGTAATAGAGACCATCCTCCTCCCCTAGAGGATCTGGACTTCAGTCTCCACCTGGCTGTAACGAAGTGGTGCCTGCCCGACTTCCTCTGCAAGAGCAGTGTCTTTAAAGCCAGCTAAAAGTGAAGATAAGATTCAGAGTCTTGTGACATAATACAAAATTGTCCATGTTTCAATAAAAGTATTAATTAGATCAAGAAACGGGAAGACAGCAAACAGAATGAAAAAAAAAAAAAAGCAATCAATAGATACCAACAGAAATGACAGAGATGTTAGAATCACCTGACAAGGCTGTTTTGGCCTGGCATGGTGATACATGCTTGTAATCTGAGCTACTTGGGAGACAGAGACAGGAGAATCGCTTGTACCTGGGAGGCAGAGGTTGCCGTGAGCCAAGATGCTTCAGTTAACAGTTACAAACATTCTTAAATGAATAAACAGAAAACCTCAGCATAGAAATAGCAAGTCTCAGCATAGAAATAGTCTCAGCATAGAAGACATAAAGAAGAACCAAAGAGAAATTTTAGATCTGCATTCTGTAATGGGCAAACTTACCTTCAAGGGCCAAGGAAGCTGAGAGGTCCAAGAAGAGGCTGACAAAGCCAGTTTCTCAGAATGAAACTTTTAATAGGGGCTTCTGAACAGAAGCCATTAACTCAGGCTGCGACCAGATGACATGGTGGACCCCTGCGTCACTAACCCCCAGACCAAGGGCTTATATACCATAGGGAAGGCATATGTAGGACAATTAAAGCTGACACCCCCAGGGAAAAGCAAGAGTGCTCTATGAACCTGCCTAAGGGTAACAATTACAGTAACAACAGAAAAAGTAGAAATTTTAGAGGCACTCCTGGAACAGGGGTTAAGCAGAAGTCAACGTGGCAGATGAGCGTCCAAAATGGCCTTTATGTTCCACACTCCATTTCCCTAATCCAGCTCTTACAATCTCATGCACTCTCCTTTTCCAAAATGGTCCCTGAGCCTTTAGGGAGAAGGCTTGATATTGTACAGCATTTAATGTGGTGCATTAGCAATGAAAGACAGATTGGGCCCTGTGGGATTCAAATGAGGAAGACTCACAGACTTGGTTGAATCATCTCTAGTCTTTGGAATACTATGACTATGGTTTTCTCAGAAGAAGAAAAACAGCATAAATAACATTAATATGCACACAAGGATTACCAGGAAAAAAAAAGAAAAGGTGAAGAAAAATAAAACTTGGTTCTTCTTTAGAAAATTGTTGTGGCCAGGATGTAATTCAGCATTCAGTTCAAATGATAGGAAATAATAAAAAGTCAAAAACAGTGATTAGGGCTAGAAACAAATGAAGGATTTACTATAGTTTTCTCTTGAATAATTTCTTCCTCCAGTTACTCCATTTCTACCAAGGAAAAATCATATGTTGACCAAAAAAATCACAAACTTAGTAATTTGGAAAGGAAGGTTTTATTTTTTAATGAAGCCACCACAACATGCAGGTGGGAAGTGAAGCCTGCAGCTGAAATTGAAAAGCAAGTGCTTCAAGTGTGGGCACAGGGAATAAGAATTTATGTTGAGCAGGCTGGCTAAGTATACATATTCAAGGGGTTATAGGAGCTATGAATATTCATGAAGGAGTGGCATGGGCATGCATAATAGGCTAACATATATGCAACATACATCCCATGTTCACCTTGGGGTGGAGACTCAACATTTAAGTGTATTACAGTTAGGCCCTTTACATCAAAATATGAGGCAGAGAACATGAAGGCCCTTTATGGCAACCTCGGCAGACTAGCCAGAGCCACTTGGTGGTCTTT